>NC_067472.1:200383305-200716302 GCF_947179515.1 Apodemus sylvaticus
TGTTCAGGTGACATTCCTTACTGTATATGAAGGTGCATCTCTGTATTTTCAATTGTTAAATCTGTACTGATAAAGAGCTAAGTGATGGCAGGAGTTTGATACTGTCGTTTCTGAACCATCACTGTGCTTTAGATTTTAAATTTTGCAGATTTAAAGTTTGCTGACTTTGCTCAAAACATGAATGTCATTGCCTGATGGCAATCCAAGAGATATTCTGGCACTGTCTTACTGCTAATTGCTAATTATAAATATCTGACAGCCAATAGAAAGGTCAAAACTACTGGGATTGACCAGGGCAGGAGACAGACAGAGGGGACAAAAGCAGATGCAGGAGTATGAAAAAATACTGATGGAAGCAGAAGATAGGGAACAGAGCTGTAAACAGTGAGAACCAAATGGGTAGGTAGATTGTTGTACAACTTGAAGTAAGTTGAAATGAGCTCTCCCATCAAAATGCCTACAGCTTTGACCTATACAGAAATCTATGTTTTATTTATGCTGTAAGCTGCTCTGTGAAAAGCCCTGTTTTCACCTATGCTCACAACAATACACACCTGCAAAACAGTATGTGATGCAGCTTCTTGGGTGTATGGATAATTAAACTGATGGACAATCTCATGGTTTCCTACACAGAGGAATCCAGAGAAGCTTCCATCCCTCTTCCAAACACAATTGACCTTCCTGCCTGACAAGTGTAGCCCAGCCTTCTCACATTTCTCTCTTGCTCACATACCCTTTGAGCCTTGGTAACAGGTTCTCAGGGCAGCAATAGAGACCCTGAGAACAAAGTCTTTGATTTATTGCTTGTGCTGTATGCATAGAGGCAGAGAAGGCCCACACAGAACTAAGTACACATGTATGAATGCTCACATCTACAAGCATAATCTCTCACTCATGGAGACCCTCATCTCTGTACATACTCATGTATCACACACAATTGGAGAAACCTCCCATGACAGAGAGGCACATGTAGACACACATACTGCAGAATGGTTGTTTACAATTGTATAGCCATTTACTCTACTGTACACTTGAGAAACTGCCCTGAGTCACCATGAAACCAGACTTGTATGTTAGTTCATGATAACTGTGGCATCCACTGCTTCCTCCTTTTCCTGGACTTCCATCAACCACTGTTTAATCATGTTCTCTTTCAGATATCTCTGGATAAAATAGCTAATGGTCCTGGAATGCAAACTGTATGACCAGTGTGGTGGCCAATCTTTCAGCCTTTTACATCTATCAAGATAGCAGTGTCACAGATGGAGGTAGATGCATAGTGCTCTCACAAGGCAGAGAGGGGGGAGGCATTCAACAGAAAGCAACAGGCATGCCACTTACTTCATTCAGCTTAGAATCTCTGTCTCCTCAGTTGGCTCCAGTCAGTCTGTGGAGAACTTCATCCCTCTGCTCCCTCGGAATCTCTCTTGACCAATTAAAGGTAAGTTGTCTAAGAGACATGGCAACACAGCTTGTGAGCAATGAGTATTTCTTTATGGTCACCTGTCCCTTTGCCTAACTGTGAAGTATCTTTTAGCCTCTGGTTCCTATATTGATGATTTGTGAGGTTTGGTTCTCCAGAACTTGAGCATGCTATATTAGTAACTCAGGTCTAAATAGAACATCAACATCACTGTCACTCAAACCTCACTGAAGCTGAGGCAAGAAAATCATATGGCTAGCCTGCCTTATATGGAAATTCTACCTCAAAAAATGCATGATTGTCATTCAGAAATGTCACTGTACCTGACATCTCATAGACTACAAATGCCTCTTACTATGCTAACAGGAAAATGTCAGCAGCAAGGAGGATAAACTGCTCTTTAAGTGTGTTAATGAAATCACCTGAGAGGTTCTTTGCTTGTTGATGGAGAATCACCAAAATATCAACACATTCCTCCTCTCCTCTCTAGAATTGCCTTTACTTTCGATCAGGTCTAACTATGTAAACCAAACTACCTAGATATCTTGGTATATTTCTGTCTCTATCCCAAGAAGCAGGACTTGAGATGTCTTCTGGGTGACTTACCTGATTAAACAATAGGAAAATTGGCAAGATTTCCTATCTTCCAATATCTCCAACAGGTCTTCAACTTGTAGCCACAAGGTCTCCCCAGAAAACACATTCAGAGTCTACAACATAAATACTATTATTCTTTCTCTGGTTCAAATTAAGGAGAGCTAATGGATGAGTAGGAAGTCCTTACCCAACTGGTTAAAATGCTCCATGTTCTCCTTCTCTTGCTGTCTTGGGTTTTTCGGGGACTTTAAGCTTCCCCTAGAACTCCACACTCTCTACTTCCCCATGGGTTCTCTGCCTGATCCCCCACCCGACATCCAGGTACATGCATCAAGACTGAGGAAATCCAGGCAGGCTCTTGAGCAGGTAAATGCTTATAGAGTTCTACGTTTAAGGATTTCTATTTATTTTGTTTCTCAGAAGACTTTGTGCATGTGAATTTTTGGTCTATATGTAGGTATATGAATTCATTACTAGAGCCAAGGTTACCCAAGAAAATTAGGAATTGAGTAGAGAACTTATGAGCAAACATATGGGAGATGAGATCAAATAGGATCCATATTGAATGAGTTTTTTTGGAATGAGCCATGTCTGGATCCTCATGCACTGTCCATAAATTAATTTGTACTCTGTAGAGCATTGGAGATCAGAATGCTTTGTGTCCTCCTCATGTTTTGATCTAGGAACATTTACAAGTGATGACCTGGCCCCTCAGCCTAGTCCTGTACTTCTAGTACCACCTCACTTACAACTCTGCACTGGCTAGCAGCAAGTCGGTCTGGGGATTGGGTTGTGTCTATGTGTACAGGGCCAGCTGTGATATGGAAAGACCTAAACTGTGTCTTCACTTAGACCAACAAGCAAGGAGAGGTGAGAATAATAGGGAAGGATCTAATAGGAGAAGTGAAGAAAAAGTGTGTGTCTGGGACAGATGTGGAATGGAATGTAAGTATTGCAAAAAGGACACTTAGAGATTCACTTTTTGTCCTCATCTAGGCACAGACATGCAAAGGGACCAGTGGTAAGACAACCTCGTGCTGTAGTGATGTAACAGTTATCAGTGTGGCATCCTTATATGATGCATTTGCTGAGTGCGGACTTGTGGAAATAATTGAGAGTTCAGTATTCTCAGATAGCAATGGTTAGTGAGACCCTGGCTGCTCTTAAGGATCCAATAGGAATCACCCTGTCCACAGGCTTCAATATCCAAGCTGGAGACCATGAATCTTAAGTTAAAGGGAGGACCCTCTGCAGTGAACACTTGCAGCTTGTTTCAGCAACTGATGATTGTGATCAAAAAAATTCAGTCCCAGGAGTGAGAAACCCACCTTGTACTTTTATTCAGTGAAGCCTGAAGCTACATAAACAATATAAGCTAGTACTATTTCTCTTGGTTACATACCAGAAGTAGCTGGTAAGAACCTACTGTTGAAGAAACCACAGTTCAGTTTTGGTCCATAGAGAAATGAACTGAGTCTGGCAGACATCTGACTGCTGCCTTGCATTCTCTGTGAAGTGTGGTGCTATACATGGGAGAGAAGTCATGTTCTGACTACTAGTGGATTTTATCTGCTATTATTCTAACGTGCTTGGTAGGATATGCCTACAGATTCAATCATGACAGTCTTGCTATAACAGTAACCAAAACGGTCTGGTTAAAATTTTGGCCATTAGACAAGATGAAATCCATACCTAGATCTTTAACCTGGTCCTAAACCCACACTCTGGTACATAACAGATCATGAAAAGACATACTGCTGTCTTTTTGGACATACTTTCAAACTGCTTCCTCAATGTGTCCATGTTCATAGATTAGTGCTACTTTTCCCAAAGGTCAGAGAAACAACTTTTGCAGGGTGATGTGTTAAGGTATAGACTAATTTACTCTCATTGGTTTTTTATTATTATTACTTGTATTTGTACTACTCTAATTATCCTTATCATTACTATCATTACTACTACTATTATTATTAATATTATTATTTAGACGTATACCTATTTCCTTAATTACCTCGAGTTGCTGAGAGCAAATGTTAAGTGTTTGACCCCAAATGAGACATTTAAATCACACAAATACACACCAGACCTAACTACTCAGAGGCCATGGTATAACATGACCTAGAAACAGTATAAAAGGTGGAAAATAGGAGAAGCGCTTTGAAAACGTCTGTTCTGGACAGGATAAGCCATTGCACTCATAAAAACCCAGCAACTGTGTTTACTTGCACTATACCTTTAAAAAGTGAAGCCCTTACAGCATGCTATCATACATATTAAAGAAGCTCCTAGTCCAGTTTTATAAGAACAGCTAATAATATCAAGTGTTTTGGGTATGAGGAGTCATTTTTCTTTAGGGGTATAGAGAGAAGAATTTTTCCAGCATCCATGGGACACCACAGGGAAGACATGCAACACACCTGATTGAACACAGCAGGTTTTATGTTTTTTGTTTTTGTTTTTGTTTTTAAATGTTACATGTCCCTTGGCTTCCAGGGACAAGGACCTTAGCACCATGCCTGACAAGCAGAGTTTGATCATGGAATCTAACATAGTAGTAGAAAATACCTGATGCCTTCAAGTGCTCCTGAACTCGAGAGAACCTCTAGCATATGTCCTCTAGAAGCAAAACAATAAACACATATACAGAAACACACACACACACACACACACACACACACACACACACACACACACACACACACACAGAGAGAGAGAGACAGAGACAGAGACAGAGAAAGAGACACAGAGAGAAAATAAATGTACATTTAAAGGAGACATGATAGTTGGAGAGATTTTTCTTTTTAAATTGGATTCTGTGCAATATGAGGGAAACATCAATGTGTTGTGATTAGCTTCACTTCTGAACAGGACCAAAGTCAGGAGCATTGAGTAGAATAGTTGACCACCCACAGGTCATAGTGAGCTTCTTTCTGCCAGTATGCCACCAGCAGTGAGTTTGTCCTGCCATCTCTTGTTGAGGACAGTATCTTTGTGTGAGGTGAATGCAAGTACTAGTCTCATTGATTAGGTCATTAAGAATTCAGGGAAGTCACATGCTGTAGGAACCATGTTCAGGCGAGCACATTACTCTGTGTCAGTCAGACAGATTTTCCTGGTGTATTGTCTTGTGTTTTTTGGCAAGATTTTTCAGTCAGTAGTATATCCATCAGGACAACTTGGTTGTAGGACTGGACAAACTGGAGCAGGTGACATGGTGTATGAGGAGTGGAGAAAGTCTTCATCTTATTTATGTTCTATAAATGTGACAAATTCCACAGCGCTGTAGTCATCTTCTCTTGTCTTCCAGGGTTTGAGAGGTGGTCCCTTTGGTACCAAAGTTCTTTTCACATCTGTGATGAACTGAAGATTCAATATGCAGTGAACATCACAGTACAAAGTCAGCACTTTAATGGTGTAAGCCTGACACAGCATCATCAAAGGTTCTTCAGGGAGCCTAGCAGAAACACACATCCCTAGGATATTTTCTGGAAAATACATCTTTTTCGGTTTTCCATGATGTTGCAGTACCAGACTATAATAATCTCATGTAGGGAGACATCATATCATGCCGTTTGTACTAGAAACTCAATACCGATGGTCGACTCATTTCAGATTAAAGTCAATCCAAAAGCAATGAAGTTTCTATTGAGTCAGAAAATTCTTTTTTGTCTTCATTAATCCATTTCTCTCAGAGCAACATTCTGAGTAGATGAAAAATGTAGGCTGATGTCTGGGACCTTTGAGATGATTCCCCTCTGCAGTTGGTTAGTGAGTCTTGGAATTATAATCTGTCCCACATCTACCCTGTGACAGATGATGCAGACCAGTTTTGGGTGCACTGAATCCTTATATACAATGTATGCTCATGGTTCATGGCCAAAAATATTGTCTTAACCTCTTAATAAATGTTTTATAACAAAATCAATTTCTAATTGTTATGAACTCCTAATACACTATCCTAACTTTAAATAAACCTCATATAGAAAAGATAGGTTTTCTTTTGGCCACCAAGTATAACCATCCAGACTGGTACACATACATGATGTAGATTAAACATTCAAGAGATAGAAGCAACATGTATAACATATTGAACATAACAGATATGTATACCACCCTACATACATCCATATAACACATTCATATGTATAAAACACTCAGAGAGAGAGACATACATGTGTACAAGTACTCATGCATACACACACACACACACACACACACACACACACACTCACAACTGAAGGTGTTTGGGATTTGACTCATCTCAAATCTGTGACAGTCACCATGATGTTCCGGGTGGTGACATGACTGCAGTCCTGCAATTGGAGAAAAGGAAACGTGGATAAGTCGTGGTAAGCTCCAATTTTGAAACAACTTATACTTTTTATATTATAGCAAAGGAAAGTCTCATGTGATCTAGTCTACACTATATATCCTAGAGAGCACAGACCAATCTTGGTGTTAAACTCCTGACACCTGCTCTCCAGTACTGTATTATAGGAAAGCAGCACTTAGCAGATTCCAGAAGTGGAAATGCTGGGAACTGAATAGAGAGCCTAGAGTTTAAAACACAAGCAATCTCACTGCATAGCCCTGTCCCAATCCTCTAATGTAAAAAGCTAACTGTAGAGCAATAATTGTCATCTTAGACGTGAGATTATCTTGTTGGTGGCAGCTATGGGAAAGGGGCTGGGACCCAGTACTCCTCCCTAGTTCTCCTCATGATCAGAGTCAGTGTGTCACCATATATCTTGGCACATATTTTTCAGAGTCACTTGCAAAATATTGCCTTATTAAAAGGATCAGTACTTCTAGTGTATTATTGGAGTCATTGTATAAATCAGATGATAAAAGTTATCTAATAGTCTTTGAGGGATGCTTAAATATGGCATACAAAAACATGAGGAGTAATCAGTATGACTCAGTTTGGCGACATAGTGTCAGATAGCTTTAAACTCATGATTCACCTGCTATAGCTGTCCTGCTGCTGGCTTTGTCAGTATGCTTTACATTGGCCAGAAATAGAAAGTGTTGTTGCAACTTGGAACCTTGGGATTAGATTTCTAGGCATTTTTTTTTTATAATCATGCAATCTCTTTCAACTTTGCAATACTTAACATTGTTATATTACAAGACAGAGCTATGCAGTTTAGAACACATCTGTTCGGATCTTCTTCCTCCCATCTGACTGAAAAATGTTCTCTGCTTTTGATCCATGAGAGTACTCAACTGGGAACAAGGGAGATGATAAAATGTGCAACAGAATCCACTGATCTTATACGGAAGCAGGCACTGCACAATCACCTGACTCCAGATCTAGGACATCTGACAAAGTCTTCTCAGCACTAAAGGTACTGAACCCACAGATAACAGGCTTAAAGTGAAAATGGTATCCGCTTTCACTAGTCTACACAATGATGGTACAGAAAGAAACATAGAAATATACATGTTTTACAAAAAAAATCTTAAATTTTATTAGGTCTTAATTTTTGTTATAATCAAGAGTATAATGATATATATACTTTATATGTGTCATAATACATGTATATATGTATATACATGTATTATGACACATATAAAGCACACATACACAGAGAGACAGAGATAGAAAGACAGATTGACTCTTGGAATTAGCAGTCTGCTATAGGATCTTAGATTACTTTGCATCTCTGTGACTGAATTTCTGGTTCTTATATATTTTATGGGACAGGTTCTGGTCCTTTCACTATGTTGCTACATTTCCTTTGAATCTAAACTCAATGGAAGAGACCTGGCTGATATGCAATAAAGTGAAAGAATCTTGCTATCTGGGGCTGATCTGACACACAGAGATCTGATCATACTAAGTGTGTGACCAGAGAAAATAATATGGGAGAAGAAACTACCTCCCTAGAGAGTTAGAACCATACTCTTCCAGACAAAATTCCTGGTCAAAATTTGCATAATTAACATATCTTGCATATTTTCCATTTGCATTCAGATCGCTGACTGGGAGTTAGTTAATGACATTGATAAAGCATTAAATAAGCTAATGGATTTAATACTTTGTTCTTTTCCTCATGTTACTGGGGATGGAATTCAGAGCCTCAAGCATGCTGCTCTCACACTCTGACCCTGAAGTACACTCAAGTTTTGCTTCCTTAATCTTATCTTGATGTTATTAGTTACCCCAGATATCAGGTTTGAGGGACAGAAAGGACTAGCATCTCAGAGACAGTCAATGACTAGATTTCAAATATGAGAAAACTGATATCCACTGATACCTGCATCCTAGATATTTGGTTATTGTGAATTGTTAAGAAGAGGGTGGTGAAGATGAACTGCCAGGAGGGTAAGGAAAAAATGATGAACCCAATCAGCACTGTGTCCTGCTTGAAAACATGGCCTTGATTACTTGTACAAAGATACATACACAGAAGAGAGCTGTGTCCTGTCTGTGGGTGTGGAACCCTCTCCGTGGACAATCAGATATTTCTTGTAGTCCAATAGGTGTCAGTGTGAAAATTCCAGTTCTGAAATGAGAAAAGGCAGACACAGTTGCACACATTTGCCTCCAAGTCCTAGTTTCCTCTGTCTCTCTTTTCTACCTTTCTCTCTACCGTTTTCTTTTGTTTGTTTTCTTTTACTCATTTCTCTTTTTCTTAGATGTCTCTTTTTTCTTATATGTCTCTCCCTCTTTCTCTTTTACCGTCTCATCTCTCTCAAAACCGCCTATCTCTCTTCTCGTCTTCTTTGAACAGTGTTTCCCTTCTATTTTAGTAACTGCGGACTATGTCTGCCTATTGTAATTGATCATGGTCCACACTGTCCTCCTCCTAGACCTTGACATCCATGTCCTAGTTTTAATTATCCACTAGTTTCTTAGTGTTTCTCCTTTCTTTTTTTCTTTGATGTCTTTCCCCCTGATCTTCCATCTACACTTTCTTATTTATTTATTCATTCATTCATTCATTTATTCACTTTCCTTCCTTTTGTCATATATAAGCATCTCTGTCTCTCTGTCTCTGGATCCCTTTCTTGCACGATAATCTAAGTGGGCAGAGGAAGTCAACAGTAGAAATATGTAGGAAGAACAACGTAGCAATGAGTTAGGTCTGTTTAAACCAATAAATTTGAGGCAGAAGGGACAAAATTCTAAAACCAGAGCAATCTTATTCCTGTAGCACATCAAGTGTACAAAAATATTATAAAAGAAAGCAGGATGATTCATTGCTTGCCCAATACTACCTCTCCTGAAGAATTCAGAATAACACAGCATTGTGAAATAAAAGACATAAAACTCTTATACAGTGTTTTCTGTGGAATTTGTTCAATCTCTGCCTCTTGAGTAAATTTCTTGAGAGGTTGTCTTAGAAAACCAGCAGTGGTGTCATCTTATCTTTTAAGAGTGGCTGGTGATCATTAGACTATGCACCTTAAAGGAAGGCTTTCATAGCAATCAATTAAGACATTCTGTACATAGACAATTTTTAAATAGTTTGGAGCCATTGACAATTTTGTAATTCTAAATTCCAGACTTGAATCTCACATACTTACTGTTTATACTTGGGAGCACACACCACAGCTATGGATTCAGGGAGCATCGTTTGGTATGCAAAATGTGTGTGTAGATCTACACTTGACAAAAAGGCTGTCTGGGTTGGATGGGTCTGAGAAGACAAAAGAAGTCAAGAATTGTAAGTTAGCCCAGTCAGCTATGGTTGATCCAGCAAGGAAGGGAGGCCATGGATCATTAACAATCTGTTCTCTCCTGTGATTTCCAAAATCTCTCCATGCAGACCCACATCTGTCATGTGGAAAAGGAAAATTGAACCATCTGCCTGATAATACTATGACTCTTTCCTTTACTTCCCTCGCATTCTCACTGGGCCACCAGATGTAACTACCCATCAGACGAATACATTCATGAGTCCACACTTACAGATAGTAATCACATTTCTGCACAATGAACACAAAGTACTGCTAGAATTGAGGAGGTTCATATATAAAATGGAGGAAGACATGGTGAGATCAAGAGAGGATTCAATTTCAGAGGAAGGAAGTGAGAAATTTGGAGCAGGCTTTTAGCAGATTCTCATTTCTATCTCTAAGTTGTGTATGCATATAGATGCATCCACCTTGAGATATTTAACAACTCTATTTATGTATGTACACTCACAACTATGCTATAACTTATTTTTCCCTTTTTTTATTCGATATATTTTTATTTACATTTCAAATGATTTCCCCTTTTCTGGCCCCCCAGTCCCCAGAAGTCCCATAAGCCCCCTTCCCTCCCCCTGTTCTCCCACCCTCCCCTTCCCACTTCCCTGCTCTGGTTTTGCCCTATACTGCTACACTGAGTCTTTCCAGAACCAGGGGCCACTCCTCCGTTCTTTTTGTACATCATTTTATCTGTGGATTATGGTTTTGGTATTCCAGTTTTCTAGGTTAATATCCACTTCTTAGTGAGTGAATACCATGATTGATCTTTTGAGACTGGCTTACCTCACTTAGTATATGATGTTATCCAGCTCCATCCATTTGCCTAAGAATTTCATGAATTCATTGTTTCTAATGGCTGAATAGTACTCCATTGTGTATATATACAACATTTTTTGCATCCATTCTTCTGATGAGGAATACCTGGGTTCTTTCCAGTTTCTGGCTATTATAAATAGGGCTGCTATGAACATAGTGGAGCATGTATCCTTATTACATGCTGGGGAATCCTCTGGGTATATACCCAGGAGTGGTATAGCAGAATCTTCCGGAAGTGATGTGCCCAGTTTTCTGAGGAACTGCCCAACTGATTTCCAGAGTTGTTGTACCAATTTGCAACCCCAACTCTTTTTACTTATGTACACTCACAGCTATGCTATAATTTAAAACATCAAGCCTTTGACAACTAAAGTGAAATCAAAGAAAAATTGAAGAAAACAACAAACAAGAAGATACCATGTCCAAACCATCTCACAGGTCCTACAGGTCAGTAATCTGCTAACCCATTTCCTAAGAGCAGCCTTCTCACTTCAAATTCCCCTAGATTCTAGGTCCTAGATGCCTGCTTCAGTATGACCGTTATGACAGACTCCACACTGACCAATTCCTAATCAAGTGACTTCTTGTTTTGAGGCACAATATTACAGTTCAATCAACTTGGCACCAAATTCTCTACCTACAAGTCTTATCGTCCTGAATGCTGGGGGTCCAGGAGTGTGACAGTACACCCAGATTTTATGACATTATTGAACATTGCAATCTCTGCCCACCATGACTTAGAAGGCATTAAGTCAATATCCTCAGAGCTCCAGCAGGTCAAATCCTGACGTCATTCTTCCTGCATCCCTGTTATGCGGCTTCTGAGAACATCATATCCTGTTCTCCTTCACCCTTGTTTCTTCTTCATCCCTATATACCCTGCTTTCCTCATTAGACATTCACCTAATCTGCCAGGGAATTGTTTCTCTTGCAGCCAGGTCTCCCTATTTACCAGGTTCATGAGCCACCTGCACGTGGCTCAGGTCCCTCTCTAGGCTTCTCACAACATCCTCCCAATGTTGATGCAGTTGGAATATCTAACATGTGCCTTCAATTCCAAACAGTATAACTGAACCCTGCTGTCAAGATCTGTCCTCTTCTGCAACCCTATTCATGTTTATGAGAGGAGCACTTCTAACTCCATGAGCCCAATTGAAATCCTGCCCAGCCTGACTCCTCAGCCTCTACCCCTATTGCCTGGGTATCTGAATTACCCTGATCCCTCCTACACACACAAACAAGACTATCACCTTCTTATCCTCATTCCATGGTATAAGCTCCCAAACCACACCTGACATTCCCTTCCCAAGGAGCCCTTCAACTCCTTAATTTTAACTTCTGGAGTATGGCTTTGGTTACATCATTCTTTTGCTCAGAATAGTCCAGAGTTTTCTCTATACTCCAAATCACTCTCCATTTTTACCTCCATCCTAGACAAGGTATGCCAGGGTTCTCTTTGGTTATATATGTGAAGATCAGGCATCCGTTTCCAAAACAAACCACAAATCCTAGCCAACAGAAATGCTCACTGATATAGGATCTCAGTGTATCTGTCTCCAATGCTATCCCCTCTCCCATAAATTTTTTGGGCTCCTCCTCCCAAGTCATCATGTCACTTTACATGTGACAGCTCTTCCTCTGCAACCCTCACTGTCCTATATTTCTCACCTGAAGTATATTGTGCACTTTGTCTCATGTGACTTGGTGCTCATTTTATGTGTGATTTCCCCTTTGAGTCCCAAGCCACAAAAGGCCAATATCAGTTGGCCATAATATATTGTTGAATTTGGCACAGCAGGAAGAATTTCTACAATTGGAATGAAGAGCATCAGCACTTCCCAAGGTCTGACTAGAAATTTTTGATTTCACAAAAAACACAAGTAATACTCCTTCTTGTGGCTTATATTCGTTGTTAGAATAATTTCAATAGTTTTGTGAACTTCAGTCTTTGAAAATAACAGAATCATCCAAGAGACTCTCTCGGCAAGTAAATGTGTTTTCTTGAAAGTCAAAAGATGTATGCTATACATGTTCAAACACTTCAAAATCTTGCATGTAAGATCATTTCAGTGTACACAAAGGAAGTACTTCTTCATAAATAAAAACCACAATCATTAGAACAGACACTCTTGGCTTACTTAAGTTTCATCTCTACACCTTTTATGTATATGGTCTATATACATTTTCTCCTATATCCTGTCAAGCTACCATTCTCCACGCAGATTAACATAAAGTTGAAAGTTTGAACAATTACTCCTTGTAAACATAAAATACAAAGAGCTGTAAAAGTGCCAGGAAATGCTCCTTTGATTTGACCTGCACACTATTGGTTATATATGCTCAGAGCCGATGATCTGGAATGAATTGCCTCTGTGCACAGCAAGTTTTAGGTAGGCTGTTTTGAAGAAACAGAAAAGGAATCCTCATTCCCAGAGGTCCTTTTGCTTACATGTATCCATCCTAATGTAATAAGTCCCAGTCCTTCTTGAATAAAGAAGAGGTCCTCCTCATGCTTTGCACAGCAATAATCTGGGCCTCCTTCCTGGACAGGAATGAGGATATGGCTGATGTGATATTCCTCTCCAACCTGCCAGGAGAAAACAACTTGTCACAACTCTTGGAGGTCTCAGACCCATTCTCTCATACACACAATAGGCCCCAGACCAGACAGTACATGAATCTCATTTTTCTTTCTCCCTTTGTGGTTTCAAATCCTTGGCTGCTCTTGTGCTTTGCTAAGATACAGCTAAAAAGGAACAGGTGTTGAGTAGAAATGTAGATGTCCAGCTTGACACCTCCTGGGCTTAGGGTCTTTCCAGTAGCAGCCAGTAGGATTGCTCAGGAGTCTAGAGATGCCTAGGAAACTAGTGCTCAAAAGCTTACCAGAGTAGATACTTAGACCAGGACCTAAAAGCCATTGATTTCTGGTTACAACGAGGCAACTTGTCTGTTTCCGTGACTTATGCCTGGCTACCTGCATTTCTGATTTCTGTTTGCATTCTTTTACCTTTAGGTAATATAGAACTCTGACACTGAGGCTCATTTGAACTTGTAAGAAGATTCCAGCATCAGTTTGCCAGTGCCTGGAATTTCTGGCACTAGCCCCCAACTAGAATGAACATTTCTATCTATAGCATTGAACCACATTGTTCATTTCAAAAGACTCTCTAAAACAACCAAAAACAAAGTCATCCAATACAAGATGGCCAACCTTGTCAACCATAGTTCCTTCTGGAAGGTTATGTGTATGGATAGAGACCCTAGATATGTTCCCTGAGAGTCATGTAAAGTCAAGGGGAAAGCAACAGCCTCAAATCAGAAGTGTTTATATCTTTACCTGGGCTCCACATAGAACACCACATGTCTCTATTTTTTTCTTGGTGTTCATTCCTGCTGCAGTGAGGAATTTATCGCACAAATCATGAGGGAGGACCACCTGGCGCAGGCCTCTGCCTTTCTCAACTGTAATGGAAAAGAGAGAAAAGTATGAGGAGACAGGGCCTGGTATCCCTGAGGAGAACTCAAGTCTATCACCGTAGGAAAGTAATACAAAGTCATTGAGATCCTTTTCTTCATCCCCCTCCTCATGATAGGCAGGGAGTTTTACTCCAAGCTCTGGTTACTGGTGTCTGGGAGAAGGGGCCATGGGCTTTACTGTCTGCTTAAGTGGATGGAGCAATATTTTTGGATGTGACTCTTAGCTGATATAAAATTTCTCTGTGAAAGTCCTCATTGGACAAAGTCATCTCCTAACTGAGTAGAACACCATAAGCATTCAGGGAGCTATACTGTCAGAGAAAAGCAAAACTTCTGCTGTGTTTCTCCTGGCAGAGACAGGTCTCCTTGGATCTTCATTCATATCTCCAGATTTTTTGGCATTTACGCTCTGAAGTCTAGACTTGTATTTTCCTGTGTCCACCTGGACGTTGCCTTAGATCTTGACTCACACAAATGACTTACAATCTGTGACATGCTGGCATGCATTGAGTCAAACTACACTTATTCCATAGAATCCACCTTGATGAAGCCAGCTGTGGTTATGCTCAATCATATGGAGCATTTATGATAGATCTGTGAGGCTGTGAATAAATCCTTCAGGTAATAAGAGGATGCAGAGAGCACAAATACATACACAGTATCTTATCTCAGGGTCAGACTACCACAATCTGTCCACAGTCTTGCAATGTTTTAAATATGAGGGAGACCCATGTGGTTGCTGAACTGCAGGGAAAGTTCAGAAATTTTTTAACAACATCTGACAGATACATATGGAAATATTGCTCTGTCTCCACATGCTGACAAGACAGTCAGGTTGTCAAGACAGATAAAAGCAGCACTCATCTCATGAGGTTCTCTTACCACAGCATAGCCAGCAGATCCATGGAAGCAGAAGACTGAGAACATGGCAGGAGATTCAGGATTCCGTGTGGGGCCCAGTGTTCCAGACTTGAGGCACCTGTCCAGCACCTCTGCCTTACCTTACTGGTGAGCTTCAGTCTCACTCCTGTTTTCCTGACCCAGATGCAATTTGATCAACTTCTATACAAGGCTTTTCCAAGTAAGAAAACGATGATGACTCACCTGGCCATTCTAAGGTGCCAGTTTCTGAAGCCTCCTTGGCAGCTGGTGATGTTGTTTGAGCTGCTTCATCACAGGCTTCCTTTCCTGAAGGCACCACTGTTGGGCTGAAAGTTCCAGTTGTTACTGAATAAGGCTGAGCTTCCTTTGATGAAATTGGTGCTCCAGCGCCCACCTCCCACCTTGTTTTTTTTTCTTGAGAACCATACCGTTTTAGAAAAGGAAAGGAAGCCCATTTTGAAATTCGTGTTCTGGTCTTCTTTTCTTCTTTCAAGAATGATGCCTTCTTGGACAGTTCTTCTTCCTTCTTCTTCTGTAGGAAAGGAAAAGAATTTAGGCCACTACTTCAAATTTTGGAAGAAAAGTCTTTTCAGCCCAGATATGAACAAAGTGTAGTTCCGTTAAAGTCTGACATTTCAGCCTAGGGCATGTATCCCTGGTATTTTGGAAAATCCATTCTTCTACCTTACTCTTTTCCTGTTTTTAATAAAGTTAGGTCTCAGTCTTCTTAGTATGCCATGACATTGTGTGTGTGTGTGTGTGTGAATGTTCATGTGTGTTGATTGGATTACAGAGGGAGCCCTTTCATTGACTCACACTTCAAAGACACTGCACAAGACAGTCCTGGGATCAGACTGTGTATATGTCACACAGTCCTCCTATATCCATGCTTCCCCTCACACTGACCTTTTCTGTCAAGTAAACGAAATGTTCTTCAGAATATTCATTTAACAGGTCTCTCTTCAGCTCCTCAGCCCTTACAAAAATCTGTTTTATTGTCTGCAATACAAAACCAAAATGGATAATTAGAACAGTGCTAATGTTAGAAAAGAGAGAAAGAATAGAAGATGGCAGGGGCAGCAGTATCACATGAATGTCTTGAATGCAATTCCCAGCCATCCCTCTGTACAGAATTCCTGAAACAGCACTGCCCACCCCCCCATGCCCCCACCCCCCCCACCCCCTGCTTCCTTCTAGTGTCATCATCTGTGTCTTTTTGGTGAGCAGTTGTGTTCTGCTTTGGAGATATTTGGTCAGTCACATTGAGAATGAAAACCTACCTTGAGGATATTTGATTTTTTGTAAATCTCCACAACGTCTTTGTGCTTTTTATCTGCAGGGAGCTTTTCCACATAGAGTCTAAAGGAACAGAGCAGAGAGACTAAGCTGTGCAGAGAAACTAAAATGTCTAAATGAGTCCCTAAGGAATCTTGGACTCTGTAGTCACTGCTTTAGAAGTTACTGGTATTTAATAAGGCACACCCTGAGATCCCACATCAATTTCCATTACTTAGACTGGAGAAAGAATATCAAAATTCTTCCATGATACTGGCACATTCAGCAAACATTAGTTGTCAATAAGCATAGTTAAAGTGATACAGTGCCAGTTGGTCATTTCAACACCCAGGAGGCACCAGATAGACACACAATCCTTGAGGAAACAGGTTGTAATCCTGGACTTCATACTAGGAAATAAACACAGTGGTCTGAGTCTTTCATTCCCAATATTAATCTTTGCCCACATAGCACTTTTGTTTATTGCTACCTGGGAGTGTACCACCTTACCTCAGACATCACTAGGTAATGAGAGGAGATACTGAGGGTGCTCAGTTCTAGGTGGTGATGTTCGCTGGGTACCTAGTCTCATGATGCTAGTAAACTGCTTCAACCCTTATGTCTGTCCAAGATTCAAGATTCACTGCCTTGTCAAAAACTCTTCTTGAGAAGAGGATATGACCAGAAACTCAGTCTGGGAAGCTGATGTATGGGAGAACTTGTGACTTTTTGGTAAGAGAGATTTGTTATTGGAGAAGGGAAGAAATGAGAGTAGATTTTTTATGATCTCAAGAGAATGCCTTCATTTTATGGGAAACCACCAGTGGAAAACCAAGAGAAACCCTGTTGTAGTATTTGTACAACAAAGGGAATGCAAACTGTGGTACCTCAACTCATCTGTAAATCTAAGCTCTCTAGTTGTGGAACAGTAATTGACATACCTACTAAACATTCAGTCTTCTGAAGATCAATTAAATCATGTCCAGAAAACCCCTCCCTATACTATATATATATCCTTATATTCTGTTTCACAAAATTTAAGGCCAACTAGGATTAGTGAGACTTTTCCATCTTCCCCTTACTAAAGTCAAAGCACCCTTGTCACTGAGGCTGTAAGAACTATTTCATGGTGACAGCTTTACAATCTATTTTTCACTCTTCTTATGCAATACAATGAATAGTTTGGAGAAATTCCTAAGGATAGTTAACCACACTGAAGCTAGGTAGTCAACAATCCTCTGGTGACTGTGAAGCTACAGGAATGCCTACCTCTCTCCCATAGAACTCAATAAGTGTGGCCACCCATCAGAGACAAATCTGTGGCTGTTTACATCAGGGGAGATTTGAAAATCAAAAATAGCTATCAGTTCAGATACACACTGATTTTCAGCCCTCTTTTCTTCCACTATGAGCTGGACCTTGTGTGCCATTATATTTCCTTATTTATAACACCACCACCTTTGTTCCTCATATCTTTGAATCACAAGAAAAAGTCTGTGTGGGCAGTTCCAGAAATCTGATGAAAAGATTACATCCTCAAGTTCTATAGCTGTCAACAAAGAAGAAAACCCTGAATAAAACAGCAGACTGAGCAAAAAAACGAGTTCCAGAAAAGGAGTAGAAACTGCAGGTTCTCACGTGAGGTACTTGTGGTAGAGCACAAAGGCTGCTTCCTTTTGTCCACATTGATCAAGGTCAGCTGCCATTTTATAGAAGTTTTTGCTCAGGCTCACGTAAAATGCCCACGAAACATTGTTGTTTATTTCAATGTTCTGCCCAAGAGCACTTAACAGTTGGAACCTCTCTTGGGGAAGAAGAGTGGCATTATCATGCCTGGCGATGTTCTAAGACAAAAAGGAAAAGACAGGAAACATCAAAACACTTTGTCTGGCATGCTGGCATTTCAGCTCTCTAGCACATTAATGGCTTTGCCCACAGACACACACACACACACACACACACATACACACATATACACACACACACAATTGTGTATGTATATCTGTGTCAGATTCACAAACCTCTCTCCCTGAAGAAATTAGAGTGAATAGAACACCCCTTGTGTCAATTCAGCTTCATACATTTAGTGAATAATCCCACCTTGGGATTTCCTATTATGCTAGTAAAGTGGTAGATTTGGGATTAGGGATGCCTGTTACCATTGAAAAACATATTGCAAAGGAGCTCTGAGGGAATGTTCAACTTAAGAAGCCGGCTTACAAATAGGTTATTTATTGAAATCAGGACCAGAAGACTTCACATAGCTGTGAGTGGTTGTGTACAAATAGGAGGGTTATGAATTTGCATGATCATGAGGAATGAAAACTAAGTTCCTGATGTTTAAGAGGTTCAGAAATTAAGGCTGAGAATCTTCAGTAGGCCATACAGGCTTTGGGAACTCTGAGCACCTTGGACCATAGCATTGTACAAGGCTGTCTTGGGTTAGAATGTTTCAGAGCAGTATTCAATATAGTGTAACGACTAACTGGACAGAGCATTGACCTGTTTTCTCTGATCCCAGTGGCAATATAAAGAAAAATTGATATATGAGGAGTTGGGTGAAAACATTTGAGGATTACTAGTCTAAACACACAAAAAAGACATTGAGATTTTTAAATTTGCCTCAAAGAATTCCATGCAAATTACCTTTATTTGTAACTGTGTTGAGACCACACTTGTTGTTCCTGTACACAAAGACTCGTCATTGCATAGACTCTGTTGGTCTGAGTGCCTAGGGTTCAGGAGGTTCCCACCTGTCACAAGATGAACAATAAGTTAGGAAAGGAGATACTTTGCTTCTCTGTGAATTAATGTTATATTACATTAATATATGCATTGCTAAATAAACCACTGTGCCATAGTAAGTCAATCTCCATTGAAAATTCCTGGTAATCCCCTACAATGCTGCATAAAGCCATTCCAGGACCAGGGCTCTCTTCTTCCTCTCCTAGTTTCTTCTTCGGAATGATTTGATATGTGACAGGACAGAGAAGTGGGAGGGGGTTGACTGGGGAACAGTCAAATGCAAGAGGGCTTATGGGATTATGCTGAGGGGCAAACAGGGAAAGGGAAAATCATATATAATATAAACAAAGAATATAGAAAATAACAAAAGAGAAAATTCCTATAAATGATAAGTTTCAATTTATTTCTTTTTTTAATTTTTTTATTCGGTATATTTTTTATTTACATTTCAAATGATTTCCCCTTTCGTAGCCCCCACACTCCAAAAAGTCCTGTAAGCCCCCTTCTCTCCCCCTGTCCTCCCACCTACCCCTTCCCACTTCCCCATTCTGGTTTTGCTGAATACGGCTTCATTGAGTCTTTCCAGAACAAGGGGCCACTCTTCCTTTCTTCTTGTACCTCATTTGATGTGTAGATTATGTTTTGGGTAATCCAGGTTTCTAGGTTAATATCCACTTATTAGTGAGTGCATACCATGATTCATCTTTTGAGTCTGGGTTACCTCACTTAGTATGATGTTCTCTAGGTCCATCCATTTGCCTAAGAATTTTATGAATTCATTGTTTCTAATGGCTGAATAGTACTCCATTGTGTAGATATACCACATTTTTTGCATCCACTCTTCTGTTGAGGGATACCTGGGTTCTTTCCAGCATCTGGCAATTATAAATAGGGCTGCTATGAACATAGTAGAGTATGTATCCTTATTACATGGTGGGGAATCCTCTGGGTATATGCCCAGGAGTGGTATAGCAGGATCTTCTGGAAGTGAGGTGCCCAGTTTTCGGAGGAACCGCCAGACTGATTTCCAGAGTGGTTGTACCAATTTGCAACCCCACCAGCAGTGGAGGAGTGTTCCTCTTTCTCCGCACCCTCTCCAACACCCGCTATCTCCGGAATTTTTAATCTTAGCCATTCTGACTGGTGTAAGGTGAAATCTCAGGGTTGTTTTGATTTGCATTTCCCTAATGACCAATGAAGTTGAGCATTTTTTAAGATGCTTCTCCGCCATCCGATGTTCTTCAGGTGAGAATTCTTTGTTTAACTCTGTACCCCATTTTTTAATAGGGTTGTTTGCTTTTCTGGAGTCTAACCTCTTGAGTTCTTTATATATATTGGATATTAGCCCTCTATCTGATGTAGGATTGGTGAAGATCTTTTCCCAATTTGTTGGTTGCCGATTTGTCCTCTTGATGGTGTCCTTTGCCTTACAGAAACTTTGTAATTTTATGAGGTCCCATTTGTCAATTCTTGCTCTTAGAGCATACGCTATTGGTGTTCTGTTCAGAAACTTTCTCCCTGTACCGATGTCCTCAAGGGTCTTCCCCAGTTTCTTTTCTATTAACTTCAGAGTGTCTGGCTTTATGTGGAGGTCCTTGATCCATTTGGATTTGAGCTTGGTACAAGGAGACAAGGATGGATCAATTTGCATTTTTCTGCATGCTGCCCTCCAGTTGAACCAGCACCATTTGTTGAAAAGGCTATCTTTTTTCCATTGGATGTTTTCAGCCTCTTTGTCGAGGATCAAGTGGCCATAGGTGTGTGGGTTCATTTCTGGATCTTCAATCCTGTTCCATTGATCCTCCTGCCTGTCACTGTACCAATACCATGAAGTTTTTAACACTATTGCTCTGTAGTATTGCTTGAGGTCAGGGATACTAATTCCCCCAGAATTTCTTTTGTTGCTGAGAATAGTTTTATCTATCCTGGGTTTTTTGTTATTCCAGATGAATTTGATAATTGCTCTTTCTAACTCTGTGAAGAATTGAGTTGGGATTTTGATGGGTATTGCATTGAATCTGTAGATTACTTTTGGCAAAATGGCCATTTTAACTATATTGATTCTACCGATCCATGAGCATGGGAGGTTTTCCCATTTTTTGAGGTCTTCTTCCATTTCCTTCTTCAGAGTCTTGAAGTTCTTGTCATACAGATCTTTCACATGTTTGGTAAGAGTCACTCCAAGATACTTTATACTATTTGTGGCTATTGTGAAGGGGGTCATTTCCCTAATTTCTTTCTCAGCCTGCTTATCCTTTGAGTATAGGAAGGCCACTGATTTGCTTGAGTTGATTTTATAACCTGTCACTTTGCTGAAGTTGTTTATCAGCTGTAGGAGTTCTCTAGTGGAGTTTTTTGGGTCACTTAGGTAGACTATCATGTCATCTGCAAATAATGATAGTTTGACTTCTTCCTTTCCAATTTGTATCCTTTTGACCTCCTTATGTTGTCGAATTGCCTGAGCTAGTACCTCAAGTACAATACTGAAAAGATAAGGAGAAAGGGGGCAGCCCTGTCTAATCCCTGATTTTAGTGGGATTGCTTCAAGTTTCTCTCCATTTAGTTTGATGCTGGCTACCGGTTTGCTGTATATTGCTTTTACTATGTTTAGGTATGGGCCTTGAATTCCTGTTCTTTCCAAGACTTTAAGCATGAAAGGATGCTGAATTTTGTCAAATGCTTTTTCAGCATCCAATGAAATGACCATGTGGTTTTTTTCTTTGAGTTTGTTTATGTAGTGGATTGCATTGATAGATTTCCGTATATTGAACCAACCCTGCATTGCCAGGATAAAGCCTACTTGATCATGGTGGATGATCGTTTTTGATGTGTTCTTGGATTCGGTTGGCAAGAATTTTATTGAGTATTTTTGCATCGATGTTCATAAGGGAAATTGGTCTGAAGTTCTCTTTCTTTGTTGGATCTTTGTGTGATTTTGGTATCAGCGTAATTGTGGCTTCATAGAAGGAATTGGGTAGTGTTCCTTCTGTTTCTATTTTGTGGAATAATTTGAAGAGTATTGCTGTTAAATCTAATTGGTCCAAAGCTTCAATTAATTTCATTATGTCCCTGTTTAGTTTCTATTTTCCTGATCGGTCCGTTGAGGAAAGTGCAGTGTTGAAGTCACCCACAATTATTGTGTTAGGTGCAATGTGTGCTTTGAGCTTTAATAAAGTTTCTTTTACGAATGAGGGTGCCCTTGCATTTGGAGCATAGATGTTCAGGATTGAGAGTTCTTCTTGTTGTATTTTTCCTTTGACCAGCAAGAAGTGTCCCTCAGGGTCTCTTTTGATGACTTTGGGTTGAAAGTCAGTTTTATCTGATATTAAAATGGCTACTCCAGCTTGTTTCCTGAGACCATTTATTTCAATTATAATTGTAAGTGTATTATTCTGCAATTTGGGTTGTGTCTACCATCCTACTTCAGTTACTTAATTGTAGGATTAAAAGCCTGTATCTCCATGGCCCCCTAGTGCTAAGGTGGCATATCGTCACAAGTAGTGCTGGCACTGGCACTTCTTTTAAAGATTTTGCCTGGAGGACCATAGTATGTAATATAGTTTCTTTGTGTCCTAGACATGACACACAGTCACATTTTCTGTCCTGAAATTTCCATTCAAACCATAAAGATCTGGTCCATGAGGGTTATACTCTGAGTCCCCAGTAGGACACAGCTGCCAATCCTGGCAGGCCAGACAGGACAACCCTTTCCATAGAGGGTTGGCAGTTGTGGCAGCTAGTTTCCCTCCCATCACAACACTGCTACTGAAGAGGTTAATGTGGAAACTGAGTGCAGGATAGCTACCACAATGAGACATCTTGGCTTTGAGTGTTCCTGTGAACACCCCAGCTCTCTGTCTGCTTCTCTGGAAGACCTCTCATGAACTACCTGGGTGTGTTATCTACACTGTTCTCTTCTATGCACTCTACCTCTAGGTGGGCTCAGAACCCAGCCTGTTAGTTTTGCTACTATGGAATGTGAAGATACTTTAGTGGAAGATAGAATGCTCTGTCCAAAATCATGAGCTCAGATATATCAGAGCCAAAACTAACACTAGGGCACCAGATTCTAGTTCAGTACATTCCCTATGCTTCCACACTTTCTGGACTTCTCAAAATATATGGGGATATCAGCTAAAGAAATGTGTAGATTTCTTTCCTCTCCAGACATTTTAAGGTTTGTAATATGAGCAAAGTTTGGGAAAATAGGTTTGTCCTTATCATAAGGACCCCAAATTGATTCAGGTGTTGATTGGCTAGTAGGTAGAATAGTATCATGAAACTGGTAGTGATGTCCAAAAATATAAGAAGGGACAATTCATACTGCTCAAAGGAAAAGACTTATGCTCTGAACATAAGGGCACCCACATTCATAAAAGCAACTTTAATAAAGCTCAAAGCACACATTGCACCCAACACGATAATAGTGGGAGATTTCAGCACCGCACTGCCAAAAATGATCAAATCATGGAATCAGAAACTAAACAGAGATACTGTGAAACTAACTGAAGTTATAGACCAACTGGATCTAACAGATATTTATAGAACATTCCACCATAAAGCAAAAGAATATACCTTCTTCTCAACACCTCATGGTACCTTATCCAAAATTGACCATATAATTGGTTACAGAGCAGGTCTCAACAGATATAGAAATATTGAAATTATTTCAGGTATCTTATCAGATCACCATGGCCTAAGGCTGGTCTTAAGCTCAAACAACAACAATGGAAAACACACATATACATGGACTTTGAACAATGCTCTTCTCAACGATAGCTTGGTCAAGGAAGAAATAAAGAAATTAAAGACTTTTTAGAATTCAATGAAAATGAAGACACATCATACTAAAATTTATGAGACACAATGAAAGCAGTGCTAAGAGGAAAGCTCATAGCTCTAAGTGCCTCCAAAAAAGGAATGGAGAGAGCTTACACTAACAGTTTGACAGCGCACTTGAAGGCTCTAGAAGAAAAGGAAGCAAATACCCCCAAGAGGAGTAGACTGCAGTAAATAATCAAACTTAGATCCAAAATCAACCAAGCAGAAGTAAAAAGAGTTATACAAAGAATCAACAAAACAAGGATCTGGTTCTTTGAGAAAATCAAGATAGATAAACCCTTAGCCAGACTAACCAGGGGGCATGGAGACAGCATCCAAATTAATAAAATCAGGAATGATTAGGGAGACATAACCACAGGAGCTGTGGAAATTCAAAAAATCATCAGATCCTAGTACAAGAGTTTATACTCAACAAAGTTTGAAAACCTGGATGAAATGGATAGCTTTCAAGATACATAGCAGGTGTCAATGTCAAAACAGGATCAGATAAACCATATAAATAGTCCCATAAGCCCTGAAGAAATAGAAGCAGTCATGAGTATTTTCCCTTCAAAAAAAGGCCCAGGACCAGATGGGTTTAGTGGGGAATTCTATCAGATCTTCAAAGAAGAATTAATTCCGATAATCTTCAAACATTTCCACGAAATAGAAACTCAAGGAACACTACCGAACTCATTCTATGAAGCCAAAATCACACTTATACCTAAACCAAACCAAAAATATTGAACAACACCCTGACCAACGGAATCCAAGAATGCATCAGAACTATATAATTTACCATGATCATTTAGGCTTCATCCCAGTGAGGCTGGGATGGTTCAACATACAGAAATCCGTCATTCTAATTTACTACATTAACAATCCAAAGGAAAAAAAAACCAATGATTATTTCATTAGATGCTGAAAAGGCTTTTGACAAAATTCAGCATCCCTTCATGATAAAAGACTTGGAGAGATTGGGAATCCAAAGCCCATACCTAAACATAGTGAAAACAATATACTGCATACTGAAGAATTGAAGACCCAGAAAAGAATCCACACACCTCTAATCACTTGATATTTGACAAAGGAGCTAAAAAACATCCAGTGGAAAAAAGACAGCATTTAAAGAAAATGGTGCTGGATCAACTGGAGGTCTGCATGCAAAAAAATGTAAATTGACCCATTCTAACTAATCAACATCAAACTAAATGGAGAGAAACTTAAAGCAATCAGACTAAAATTGGGGACCAGAAAAGGCTGGCCACTCTTTCCCTATCTATTCATCATAGTACTTGAAGTCTTAGCCAGAGCAATCAGGCAGCAAAAAGAGGTCAAAGGTATACAAATTGGAAAGGAAGAAGTCAAACTATCAATATTTGCTGATGATATAAGCAACTCCAAGACTTACACCAGAGAACTCCTAAAGCTGATAAACAACTTCAGCAAAGTGGCTGGATATAAAATTAACTCAAACAAATCAGTAGCCTTCCTCTACTCAAAGGATAAACAAGATGAGACAGAAATTAGGGAAATGACACCCTTCACAATAGTACCAAATAATATTTCACACCTAGGTGTGAACCTGACGAAGCAAGTGAAGTGTCTATATGAGAAGAACTTTAAGACTCTGAAGAAAGAAATCGAAGAAAGTCTCAGAAGATGGAAAGATCTCCCATGTTCATGGATTTGCAGGATCAATATAGTAAAAATGGCCATCTTGCCGAAAGCAATCCACAGATTCAATGCAATCCTCATCAAAATTCCAAATCAGTTCTTCATAGATCTAGAAAGAGCAATTCACAAATTCATCTGGAATAACAAAAAAACCAGGATAGCAAAAATTATTCTTCACAAAAAAAGATATTCTGGGGAAATCACCATCCCTAACCTCAAGCTCTACTACAGAGCAATAGTGATAAAAACTGTTTGGTATTGGTATGCAGACAGGCAGGAAGATCAATGGAATAGAATTGAAGACCCAGAAAAGAATCCACACACCTATGGTCACTTGATATTTGACAAAGAAGCTAAACAACATCCAGTGGACAAAAGAGAGCATTTTAAAAAAAAATGGTGCTGGATCAACTGGAGGTCTGCATGCAGAAAAATGCAAATGGACCCATTCTTATCTCCTTGTCTAAAGCTCAAATCCAAGTGGATCTACAGATAAATCCAAGGATCTACAGATAAAATCAGACACACTGAAGCTTATAGAGAAGAAGTGGTGACAAACCTTGAACACATGGTCACAGGGGCAAAGTTTCTGAGCAGAACACCAATGGCTTATGCTCTAAGAACAAGAATCAACAAATGGGACCTCATAAAACTGCAAAGCTTCTGTAAGGCAAAGGACACAGTCAATAGGACAAAATGGCAACCAAAAAAATGGGAAAAGATCTTTACTAACCCTGCATCGATAGAAGGCTTATATCCATGTATACAAAGAATTGAAGACTTTAGTCTCCAGAGAATCAAATGACCCTATTAAAAAATTGGGTACAGAGCTAAACAGGGAATTCTCAACTGAGGAAACTCAAATGACTCTAAAGCACCTAAAGAAATGTTCAGCATCCTTAGCTATCAGGGAAATGCAAATCAAAACAACCCTGGGATTGCACCTTACACCAGTCAGAATGGCTAAGATGAAAAACTCTGGGGTCAGCAGATGCTGGAGAGGATGTGGAGAAAGAAGAACACTTCTCCATTGTTGGTGGGATTGCAAGCTGGTAAAACCACTCTGGAAATTAGTTTGGTGATTCCTCAGAAAATTAAACATAGTACTATCTGAGGACCCAGCTATACCACTCTTGGTCATGTACCCAGAAGATGTTCCTACATGTAATATGGACACATGCTCCAATATGTTCTTAGCAATTTTATTTATAATAGCCAGAACCTAGATAGAACCCTGATGCTCCTCAACAGAGGAATGGATACAGAAGATGTGGTATATGTACACAATGGAGTACTATTCAGCCATTAGAAGCAATGAATCCATGAAATTCTTAGGCAAATGGATGGAACTAGAACGTGTCACCCTGAGCAAGGTAACCCAGTCACAAGAACACACATGGTATGCACTCACTAATAAGCCATTGCTAGTCCAAAGCTCAGAAGAAACAATTTACAATTCACCTAGCACAGGAAGCTCAAGAAGTAGGAGGGCTTAACTGAGGGTGCTACGGTTCCTCTGAAAAAGGGAACATAATACTCACAGGAGCAATAAGGGAGACAAGACATTGAAGTAAAGGCCACCCAGAGACTGCCCTACCTGGAGATTCATCCTATAAACAGTCACCAAACTCCGACACTATGACAAGAAGTATGTACAAAAGGAGCATGCCATGGCTGTCTCCAGAGGGGCCCTGCCAGAGCCCTACTAATACAAAGGCAGAAACTAGCAACCAACTACTGGACTGGGCATGGGGTGTCCAATGCAGGATCTGGAGGGTGGTCTGGAGGAGCTGAAGGGGTTTACACCCCAGGGGAAGAACAATGACTTCAGCCACCCAGACACCCCAAGACTCCCAGGGACTGAACCATCAACCAAGAGGTACATATGGTTCCAGGCAAAAATGTGGCATAGGAATGTGTTGTTGGGCATCAGTTGCAGGAGTGGTCTTTGGTCAGGTAAAGGCTCAATAGAGGCCCCCCAAAAGGGAAACCGACAGAGGTGGGGAGGAGGTGGAAGTGTGACAGGTAGAGGGGCATATACATGGATGCAGTGGGTGGGAGGAAGGGTTGGGAATCTTTGGGGAGGGAGCTTTTGGGAGGGTAGAAATTGGGAAAGGTTTTATCATCCGCAGCGTAAATGAAGAAGATACTCAATTTAAAAAAAGAAATTGAATTTGAGCTGATGCATGCTTGAAACCTTTACCCTTATGTCCTTGTTTCTTTGTTATAGGAACATACTCTGTTGGCTACTGAAACAGAAACAAATACCAACTCAGCCACAAACCCCTTGACCTACAATATTTCTCATTGGCCAGTTATACCTGCCAGATATGCTAGGGCAGTGGTGTCAGAGAACCTCTAGGAATAATATAAAAATGTCTGATTTGACTTAAGGCCCAATTAATGAGACAGAATATATACAAGACACTGCTTATGTGACAAAAACATAGAGTCTAGATGGCCAGAGATCTAGTTTAAAATCAAATCCTACTGGTCTAAAAAATTAAATAAAAGAAACAATCTAGCAGTCCAATTCTTCTAATCCCAATGTTCAATGCCCTATTCATCCATTATAAGAAAAGATTCCTTCTGCACCAAGTGTGAACATAGTGTCCAATACCAAGATATTATGGAGAAAGAGAGAGAGAGAGAGAGAGAGAGAGAGAGAGAGAGAGAGAGAGAGAGAGAGAGAGAGAGAGAGAGACAGAGAGAGACAGAGAGAGACAGAGAGAGAGAGACAGAGAGACAGAGAGACAGAGAAACAGAGAGAGAGGTAAAGAGAGAGGCAGACAGACACAGACAGTGACAGAGACAGACAGAGCAACAAAAACAGAGAGAAACACTCAGACAGAGACAGGGAATGAAAGACACAGACCTATGTGATGTGTCTCCATCAATCCCCCTATCAGTCTCATTCATATATCAGGGAACTGTGCAGAATAGGAGGACAAAATAATGTCAAAGCAGACAGAATGAAAGAAAAGAAGAACAGAGCCCTCCAATTGATCTGAGCAGAGCTAGCATGAACTGGGAGAAGCAGAAAGCACTGGGCCTACACAGATCCTTTGCAGGACAGCTGCAAAAATATGTAGCTTCCTTTTTTCTTTTTTTTCTAGATAGTGTTTCTCTGTATATCCCAGGCTCTCATAGAACTCACTCTGTAGACCAGGCTGGCCTCCAACTGGGAAATCCACTTGTATTTGCCTCCCAAGTACTGGGATTAAAAGTGTGTGCCACCACTGCCTGCTTCTCTGCAAAACCTCCCATGAGCTACCTGGGTCCTTTCTCTATACTGTGCTCCCTTAAGCACTCTGCATCTACTTGTGCTCACAGGTCAACCTGTTAGTTTTGCTGCTATAGAATGTGAAGATCCCTATAGTGGAAGAGGAAATGCTCTGTCCAAAATCATAATCTCAGATATATCAGAGCCAAAACTGACACTAGGTCACCAGATTTTAGTTCAGTACATTCCCTATGCTTCTACACTGTTTGGACTTCTCAAAATATGGGCATATCAGCTAAAGAAATGTTCCCATTTCTTTCCATACAATACATTGTAAGGTTTGTAATGTGAACACAGTTTGGGGAAACAGGTTTGTCCTTATCATAAGGACCTCAACATGGTTCATATTTTGATTGGCTAGTAGGTGGAATAGTATCATGAAACTGTACTGGTAGCTCTGGTCCAAGAATTCCTGGTTGGAGAGACACAGTCTCATTGTGATATACAACCAAGTCTTTATTGATTCCTGTCTTATTTTTGTAGCTTTATAATTCCTTGTGGTTATAAAGATTATACCGTGTCTAGTAAGGTAAATGAGTATAAAGCTTGGAAATTCGATTTAGCTTGATCCCTAATACTAAATAGAATCTAGAATACCACAATGACTCCAGCTGAAAGTCAGAGTAAAACAAAATCCCTAGCACATTTGGCACCTGTCAACCACAAGTGCTCAGAAAAATTTCTATTTCATTGTAATAATAATTTGACTTTATAGCCAGAGATTGCCTATAATTCATCATTCTTTCTAGAATTGGTATAAACTAGCATCAATCCCTCTCCCTATGCCACCTGCGTGCTAGAATTTTACTCTTGAACCCAGACATTGCACTAAGATTTGGTTCTACAATATATGCATAGAATGCTTATTTTCTAATTGTAAAGCATCATCAGTGTTTAGGGACTCAGAAGATGATAAACATGAAAGGTGATTTTCCTGATAAGCTGGCCCTCCTAGTAACATCCTGTGCCAGCCTAGGGATCCTTCCGGATCTCTTGACCTATATGTTCATTAAACCACAAGCAGAAGACTGATCACATGGCAGGAGATTCAGGATTCTCTGTGGGGTCCAGTGTTCCTGAATTGACCTGTCCAGCACCTCTGCCTTAAATTACTGGTGAGATTCAGTCTCAATCCTGTTTTCCTGAGCCAGATGCATTTGGAACCACTTCTATACAAGGCTTGTCCTAGTGAGAAACCTGTGGTGACTCACCTGGATGTTCTAAGGTGCCAAGTTCTGCAGCCTCCTTGGCAGCTGGTGATGTTGTTGGAGCTGCTTCATTGCAGGCTTTCTTTCCTGAAGGCACCACTGTTGGACTGAAGGTTCCAGTTGTTACTGAATAAGGCTGAGCTTCCTTTGATGAAATTGGTGCTCCAGGGCCCTCCTCCCCACCTTGTTTATTTTTCTTGAGAACCATACCGTTTTTGAAAAGGAAAGGAAGCCCATTTTGAAAGTCGTGTTCTGATCTTTTGTTTTTCCTCCAAGAATGATGCCTTCCTGGACAGTTCTTCTTCTTTCTTCTGCAGGAAAGGAAAAGAATTTAGGCCACTACTTCAAATTTTGGAAGAAACGTCTTTTCAGCCCAGATATGAACAAAGTGTAGTTTCGTTAAAGTCTGACATTTCAGTCTAGGGCCTTGTATCCCTGGTGTTTTGGAAAATCCATTCTTCTACCTTACTCTTTTCCTGTTTTTAATAAAGTTAGGTCTCAGTCTTCTTAGTATACCATGACATTGTATGTGTCTGTCTGTGTGTGTGTGTATGTGTGTGTTTGTGTGTGTGTGTGTGTTCATGTGTGTTGATTGGACTACAGAGGGCATGTGGAGCCCTTTCATTGACTCACACACTTCAAAGACACGGAAGAAGACAGTCCTGGGTACAGAGTGAGTAGTTGTCACACAGTCCTCCTATATCCATGCTTCTCCTCACACTAACCTTTTCTGTCAAGTAAACAAGATGTTCTTCAGTGTATTCATTCATCAGGTCTCTCTTCAGCTCCTCAGCCCTTACAAAAATCTGTTTTGTTGTCTGCAATACAAAACCAAAATGGATAATTAGAACAGTGCTCATGTCAGAAAAGAGAGAAAGAAAAGAGGTTGTCAGGGGCAGCAGTATCTCATGCATGACTTGGACCCCATTCCCAGCCACCCCCTCTATACAGAATTCCTGAAGCAGCATTGCCCCCCATTCCTTCTAGTGCCATCATCTGTGGCTTTTCTGTGAGCAGCTGTGTTCTGCTCTGGAGTTTTTGGTGAGCCACACTGAGAATGAAAACCTACCTTGAGAATATTTGATTTTTTATAAATCTCCACAACGTCTTTGTACTTTTTATCTGCAGGGAGCTTTTCCACATAGAGTCTAAAGGAATAGAGCAGAGAGACTAAGCTGTGCAGAGAAATTAAAATGTCTAAATGAGTCCCTGAGGAAATTTGGACTCTGTAGTCACTGCTTTAGAAGTTACTGGTGTTTAATAAGGTACACCATGAGATCCCACATCCATTTCCATTACTGAGACTGGAGAAAGACTATCAAAATTCTTCCATGAAACTGGCACATTCAGCAAACATTAGCAGCCTATAAGCATAGTTAATGTGACACAGTGCCAGTTGGTCATTTCAACACCCAGGAGGCATCAGATAGACCCACAGATCCTTGAGGAAACAGGATGGACTCCTGGACTTAAACTAGAAAAAAAATACAGTGATCTCAGTCTTTCATTCCCAATATTAATCTTTGCTCACATAGCACTTTTGTGTATTGCTTACTGGGAGTTTACCACCTCACCTCAGACATCACTAGGCAATGAGAGGAGATACTGAGGGTGCTCAGTTCTAGGTGCTGATGAGCCCTGGGCACCTAGTCTCATGATGCACTGAAAGATGCTAGTAAACTGCTTCAACGCTCATGTCTGTCCAAGATTCAAGATTCACTGCCTTCTAAGAAACTATGCTTGAGAAGAGGATATGACCAGAAATTCAATCTGGGAAGCTGATGTATGGGAGAAAATGTGACAGTTTGGTAAGAGAGTCTTGTTTTTTGAAAAGGGAAGAAATGAGAGATTTATTATGACCTCAAGAGGAAGCCTTCATTTTACTGGAAACCACCAATGGAAATCCAAGAGAACCCCTGTTGTAGTATGTGTACAACAAATGGAATGCAAACTGTGGTGCCTCAACTCATCTATAAATCTAAGTTTTGTAGTTGTGGAACAGTAATTGATGTACCTACTAAACATTCAGTCTTCTGAAGATCAATGAAATCATGTCCAGAAAACCACTCCCTAGTAGCTGAGCTCCTGTATATCTCCTTATATTCTGTTTCATTAATTTTAAGGCCAATCAGGATTAGTGAGACTTTTCCATCTTCCCCTTACTAAAGTCAAAGCACCCTTGTCACTGAGGCTGTAAGAACTATTTCATGGTGACAGCTTTACAATCTATTTTTCACTCTTCCCATGCAATACAATGAACAGTTTGGAGAAATCCCTAAGGATGGTTAACCACACAGAAGCCAGGTAGTCAACAATCCTCTGGTGACTGTGAAGCTACAGGAATGCCTACCTCTCTCCCATAGAACTCAATAAGCATGGCCACCCATCAGAGACAAACCTGTGACTGTTTATATCAAGGGAGATTTGAAAATCAAAATAGCTATCAATTCAGATACACACTGATTTTCAGCCCTCTTTTCTTCCACTACGAGCTGGACCTTGTGTGCCATTATATTTCCTTATTTATAACACCACCATTTTGGTCCTCATATCTTTGAATCACAAGAAAAAGTCTGTGTGGGCAGTGCCAGAAATCTGATGAAATAATAACATCCTCAAGTTCTATAGCTGTCAACAAAGAGGAAAACCCTGAATAGAAAAGCAGACTGAACAAAAAAAAGTTTTGGAGAAACGGAGTATAAACTGCAGGTTCTCACGTGAGGAATTTGTGGTAGAGCACAAAGGCTGCTTCCTTTTGTCCACAGTGATCAAGGTCAGCTGCCATTTTGTAGAAGTGTTTGCTCAGGCTCGTATAAAATGCCAGTGAAAAATTATTATTTATTTCGATGTTCTGCCCAAGAGCACTCAGAAGTTGGAACCGCTCTTGGGGAAGAAGAGTGGCATTATCATGCCTGGCGATGTTCTAAGACAGAAAAGAGAAGACAGGAAACATCAAAACACTTTGCCTGGCATTCTGCCATTCCAGCTTTCTAGCACAATAATGCTCCCCCCCCCCCCACATTTATGTTTGTATATCTGTGTCAGATTCACAAACCTCTCTCCCTAAAGAAATTAGAGTGAATAGAACACCCCAAGTGTCAATTCAACTTCATAAATTTAGTGAATAATCATACTTTGGTATGTCTTATTATGCTAGTAAAGCGATAGATTTGGGATTAGGAATGTCTCTTCTGATTATAAACATAATGCAAAGGAGCTCTGAGGGAATGTTCAAGTTAAGGAGTTGGGTTACAAATAGGCTATTTATTGAAATCAGGACCAGAAGACTTTACATAGCTGTGAGTGGTTTTGTACACATAGGAGGGTTATGCATTTGCATGATCATGAGGAATGAAAACTAAGATCCTGATGTTTGAGAAGTTGAGAAACTAAGGCTGAGGATCTTGAGTAGGCCATACAGGCTTTGAGAACTCTGAGCCCCTTGGACCACAGCATTGTACAAGGCTGTCTTGGGTTAGAGTGTTTGAGGGCAGTGTTCAATATAGTTCAATGTAGACTAATTGGACAGAGCATTGACCTGTTTTCTCTGATCCCAGTGGAAATATAAGGAAATAATGATATACTACCAGTTGGGTGAAAACATTTGAGAATCACTAGTCTAAACACAGAAAAAGACATTGAGGTTTTAAATTTGCCTCTAAGAATTCCACGCAAATTACCTTTATTTGTAACTGTGTTGAGACCACACTTGTTGTTACTGTACACAAAGATTCATCATTGCCTAGACTCTGTTGGTCTGAGTGCCTAGGGTTCAGGAGGTTCCCACCTGCCACAAGATGAACAATAAGTTAGGAAAGGAGATACTTTGCTTCACTGTGAATTAATGTTATATTAATATATGCATTGCTAAATAAACCACTGTGCCTCAGTAAATCAATCTCCATTGAAATTCCTGGTAATCCCCTACATTGCTGCAAAAAGCCTTTCCAGGACCAGGGCTCTCTCCTTCCTCTCCTAGTTTCTTTTTGGGAATGATTTGATATGTGCCAGGACAGAGAAGTGGGAGGGATTGATTGGGGAATAGGCAAAGGGAAGAGGGCTTATGGGACTTATGCTGAGGGCCAAACTGGGAAAGGGAAAATCATATATAATATAAACAAAGAATATAGAAAATAAAAAGGAGAAAATTCCTATATATGATAAGTGTTGACTTAAGTCCATATTTCAATTAAAATTGTAAGTTTATTACTCTGCAGTATGGGTTGTGTCCACCATCCTGCTTCAATCACTTAATTGTAGAATTAAAAATATATATCTCCATGGCCCCCGAGTGCTCAGGTGGCATATCTTCACAAGTAGTGCTGGCACTTTAAAAATCTTTTAAAGATTTTGCCTGGAGGACCACAGTAGGTAATATAGTTTCTCTGTGTCCTAGACATGACACACAGTCACATTTTCTGTCCTGAAGTTTCCATTCAAACCATAAAGATCTAGTCCATGAGAGTTGTGCTCTGAGTCCCCAATAGGACACAGCTGCAAATCCTGGCAGGTCAGCCAGGACAACCCTGTCCATAGAGGGTTGGCAGATGTGGCAGCCAGTTTCCCTCCCATCACAACACTGCTACTGAAGAGCACTGCAGTTCAAAGGTTAATGTGGAAACTGAGTGCAGGATGGCTACCACAATGAGACATCTTGGCTTTGAGTGTTCCTGTGTACACCCCAGCTTTCTGCTTCTCTGGAAAACCTCCCATGAACTACCTGGGTGCTTTCTCTACATTGTGCTCTCCTAAGCACTCTACCTCTAGGTGTGCCCAGAGCCTGTTACTTTGCTACTATGGAATGTGAAGATCCTTATAATGAAAGAAGGAATGCTCTGTCCAAAATCATGAGCTCAGATCAATCAGGGCCAAAACTGACACTAGGGCACCAGGTTTTAGTTCAGTACATTCCCTATGCTTCCACACTGTCTGGACTTCTCAAAATATATGGGAATATCAGCTAAAGAAATGTTAAATTTCTTTACTTACCAGATATTTTCAGGTTTGTAATATGAACACAGTTTGGGAAAATAGGTTTGTCCTTACCATAAGTACCCCAAGGTGATTCAGGTTTTGATTGGCTAGTATGTAGAATAGTATCATGAAATAGTACTGGTAGTTTTAGCCAAAAAATTCCAGCTTCAGGTGACACAGACATATCAGTGATGTAAAACAGAGTCTTTAGGGATTCCTGTCTCATATTTGTAGCTTTATAATTCCGTGTGGTTACAAAGATTATATTGTGTCTAGTGAGGTAAATGATTATAAAGCTGGGAAATTGCCTTTAGCATGATGCCTAATACTGAAGAGAATCCAGATCAAGATGATTTCTCCAGTTCCTGTGTATGCTCCAGGTCAGAGTAAAAGAAAGTCTCTAGCACACACAGTCTGACCCATTTGTCACCGGTGAACAACAAGTGCTCAGAAAGAATTCTATTTCTTTTTATTAATGATTTGACTTCATGGCCAGAGTTTACTTATATTTCATCATTCTTTCTAGAATGGACATAAACTAGCATCAATCTCTCTGCCTTTGCCACCTGGGTACTAGAACTTTACACTTGAGTCCAGACATTGCACTAAGAATTGGTTCTACAACATATACATAGAATTCTCATTTTCTTAATTGTAATGTATCATCAGTATTTAGGGTCTAGGAAGACAAAAACTAAACATGAAAATGGTTTTTCCTGATAAGCTGATCCTCCTAGTCAAACCCTGCCCAGCCTCAGGTTTCTTCCTGATCTCTTGACCTATATGTTCATTAAATCCTTCAATGTTTGCCATGTACTCAGCTATTTGTACCCACTGTACCTTTTAAAATGTATTTTTAATATCATTTGGCTGCCTTGAGTATTCAGTGCTGAACTTCCTGTGTTACATGGTTAACACCTCTATATTCTGTCCTCTCCTTTCATCTATTCTTTCATATTCTCTTCTCCTTCAGTTTTGGCCCTTTTTTTATTTTCTTCACCATCTCTATGTAGGCGGTGTGATCTTTATATAAATGGTCCCTAGCTTGCCTTCTCAAGAGTATCCTTACTGGCCTGTGATCAACCCTTCGGTCTCAGATGTTTTCAGACATAAAATTCCAAATACTGAGAATGCTAATTTTTAAAATGGATTTCATTTTATTTCTGGAGTAACTGTCTTATAGCCCCAGACTGGTTCTTTTGAAGTTACTGTCCAATAGACACTCTCATGTTCTCCTTGGTCCTCATGCCTCTGGTTCCCAAGGACTGATATTAAAACTATGGGAGACTACTCTAGCTAATCACATTAGGAGTTTGTTTGTGCTAACAATCATGGATATGTAATTGTCTTAACCATTACCAAATTTGAGTGGCAACCTACTCCATCAGTAAGGTACCCTTCATTAACCCCGTGTGTAGCACCAAGGAGAACACAGCTGTTCTTGTGCCCTGGAATGTAACAAACTGTTCTTTTGTCAGAGAAATACTTTTTTCCACATGACAGCATGAGAGAAAACAAATGTGCAACCATGGAGGAGAAAAGTTCATCTACCCAGTTGGCAAAAATTAGTCAATCTAAGTTGCTAATTGAACAGTGGAAGATGCCTTATTGAATCTCCTCATTTCAACATTACTCTTAAAGAAGCCAACTTTGCAATACTATTGTGGAAAACTATGTAGTCTGTCAACAAAAGAGAAGCATCTTGGGCCTCAGTTCTCCTGTGTCTATACACAGTTCTCTCTCTGCTTCAGTTGAAACAGCCCAAGAACTATCTGGATTCCTTCTCTATCACCTCCTCCTAAAGACTCAATTCCCTAGAGAGCCCTAGAATCTGGCAGCAAGTAGATTAGTAAAGGTTCAGTTACAAAGTTACAACCCTAGGAAATGTCAGAGCCAAGACCTTAGTTAGGGCACAGTCTTGTCCTTCAATACTTTCTGAACAATTCTACCTTACTTTAATGGTTCCTTATTTGAGGGACTGTCAAATACACACATTAGTTTCTTTTCCTCCCTGACATTGTGGAGGCATGAAGATGAGTAGAGGTATAGGATTTGGATAAAGGGATGATAAACAGGTTATTGGGATTCACAAGCAAAATTCACATGTGCCTGTTGAAGCAGTTCAACTAAACACTGAGCCAGACTTGTTTACTCAGCTCCATGGTAATCTCAAGATTCTATTAGGAGCTGATGGGATGACAGGGAATCTGATGTGATTAGGCAGATGAAAGACAACAGTAATCTCAGAAATTAGAGAAATGACACCCTTCACACTAGCCACAAACAATATAAAGTATCTTGGTGTGACTCTAACCAAACAATTGAAAGATCTATATGACAGGAACTTCAAGTCTTTGAAGAAAGAAATTGAAGAAGACCTCAGAAGATGGAAAAATCTTCCTTGCTCTTGGATTGGCAGGATTAACATAGTAAAACTGGCCATCTTGCCAAAAGCAATCTACAGATTCAATGCAATCCCCATCAAAATCCCAACTCAATTCTTCATAGACTTAAAAAGAGCAATTCTCAAATTCATCTGGAATAGCAAAAAACCCAGGAGAGCTAAAACTATTCTCACCAGTAAAAGAAGTTCTAGGTGAATCAGTATCCCCAACTTCAAGCAGGAATACAGAGCAATTGTGTTAAAAACTGCGTGGTATTGGTACAGTGACAGGCAAGTAGATCAATGGAATAGAACTGAAGATCCAGAAATGGACCCACAGAATTATGTTGACTTGATTTTTGATAAAGGAGCAGAAAATATCCAGTAGTGAAACGATAGCCTCTTCAACAAATGGCGCTGATTCAATTGGAGGTCGGCATGCAAAAGAATGCAAATTTATCCATTCTAAAAAACTTGTACTAAGCTCAATTCCAAGTGGATCAAGACTCTGAAGAAGGAAATGGAAGAAGACCTCAAAAAATGGGAAAACCTCCCATGCTCATGGATCGGTAGAATCAATATAGTTAAAATGGCCATTTTGCCAAAAGCAATATACAGATTCAATGCAATACCCATCAAAATCCCAACTCAATTCTTCACAGAGTTAGAAAGAGCAATTATCAAATTCATCTGGAACAACAAAAAACCTAGGATAGCTAAAACTATTCTCAGCAACAAAAGAAAATCTGGGGGAATCAGTATCCCTGACCTCAAGCAATACTACAGAGCAATAGTGTTAAAAACTGCATGGTATTGGTACAGTGACAGGCAGGAGGATCAATGGAACAGGATTGAAAATCCAGAAATGAACCCACACACCTATGGCCACTTGATCCTCGACAAAGAGGCTGAAAACATCCGATGGAAAAAAGATAGTCTTTTCAACAAATGGTGCTGGTTCAACTGGAGGTCAGCATGCTGAAGAATGGGAATTGATCCATCCTTGTCTCCTTGTACTAAGCTCAAATCCAAATGGATCAAGGACCTCCACATAAAGCCAGACACTCTGAAGCTAATAGAAAAGAAACTGGGGAAGACCCTTGAGGACATCGGTACAGGGAGAAAGTTTCTGAACAGAACACCAATAGCGTATGCTCTAAGAGCAAGAATTGACAAATGGGACCTCATAAGGTTACAGAGTTTCTGTAAGGCAAAGGACACCATCAAGAGGACAGATTGGCAACCAACAAATTGGGACAAGATCTTCACCAATCCTATATCAGATAGAGGGCTAATATCCAATATATATAAAGAACTCAAGAAGTTAGACTCCAGAAAACCGAACAACCCTATTAAAAAATTGGGTACAGTGTTAAACAAAGAATTCTCACCTGAAGAACTTCGGATGTCAGAGAAGCATCTTAAAAAATGCTCAACTTCATTAGTCATTAGGGAAATGCAAATCAAAACAACCCTAAGATTTCATCTTACACCAGTCAGAATGGCTAAGATTAAAAATTCAGGAGACAGCAGGTGTTGGAGAGGGTGTGGAGAAAGAGGAACACTCCTCCACTGCTGGTGGGGTTGCAAATTGGTACAACCACTCTGGAAATCAGTCTGGCGGTTCCTCTGAAAACTGGGCACCTCACTTCCAGAAGATCCTGCTATACCACTCCTGGGCATATATCCAGAGGATTCCCCACCATGTAATAAGGATACATGCTCTACTATGTTCATAGCAGCCCTATTTATAATTGCCAGATGCTGGAAAGAACCCAGGTATCTCTCAACAGAAGAGTGGATGCAAAAAATGTGGTATATCTACACAATGGAGTACTATTCAGCCATTAGAAACAATGAATTCATGAAATTCTTAGGCAAATTGATGGAGCTAGAGAACATCATACTAAGTGAGGTAACCCAGACTCAAAAGGTGAATCATGGTATGCACTCACTAATAAGTGGATATTAACCTAGAAAACTGGAATACCCAAAACATAATCCACACATCAAACGAGGTACAAGAAGAAAGGAGGAGTGGCCCCTGGTTCTGGAAAGACTCAGTGAAACAGTATTCGGCAAAACCAGAACGGGGAAGTGGGAAGGGGTGGAAGGGAGGACAGGGGAAGAGAAGGGGCCTTACGGGACTTTCGGGGAGTGGGGGGGGGCTAGAAAAGGGGAAATCATTTGAAATGTAAATAAATTATATCGAATAAAAAAAATTAAAAAAAAAATAACCTCCACATAAGACCAGACACACTGAAACTAATAGAAATGAAACTGGGGAAGACCCTTGAGGACATGGGCACAAGGGAAAATTTCCTCAACAGAACACAAATAGCTTATGCTCTAAGATCTAGAATTGACAAATGGGACCTCTTAAAACTACAAAGTTTCTGTAAGGCAAAGGACATTGTCAAACGGACAAAACATCAACCAATAAATTGAGAAAAGATCTTTACCAACACTGTATCTGACAGAGGGCTTCTATCCAAGATATACAAAGAACTCAAGAAATTAGACTCCAGAGAGTCAAATATCCCTCTTAAAAATGGGGTACAGAGCTAAACAAAGAGTTTTCACCTGAGGAATATTGAATGGCTGAGAAGTAACTAAAGAAATATTCAACATCCTTAGTCATGAGGGAAATGCAAATCAAAACAACCCTGAGATTTCACCTCACACCAGTCAGAATGGCTAAGACGAAAAAGTTAAGAGAAAACTGGTGCTGGCATGGATTTTGAGAAAGAGGAACACTCCTCCATAGCTGTGGGGTTGCAAGCTGGTACTACTGCTCTGGAAATCAGTCTGGCAGTTCCTTAGAAAACTGGGAATGATACTTCCAGAGGGCCGACTATAACATTACTAGGCATATACTGAGAGGATTCCAAAGCATGTAGTAAGGATACATCCTCCACTATGTTCATAGCAGCCCTATTTATAATAGCCAGAAGCTGGAAAGAACCCAGAAGTCCCTCAACGGAGGAATGGATACAGAAAATGTGGTATATATACACAATGGAGTACTATTCAGCCATTAGAAACAATGAACTCATGAAACTCTTACACAAATGGATGGAACTGGAGAACATCATCCGAAGTGAGGTATTACAATCTCAAAAGAACACTCATGGTATGCACTCACTGTTAAATGGATATTAACCTAGAAGCTTGGAGTACCCAAGACACAATGCACATATCAAATGATGTCCAAGAAGAAGGAAGGAGTGGCCTTCGGTCCTGTAAAAGATCAGTGCAGCAGTGCCTGGGAATACCAGGACAGTCAATTGGGAAGTTATGGATTGTGGAACAGGGAGAGAAGAAGGCTTATGAGGTTTTTGGGGAGGGGGGATCCAGGAAAGGGAAAAATCAATTGAAATGTAAATAACAAATATATCAAATTAAGGACAAAAGAAAAGAAAAAAAGTGTGTGCCACCACTGCCTGCTTCTTTGTAAAACCTCACATGAACTACCAGGGTGTTTTCTCTATACTGTGCTCTCTTAACCACTCTATATATGTGCTCACAGGTCAGGTTGTTAGTTTTGCTACTATGAAATGTGAAGATTCTCATAGTGAAAGAGGGAATGCTCTGTCCAAAATCATAATCTCAGATATATCAGGGCCAAACTGACACTTGGCACTAGATTCTCATTCAGTACATTCCCTATGCATCCATACTTTCTGGACTTCTCAAAATATGGGGATATCAGCTAAAGAAATGTTCCGATTTCCATCCATACCAGACATTGTAAGGTTGGCAATGTGAACACAGTTTGGGAAAACAGCTTTGTACTTATCATAGGGACCTCAAGATGATTCAGGTTTTGATTGGCTAATAGGTGTAATAGTATCATGAAACTGTACTGGTACTCTATCCCAAGAATTACTAGTTGGGGAGGCACAAGTTTATTAGTGATATACAACTGTGTCTTTATGGATTCCTGTCTTATCTTCGTAGATTTATAATACCTTGTTACAAAGATTATACTGTGTCTAGTGAGGTAAATGAGAATAAAGCTGGGAAATTTGCTTTAGTTTGATCTCTAATACTAAAGAATATCTAGACCACCATGATTTCTCCAGATCCTGTGTATGCTAAAGGTCAGAGTAAAACAAAATCTCCAAACACAAGTTCTCAAAAAAAATTCTAATTCTTTTTAGTAATAATTTGACTTCATGGCCAGGGTTTGCCTATAATTCATCATTCTTTCTAGAATGTGGATAAACTACCATCAATCCTTCTGCCTATGCCATCTGGGAGCTAGAATTTTACTCTTGAGCCCAGACATTACACTAAGAATTGGTTTACAATATATGCATAGAAAGCTCATTTCCTAATTGTAAAGCATCATCAGGGTTTAGGGACTCAGAAGACAATATCTAAACATGAAATGTGTTTTTCCTGATAAGTTAGTGGTTCTAGTCATATCCTGTCCCAGCCTCAGCATCATTCCTGAACTCTTGACCTATATTTCATTAAATCTTTCAATGTTTGCCATGTACTCAGTAATTTTTAGCCAGTGTTCCTTTCAAAATGTATTTATTAATATCATTTGTCTGCCTTGAGCATTCAGTGGTGAGCTTCCTGTGTTACATGGCTAACACCCCTATGTTCTGTCTTCTCCTTTCATCTATTCTTCATATTCTCCTCTCCAGCAATCTTGCCCCATTTTTTTCATTTTCTTCACTGTCTCTAGGTAAAGGTGGTGTGATCTTTTTATAAATGGTCCCTAGCTTGCCTTCTCAAGAGTATCAGTTTGCTTACTGCCCTGTGATCCACCCTTCCTTCTTAGTGGGTGTCAAATGTAAGATAGCTACTACTGGGAATGCTAATTTTTAAAATTCATTTCCTTTTATTACTCGATGAACCGTCTTATAACCCCTGAGTGACTCTCTTGAAGTTACTGTCCAAGAGAAACTCTCATGTTCACATTGGTTCTCATGCCTCTGGTTCCCAAGGGTGGACATTAAAGGTGTATGCCAACATACTCTAGCTATTCACAGTAGGAGTTTGTTTGTAATGACAATCAAGGAATGTAATTATCTTAAACCATTTGCCAAAATTGAGTGGAAACCTCCTCCATTAGTAAGGTGCCCATCTTCAACCCAGTGTGCATTACCAGGGTGGACACAGCTGTTCGTGTGCAGGTGAATGTAACAAACTATCCTTTTGTCAGGGAAAGACTTGTTTCCACCTGACAGCTTCAGAGAACACAAATGTGAAACCATGTAGGAGGAAAATACATCTAGCCAGTTGGCACAAACTAGTCAATCTAAGTTGCTAATTGAACAGTGGAAGATGTTTTATTGACTCTCCTTATCTCAACATTACTGTTGATCAGCTAATCTTTGAAGTACTATTGTGTAATACTCTGTAGTCTGTCATCAAAAGAAAAGCAACTTGGGCCTCAGTTGTGTCTATACACAGTTCTCTCTCTGCTTCAGTTGAAACAGCCCCAAGAACTATCTGGATTCCTTCTCTATCCCCTCCTCCTAAAGATTCAATTCCCTAGAGAGCCCTAGAATCTGCCAGCAAGTAGATAAGTCAAGGTTCAGGACAAAGTTACAACCCCAGGAAAGGTCAGATCCAAGACCTTAGTTAGGGCACAGTCTTGTCCTTCAATACTTTCTTTCCAATCCCACCTTATTTTGATGATTCCCTATTTGAGAGACTTTCAATTAAATAAACATTTTAGTTTCTTTCCTACCTGACATTGTGGAGGCAGGAAGACAAGTAGAGGTATAGGATTTGGATAAAGGGATGGTAAACGGGTTATTGGTATTCACAAGGTAAAGGGGTTATTGAGATTCACAAGCACAAGTCACGTGTATGCGTTGAAGCAGTTCAACTGAACACTGAGCCAGACTTGTTTACTCAGCTCCATGGTAACCTCAAGATTCTATTAAGTGCTGATTGGCTGAGAAGGAATCTGATGTCAGAAGGCAGATGAAAGCCAACAGTAATCTCAGAAGCCATGTTTTAAAAGGGACAGACTTGACACCATGCTAGAAAGCAAGCTTGGGCAGCCTGACATGGCTGAAATGATGGCAGCTATAAGCACAAAACCCAAAGATGGTAGTTCCTATTTCCTGGGCTTTTAGTTAAGAAAGAGTGTCACACATTTCTTGCAAGTGTTAATAAGACACTTATCATTGAAATGTGATTATACATCCAGATAATATTAGTGTATGTTATTGTCAAAGATATGTCCTCAGTGGGTGTTTATTTGCTGTTTAATTGCTGTGAAGAACCACCATGACTGTGGAATTTCTTTGAACAGCAAGTATTTAATTGGGGCTTCCTTATAGACTTACAGATAGAATCACTGATGTCGTATCAGAGTTTTTCTGTAATAAACCAAAGATTACAGAGGCAGAGATAGAGACAGAGAGAGAAAGAGAGAGAGAGAGAGAGAGAGAGAGAGAGAGAGAGAGAGAGAGAGAGAGAGAGAGACAGGCAGAGAGACAGAGGGACAAAGAGACAGAGAGACAGACAGACTGAGAGAGACAGACAGACAGACAGGCAGAGAGACAGAGGGACAAAGAGACAGAGAGACAGACAGACTGAGAGAGACAGAGAGATAGAGACAGAGACAGACAGAGAAAAAGGGAGACAGAAACAGGATAGAATGAGATAGAGAGACAGCGACTGACAGAGAGAGATGGAGACAGAGACAGACATAAGGAGAAACAGAGTTACATTCAGGTCCTGTTACTGGTATCTTAAATCTTAAAACCTACCCCCAGTGAAACACTTCTTCCAAGAGTCTCTCCTAGTGACCTACCTCCTCTAATATATACTTCCAGACTCCCATTGACACATCCCATCCTACAGTACCCCAAGTTTCATTCTTTTTCAAATAAGCACCATAATTTCAACTGGGCCATACCTTCTGACCTTCCATACAGTTCATTACAGGAGACTAATGATGCAAATATGTAAGTCTGTGGGGCTGTTCTCATTCAAATCATCAGGAAATGGAAGAAGAAGGAGAGAGACCTCTAGGCTGAACAAAGATATTACTGTTGAAAATTTGTCATTTAATCTCACTGGGCAATTTCCAGGAATCAAAGCATGGTCCTAGATTGAGAAGATCCTTTAGGGAAAATGTTATATATTTACATCGTGGCAGATTAGATATTTTAAAAAATATTGACATCATGACATTTGCAGAAAAAACTTTGGCAATAAAAAAAAATCCAGAGTGACATAACCAAGATCCAGAAATATACATATTATATGTATTCACTTACATCTGGATAGTAGTCACTAAAGATACTAACCAACCTTTAATCCATACATCCAGAGATAGGATATGAAGAAATGAACTAGGATGGATACATGCATCTCCATGGAAGTGAGAGATTGATTAGATTTTACAGGTGACCTATGTGAAAGACAATGGACACAGTCCCTGAGAAATAGGAAGGGAGCTAAGGGAAAGGAAGAGAATCCTGGGAGATATAGGTTCAGTTGCAGTGGCATTTGAGGCATAACATGGAAACCCAGTGTACTGGAAATCCTAAATTATAGGAAGGCAATCTTAGTGATTTCTACTGATGGGGGATACAGAGTCTCTACTGGCCACTTTTTGTCACCAATAAGGCTTCCATGAAAGTGACTGCATTGCATTCATTTGAGTTGTTCTGCAAGGTCATCCCATGGAAATATACAAACAACCCAGGCTGTTGCTAAGACAACTGTTTACTCTTTGCTAACTGAGAGTAGAGTTCAATTGATTAGGCCAACACCTACTCAGCACATCGAAATTGAAGTTGAGCAGATGCATGCTTCAAACCTTTACCCTTATGTTCTAGTTTCTTTGTTGTAGGAGAGTTCTCTGTAGGCCACCAAAAGAGAAACAAATACCAATTCAGCCACAAAACCCTTGACCTACAGTATTTACTGTTGAAAGTCTGTTATTCAGTCTCATTGGGCAGATATGCTAGGGCAGTAGTGTCAGAGAAGATCTAGGAATAATATAGAAATGTCTGATTTGACTTAAGGCCCAATTAATTAGATAGAATCCATACAAGACACTGCTTAGGTTACAAAAACATAGAGTGTAGATGGCCAGAGACCTAGTTTAAAATCAAATGCTACTGCTCTAAACAATTAAATAAAAGAAACAATCTAACAGTCCAATTCTTCTAATCCCACCGATCAATTCCCTATTCAGCAATTATAAGAAAGACTTCCTCCGGAGGGCGGCGGCGGCGGCGGCGGCGGCAGCAGCGGCAGCAGTGGCTGCTCCAGCTGAAGGGCCATCAGCAGTGGAACCAAGGCGTCACAGGGACCAGTTAGGCCCTGCGCCCACGACCACTGACCTTCGCTGACCAGCCGGACAGCAAGCAGCTGCAGTTGTGCGGCGCCTTTCCTGCACGGAGGCCACTTCAGAACTCGGCCTCCCACCAGTCAGGAGAGGAGCATCCATCTTGGTTCCGTACTCCAGGAATCGGACAGACTGAGATCCAGATCAGTCTGGGCGGCAGCATTACATCTCCAAGTCCTGCAAGTGGCTAGCTGGGCTTCCGGGCGGCCAGCTGGGAGAAGTCAGTGTGCTCCAGTGAATCCAGCGGGCCCCAGCGGGAGCCTTCGGGTGCCTGCTTTGGGATCTGAACAGCCTGGGCAGCAGCACACTGTCTACAAGCAGTGCAGGAGGTAAGCTGTGCACCAGAGGCCAACTGGGAAGGGGCAGCTTGCACTGGTGAGTCCAGCACTGACAAGATAAACTAACACCAGTGAGATCTAGATGGCAAAAGGCAAACGCAGGAACGTCACTAACAGAAATCAAGGCAATATGGCAACATCTGAACCCAATTCTCCTCTACCAACATGTCCTGGATACCCCATCACACCAGTAAAACAAGATTTGGATTTAAAATCACTGGTCATGATGCTGGTACAGGAACACATGAAGGTCATACATAAAGAAATTCAGGAGACAATGGATCAAAAGTTAGAAGCCCTTGCAAGGGAAACACAAAAATCATTGAAAGAAATCCAGGAGAATACAAAAGCCAACAAGGAGGAAATGCAAAAAACACTTAAAGAAATACAGGAGAACTTTGCTCAACAGGCTGAGGTCATGAAAGACGAAACACAAAAATCTCTTAAAGAAATACAGGAGAACTTTGGTCAACAGGCTGAGCTCATGAAAGAGAAAACACAAAAATCTCTTAAAGAATTACAGGAAAACACAAACATGCAAGTGAAGGAGCTAAGCAAAACCATCCAGGATCTAAAATCAGAAGTAGAAACAACTAAGAAAACTCAAAGGGAGACAACTTTGGAGATAGAAAGCCTTGGGAAGAAATCAGGGGACAGAGATACAAATATCAACAACAGAATACAAGAGATAGAAGAAAGAATCTCAGATGCTGAAGATTCCATAGAAACCATGGACTCAACAGTTAAAGAAAATGCAAAATGCAAAAAGCTTGTAACCCAAAATATCCAGGAAATCCAGGACACAATGAGAAGACCAAACCTAAGGATTATAGGCATAGAGGAGAGTGAAGATTTACAACTTAAAGGGCCAGCAAATATCTTCAATAAAATTATGGAAGAAAACTTCCCTAACCTAAAGAGAGAGATGCCCATGAATATACAAGAAGCCTACAGAACTCCAAACAGACTGGACCAGAACAGAAATACTTCCCGTCACATAATAATCAAAACACCAAATGTTCTAAACAAAGAAAGAATACTAAAGGCAGTAAGAGAAAAAGGCCAAGTAACATATAAAGGAAGACCTATCAGAATCACAGCAGACTTTTCACCTGAGACTATGAAGGCTAGAAGGTCATGGGCAGATCTCATGCAGACTCTAAGAGAACACAAATGCCAACCAAAACTACTATATCCAGCAAAACTCTCAATCACCATAGATGGAGAAACTAAGATATTTCATGACAAAACCAAGTTTACCCAATATCTATCCACAAACCCGGCCCTAAAAAGGATAATAGGAGGACAACACCAATACAAGGAGGGAAACTTCACCCTGGAAAAAGCAAGATAGTAACCTTTCATCAAACCCAAAAGAAGTTAAGCATTCAAATTTAAAAAATAACGTCAAAAATGATAGGAAGTAACAATCACTATTCCTTAATATCTCTTAACATCAATGGACTTAATGCCCCAATAAAAAGATACAGACTAACTGAATGGATACGTAAACAGGACCCTACATTTTGCTGCTTACAGGAAACACACCTCAGGGTCAAAGACAAACACTACCTTAGAGTAAAAGGCTGGAAGACAATTTTACAAGCAAATGGTCTCAGGAAACAAGCTGGAGTAGCCATTTTAATATCAGATAAAATTGACTTTCAACCCAAAGTCATCAAAAGAGACCCTGAGGGACACTTCTTGCTGGTCAAAGGAAAAATACAAAAAGAAGAACTGACAATCCTGAACATCTATGCCCCAAATGCAAGGGCACCCTCTTTTGTAAAAGAAACTTTATTAAAACTAAAAGCACACATTGCACCTAACACAATAATTGTGGGTGACTTCAACACTGCACTTTCCTCAATGGACCGATCAGGAAAACAGAAACTAAACAGGGACACAATGAAACTAATTGAAGCTTTGGACCAATTAGATTTAACTGATATATATAGAACATTCTATCCTAAAACAAAAGAATATACCTTTTTCTCAGCACCTCATGGTACCTTCTCCAAAATCGACCATATAATTGGTCACAAGACAGACCTCAACAAATATAAGAAGATCGAACTAATCCCATGCCTCCTATCTGATCACTATGGAGTAAAAGTGGTCTTCAATAGCAACAGAAACAACAGAAAGCCCACATACACGTGGAAACTGAACAATACTCTACTCAATGATACCTTGGTCAAGGAAGAAATAAAGAAAGAAATTAAAGACTTTTTAGAACACAATGAAAATGAAAACACAACATACCCAAATCTATGGGACACAATGAAAGCAGTGCTAAGAGGAAAACTCATAGCCCTGAGTGCCTCCAAAAAGAAAATGGAGAGAGCATACATTACCAGCTTAATGACACACCTGAAAGCCCTGGAACAAAAAGAAGCTATTTCGCCCAGGAGGAGTAGAAGGCAGGAAATCATCAAACTCAGGGCCGAAATCAATCAAGTAGAAACAAAGAGAACCATACAAAAAATCAACAATACCAGGAGCTGGTTCTTTGAGAAAATCAACAAGATAGATAAACCCTTAGCCAGAATGACCAAAGGGCACAGAGAAAGTATCCAAATTAACAAACTTAGAAATGAAAAGGGAGATATAACAACGGAAACTGAGGAAATCCAAAAAATCATCAGATCCTACTACAAGAGCCTATACTCAACACAACTGGAGAATCTGGAGGAAATGGACAATTTCCTTGACAGATACCAAATACCAAAATTAAATCAGGACCAACTAGACCATCTAAACAGTCCCATAATGCCTAAAGAAATAGAAGGAGTCATAGAAAGTCTTCCAACCAAAAAAAGCACAGGACCAGATGGCTTCAGTGCAGAATTCTACCAGACCTTCAAAGAAGAGTTAACACCAATACTCTTCAAACTATTCCACAAAATAGAAACAGAAGGAACACTACCCAATTCCTTCTACGAAGCCACAATTACGCTGATACCAAAGCCACACAAAGATCCAACAAAGAAAGAGAACTTCAGACCAATTTCCCTTATGAACATCGATGCAAAAATACTCAATAAAATTCTTGCCAACCGAATCCAAGAACACATCAAAACGATCATCCACCATGATCAAGTAGGCTTTATCCTGGGAATGCAGGGTTGGTTCAATATACGGAAATCCATCAATACAATCCACTACATAAACAAACTCAAAGAACAAAACCACATGGTCATTTCATTGGATGCTGAAAAAGCATTTGACAAAATTCAGCATCCCTTCATGCTTAAAGTCTTGGAGAGAACAGGAATTCAAGGCCCATACCTAAACATAGTAAAAGCAATATACAGCAAACCGGTAGCCAGCATCAAACTAAATGGAGAGAAACTTGAAGCAATCCCACTGAAATCAGGGACCAGACAAGGCTGCCCCCTTTCTCCTTATCTTTTCAATATTGTACTTGAGGTACTAGCTCGGGCAATTCGACAACATAAGGAGGTCAAAGGGATACAAATTGGAAAGGAAGAAGTCAAACTATCATTATTTGCAGACGACATGATCGTCTACCTAAGTGACCCAAAGAACTCCACTAGAGAGCTCCTACAGCTGATAAACAACTTCAGCAAAGTGGCAGGTTATAAGGTCAACTCAAGCAAATCAGTGGCCTTCCTATACTCAAAGGATAAGCAGGCTGAGAAAGAAATTAGGGAAATGACCCCCTTCACAATAGCCACAAACAGTATAAAGTATCTTGGGGTGACTCTTACCAAACATGTGAAAGATCTGTATGACAAGAACTTCAAGACTCTGAAGAAGGAAATGGAAGAAGACCTCAAAAAATGGGAAAACCTCCCATGCTCATGGATCGGCAGAATCAATATAGTTAAAATGGCCATTTTGCCTAAAGCACTATACAGATTCAATGCAATACCCATCAAAATCCCAACTCAATTCTTCACAGAGTTAGAAAGAGCAATTATCAAATTCATCTGGAACAACAAAAAACCCAGGATAGCTAAAACTATTCTCAGCAACAAAAGGAAATCTGGGGGAATCAGTATCCCTGACCTCAAGCAATACTACAGAGCAATAGTGTTAAAAACTGCATGGTATTGGTACAGTGACAGGCAGGAGGATCAATGGAACAGGATTGAAGATCCAGAAATGAACCCACACACCTATGGCCACTTGATCCTCGACAAAGAGGCTGAAAACATCCAATGGAAAAAAGATAGCCTTTTCAACAAATGGTGCTGGTTCAACTGGAGGTCAGCATGCAGAAGAATGCGAATTGATCCATCCTTGTCTCCTTGTACTAAGCTCAAATCCAAATGGATCAAGGACCTCCACATAAAGCCAGACACTCTGAAGCTAATAGAAAAAAAACTGGGGAAGACCCTTGAGGACATCGGTACAGGGAGAAAGTTTCTGAACAGAACACCAATAGCGTATGCTCTAAGAGCAAGAATTGACAAATGGGACCTCATAAAATTACAAAGTTTCTGTAAGGCAAAGGACACCATCAAGAGGACAAATCGGCAACCAACAAATTGGGAAAAGATCTTCACCAATCCTACATCAGATAGAGGGCTAATATCCAATATATATAAAGAACTCAAGAAGTTAGACTCCAGAAAACCAAACAACCCTATTAAAAAATGGGGTACAGAGTTAAACAAAGAATTCTCACCTGAAGAACTTCGGATGGCGGAGAAGCATCTTAAAAAATGCTCAACTTCATTAGTCATTAGGGAAATGCAAATCAAAACAACCCTAAGATTTCATCTTACACCAGTCAGAATGGCTAAGATTAAAAATTCAGGAGACAGCAGGTGTTGGAGAGGGTGTGGAGAAAGAGGAACACTCCTCCACTGCTGGTGGGGTTGCAAATTGGTACAACCACTCTGGAAATCAGTCTGGCGGTTCCTCCGAAAACTGGGCACCTTACTTCCAGAAGATCCTGCTATACCACTCCTGGGCATATACCCAGAAGACTCCCCACCATGTAATAAGGATACATGTTCTACTATGTTCATAGCAGCCCTATTTGTAATTGCCAGATGCTGGAAAGAACCCAGGTATCCCTCAACAGAAGAGTGGATGCAAAAAATGTGGTATATCTACACAATGGAGTACTATTCAGCCATTAGAAACAATGAATTCATGAAATTCTTAGGGAAATGGATGGAGCTAGAGAATATCATACTAAGTGAGGTAACCCAGACTCAAAAGGTGAATCATGGTATGCACTCACTAATAAGTGGATATTAACCTAGAAAACTGGAATACCCAAAACATAATCCACACATCAAATGAGGTACAAGAAGAAAGGAGGAGTGGCCCCTGGTTCTGGAAAGACTCAGTGAAACAGTATTCAGCAAAACCAGAACGGGGAAGTGGGAAGGGGTGGGTGGGAGGACAGGGGAAGAGAAGGGGGCTTGCGGGACTTTCGGGGAGTGGGGGGGCTAGAAAAGGGGAAATCATTTGAAATGTAAATAAATTATATCGAATAATAAAAAAAAAAAAAAAAAAAAAAGACTTCCTCCTGCAGCAAATGGGAATATATATAGAGTTCCATACCAATATATTATGGGGGTAGAGAGAGAGAGACAGAGACAGAGTCAGAGAGACAAAGAGACAGAGACAGAGAGAGTGACAGAAACAGAGACACAGCGACAGAGAATGAAACGCACAGTCCTTTGTGATGTGTGTTCATCCATCTCCCTACACAGACCCATTCATACATTAGGGAACTGTGCGAAATATGACGGCAAGATACTGTCAAAGCAGACAAAATGAAAGAAGAACAATGCCCTCCAATTCACTTGAGCAAAGCTAGCATGAACTGGGAGAAGCAGAAAGAACTGGGCCTACACAGATCCTTTGCAGGACATCTGCAAACAAATGTAGCTTCCTTTTTTCTTTTTTTTTCCAGATAGGGTTTCTGTGTGTAGCCCTGACTGTCATGGAACTCACTCTTTAGACCAGGCTGGCCTCGAACTCAGAAATCCACCTGTATTTGCCTCCAAAGCACAGTCATTAAAAATATGTGCCTCCACTGCCTGCTTCTCTGTAAAAATTCCCATGAATTAGCTGGGTGCTGTCTCTATACTGTGCTCTCTTAAGCACTCTATATCTACTTGTGCTCACAGGTCAGCCTGTTAGTTTTGCTACTATGAAATGTGAAGATCCTTATAGTGAAAGGGAGAATGCTCTGTCCAAAATCATAATCTCAGATATATCAGGGCCAAATTTGACACTTGGCACTAGATTCTCATTCAGTACATTCCCTATGCATCCATACTTTCTGGACTTCTCAAAATATGGGGATATCAGCTAAAGAAATGTTCCCATTTCTTTCCATACCAGACATTGTGAGGTTGGCAATGTGAACACAGTTTGGGAAAACAGCTTTGTACTTATCATAGGGACCTCAAGATGATTCAGGTTTTGATTGGCTAATAGGTGGAATAGTATCAAGAAACTGTACTGGTACCTCTATCCCAAGAATTACCTGTTGGGGATGCACAAGTTTATTAGTGATATACAACTGTGTCTTTATGGATTCCTGTCTTATCTTCGTAGATTTATAATTCCTTGTTACAAAGATTATACTGTGTCTAGTGAGGTAAATGAGTATAAAGCTGGGCAATTTGCTTTAGTTTGATCTCTAATACTAAAGAATATCTAGATCACCATGATTTCTCCAGATCCTGTGTATGCTCAAGGTCAGAGTAAAACAAAATCTTCAAACACAAGTTCTCAAAAAAAATTCTAATTCTTTTTAGTAATAATTTGACTTCATGTCCAGGGTTTGCGTATAATTCATCATTCTTTCTAGAATGTGGATAAACTACCATCAATCCTTCTGCCTATGCCACCTGGGAGCTAGAATTTTACTCTTGAGCCCAAACATTGCACTAAGAATTGGTTCTACAATATATACATAGAATGCTCATTTCCTAATTGTAAAGCATCATCAGGGTTTAGGGACTCAGAAGACAATATCTAAACATGAAATGTGTTTTTCCTGATAAGTAAGTGGTTCTAGTCATATCCTGTCCCAGCCTCAGCATCATTCCTGAACTCTTGACCTATATTTCATTAAATCCTTCAATGTTTGCCATGTACTCAGTAATTTTTAGCCAGTGTTCCTTTGAAAATGTATTTATTAATATCATTTGTCTGCCTTGAGCATTCAGTGGTGAGCTTCCTGTGTCACATGGCTAACACCCCTATGTTCTGTCTTCTCATTTCATCTATTCTTTCATATTCTCCTCTCCAGCAATCTTGCCCCATTTTTTTTTCATTTTCTTCACTGTCTCTAGGTAAAGGTGGTGTGATCTTTTTATAAATGGTCCCTAGCTTGCCTTCTCAAGAGTATCAGTTTGCTTACTGCCCTGTGATCCACCCTTCCTTCTTAGTGGGTTTCAGATGTAAGAGAGCTACTACTGGTAATGCTAATTTTTAAAATTCATTTCCTTTCATAACTCGAGGAACCGTCTTATAGCCCCTGAGTGACTCTCTTGAAGTTACTGTCCAAGAGAAACTCTCATGTTCACATTGGTTCTCATGCCTCTGGTTCCCAAGGGTGGACATTAAAGTAGTATGCCACCATACTCTAGCTATTCACAATAGGATTTTGTTTGTAATGACAATCAAGGAATGTAATTATCTTAAACCATTTGCCAAAATTGAGTGGAAACCTCCTCCATTAGTAAGGTGCCCATCTTCAACCCAGTGTGCATCACCAGGGTGGACACAGCTGTTCGTGTGCAAGTGAATGTAACAAACTATCCTTTTGTCAGGGAAAGACTTGTTTCCACCTGACAGCTTCAGAGAACACAAATGTGAAACCATGTAGGAGGAAAATACATCTAGCCAGTTGGCAAAAACTAGTCAATCTAAGTTGCTAATTGAACAGTGGAAGATGTTTTATTGACTCTCCTTATCTCAACATTACTGTTGATCAGCTAATCTTTGAAGTACTATTGTGTAATACTCTGTAGTCTGTCATCAAAAGAAAAGCATCTTGGGCCTCTGTTCTCCTGTGTCTATACACAGTTCTCTCTCTGCTTCAGTTGAAACAGCCCCAAGAACTATCTGGATTCCTTCTCTATCCCCTCCTCCTAAAGACTCAATTCCCTAGAGAGCCCTAGAATCTGCCAGCAAGTAGATAAGTCAAGGTTCAGGACAAAGTTACAACCCTAGGAAAGGTCAGATCCAAGACCTTAGTTAGGGCACAGTCTTGTCCTTCAATACTTTCTTTCCAATCCCACCTTATTTTGATGATTCCCTATTTGAGAGACTTTCAATTAAATAAACATTTTAGTTTCTTTCCTACCTGACATTGTGGAGGCAGGAAGACAAGTAGAGGTATAGGATTTGGATAAAGGGATGGTAAACGGGTTATTGGTATTCACAAGGTAAAGGGGTTATTGAGATTCACAAGCACAAGTCACGTGTATGCGTTGAAGCAGTTCAACTGAACACTGAGCCAGACTTGTTTACTCAGCTCCATGGTAACCTCAAGATTCTATTAAGTGCTGATTGGCTGAGAAGGAATCTGATGTCAGAAGGCAGATGAAAGCCAACAGTAATCTCAGAAGCCATGTTTTAAAAGGGACAGAATTGACACCATGCTAGAAAGCAAGCTTGGGCAGCCTGACATGGCTGAAATGATGGCAGCTCTAAGCACAAAATCCAAAGATCGTAGTTCCTATTTCCTGGGCTCTTAGTTAAGAAAGAGTGTCACACATTTCTTGCAAGTGTTAATAAGACACTTATCATTGAAATGTGATTATACATCCAGATAATATTAGTGTATGTTATAGTCAAAGATATGTCCTCAGTGGGTGTTTATTTGCTGTTTAATTGCTGTGAAAAACCACCATGACTGGGGAATTTCTTTGAACAGCAAGTATTTAATTGGGGCTTCCTTATAGTTTTACAGATAGAATCACTGATGTCGTATCAGAGTTTTTCTGTAATAAACCAAAGAGTACAGAGGTAGAGATAGAGACAGAGAGAGAAAGAGAGAGAGAAAGAGAGAGAGAGAGAGAGAGAGAGAGAGAGAGAGAGAGAGAGAGAGACAGACAGACAGACAGAGAGGCAGAGAGACAGAGGGACACAGAGACAGAGAGACAGACAGACTGAGAGAGATAGACAGAGAGATAGAGACAGAGACAGACAGAGAAAAAGGGAGACAGAAACAGGATAGAATGAGATAGAGAGACAGCGACTGACAGAGAGAGATGGAGACAGAGACAGACATAAGGAGAAACAGAGTTACATTCAGGTCCTGTTACTGGTATCTTAAATCTTAAAACCTACCCCCAGTGAAACACTTCCTCCAAGAGTCTCTCCTAGTGACCTACCTCCTCTAATATATACTTCCAGACTCCCATTGACACATCCCATCCTACAGTACCCCAAGTTTCATTCTTATTCAAATAAGCACCATAATTTCAACTGGGCCATACCTTCTGACCTTCCATACAGTTCATTACAGGAGACTAATGATGCAAATATATAAGTCTGTGGGGCTGTTCTCATTCAAATCATCAGGAAATGGAAGAAGAAGGAGAGAGACCTCTAGGCTGAACAAAGATATTACTGTTGAAAATTTGTCATTTAATCTCACTGGGCAATTTCCAAGAATCAAAGCATGGTCCTAGATTGAGAAGATCCTATAGGGAAAATGTGATACATTTACATAGTGGCAGATTAGATATTTTAAAAAATAATGACATCATGACATTTGCAGAAAAAACTTTGGCAATAAAAAAAAACACAACCATAGTGACATAACCAAGATCCAGAAACATACATATTATATGTATTCACTTACATCTGGATAGTAGTCACTAAAGATACTAACCAACCTTTAATCCATACATCCAGAGATAGGGTATGAAGAAATGAAGTAGGATGGATACATGCATCTCCATGGAAGTGAGAGATTGATTAGATTTTACAGGTGACCTATGTGAAAGACAATGGACACAGTCCCTGAGGAATAGGAAGGGAGCTAAGGGAAAGGAAGAGAATCCTGGGAGATATAGGTTCAGTTGCAGTGGCATTTGAGGCATAACATGGAAACCCAGCGTACTGGAAATCCTAAATTATAGGAAGGCAATCTTAGTGATTTCTACTGATGGGCGATACAGAGTCTCTACTGACCACTTTTTGTCACCAATAAGGCTTCAATGAAAAGTGACGGCATAGCATTCATTTGAGTTGTTCTGCAAGGTCACCCCATGGAAATATACAAACAACCCAGGCTGTTGCTAAGACAACTGTTTACTCTTTGCTAACTGAGAGTAGAGTTCAGTTGCTTAGGCCAACACGTACTCAGCACGTTGAAATTGAAGTTGAGCAGATGCATGCTTCAAACCTTTACCCTTATGTTCTAGTTTCTTTGTTGTAGGAGAGTTCTCTGTAGGCCACCAAAAGAGAAACAAATACCAATTCAGCCACAAAACCCTTGACCTACAGTATTTTCTGTTGAAAGTCTGTTATTCAGTCTCATTGGGCAGATATGCTAGGGCAGTAGTGTCAGAGAAGATCTAGGAATAATATAGAAATGTCTGATTTGACTTAAGGCCCAATTAATTAGATAGAATCCATACAAGACACTGCTTAGGTGACAAAAACATAGAGTGTAGATGGCCAGAGACCTAGTTTAAAATCAAATGCTACTGCTCTAAACAATTAAATAAAAGAAACAATCTAACAGTCCAATTCTTCTAATCCCACCAATCAATTCCCTATTCATCAATTATAAGAAAGACTTCCTCCTGCAGCAAATGGGAATATATATAGAGTTCCATACCAATATATTATGGGGGTAGAGAGACAGAGACAGAGACAGAGTCAGAGAGACAAAGAGACAGAGACAGAGAGAGTGACAGAAACAGAGACACAGAGACAGAGAATGAAAGGCACAGTCCTTTGTGATGTGTGTTCATCCATCTCCCTACACAGACCCATTCATACATTAGGGAACTGTGGGAAATATGACGGCAAGATACTGTCAAAGCAGACAAAATGAACGAAGAACAATGCCCTCCAATTCACTTGAGCAAAGCTAGCATGAACTGGGAGAAGCAGAAAGAATTGGGCCTACACAGATCCTTTGCAGGACATCTGCGAACAAATGTAGCTTCCTTTTTCTTTTATTTTCCAGATAGGATTTCTGTGTGTAGCCCTGACTGTCATGGAACTCACTCTTTAGACCAGGCTGGCCTCGAACTCAGAAATCCACCTGTATTTGCCTCCAAAGCACTGTCATTAAAAATATGTGCCTCCACTGCCTGCTTCTCTGTAAAAATTCCCATGAATTAGCTGGGTGCTGTCTCTATACTGTGCTCTCTTAAGCACTCTATATCTACTTGTGCTCACAGGTCAGCCTGTTAGTTTTGCTACTATGAAATGTGAAGATCCTTATAGTGAAAGGGAGAATGCTCTGTCCAAAATCATAATCTCAGATATATCAGGGCCAAATTTGACACTTGGCACTAGATTCTCATTCAGTACATTCCCTATGCATCCATACTTTCTGGACTTCTCAAAATATGGGGATATCAGCTAAAGAAATGTTCCCATTTCTTTCCATACCAGACATTGTGAGGTTGGCAATGTGAACACAGTTTGGGAAAACAGCTTTGTACTTATCATAGGGACCTCAAGATGATTCAGGTTTTGATTGGCTAATAGGTGGAATAGTATCAAGAAACTGTACTGGTACCTCTATCCCAAGAATTACCTGTTGGGGATGCACAAGTTTATTAGTTATAAACAACTGTGTCTTTATGGATTCCTGTCTTATCTTCGTAGATTTTATAATTCCTTGTTACAAAGATTATACTGTGTCTAGTGAGGTAAATGAGTATAAAGCTGGGAAATTTGCTTTAGTTTGATCACTAATACTAAAGAATATCTAGATCACCATGATTTCTCCAGATCCTGTGTATGCTCAAGGTCAGAGAAAAACAAAATCCCCAAACACAAGTGCTCAAAAAATTCTAATTCTTTTTAGAAATAATTTGACTTCATGGCCAGGGTTTGCCTATAATTCATCATTCTTTCTAGAATGTGGATAAACTACCATCAATCCTTCTGCCTATGCCACCTGGGAGCTAGAATTTTACTCTTGAGCCCAGACATTGCACTAAGAATTGGTTCTACAATATATGCATAGAAAGCTCATTTCCTAATTGTAAAGCATCATCAGGGTTTAGGGACTCAGAAGACAATATCTAAATATGAAATGTGTTTTTCCTGTTAAGTTAGTGGTTCTAGTCATATCCTGTCCCAGCCTCAGCATCATTCCTGAACTCTTGACCTATATTTCATTAAATCCTTCAATGTTTGCCATGTACTCAGTAATTTTTAGCCAGTGTTCCTTTGAAAATGTATTTATTAATATCATTTGTCTGCCTTGAGCATTCAGTGGTGAGCTTCCTGTGTCACATGGCTAACACCCCTATGTTCTGTCTTCTCATTTCATCTATTCTTTCATATTCTCCTCTCCAGCAATCTTGCCCCATTTTTTTCATTTTCTTCACTGTCTCTAGGTAAAGGTGGTGTGATCTTTTTATAAATGGTCCCTAGCTTGCCTTCTCAAGAGTATCAGTTTGCTTCTTGCCCTGTGATCCACCCTTCCTTCTTAGTGGGTTTCAGATGTAAGAGAGCTACTACTGGGGATGCTAATTTTTAAAATTCTTTTCCTTTCATTACTCGAGGAACCGTCTTATAGCCCCTGAGTGACTCTCTTGAAGTTACTGTCCAAGAGAAACTCTCATGTTCACATTGGTTCTCATGCCTCCGGTTCCCAAGGGTGGACATTAAAGGTGTATGCTACCATACTCTAGCTATTCACAATAGGAGTTTGTTTGTAATGACAATCAAGGAATGTAATTATCTTAAACCATTTGCCAAAATTGAGTGGAAACCTCCTCCATTAGTAAGGTGCTCATCTTCAACCCAGTGTGCATCACCAGTGTGGACACAGCTGTTCGTGTGCAGGTGAATGTAACAAACTATCCTTTTGTCAGGGAAAGACTTGTTTCCACCTGACAGCTTCAGAGAACACAAATGTGAAACCATGTAGGAGGAAAATACATCTACCCAGTTGGCACAAACTAGTCAATCTAAGTTGCTAATTGAACAGTGGAAGATGTTTTATTGACTCTCCTTATCTCAACATTACTGTTGATCAGCTAATCTTTGAAGTACTATTGTGTAATACTCTGTAGTCTGTCATCAAAAGAAAAGCAACTTGGGCCTCAGTTCTCCTGTGTCTATACACAGTTCTCTCTCTGCTTCAGTTGAAACAGCCCCAAGAACTATCTGGATTCCTTCTCTATCCCCTCCTCCTAAAGACTCAATTCCCTAGAGAGCCCTAGAATCTGCCAGCAAGTAGATAAGTCAAGGTTCAGGACAAAGTTACAACCCTAGGAAAGGTCAGATCCAAGACCTTAGTTAGGGCACAGTCTTGTCCTTCAATACTTTCTTTCCAATCCCACCTTATTTTGATGATTCCCTATTTGAGAGACTTTCAGTTAAATAAACATTTTAGTTTCTTTCCTACCTGACATTGTGGAGGCAGGAAGACAAGTAGAGGTATAGGATTTGGATAAAGGGATGGTAAACGGGTTATTGGTATTCACAAGGTAAAGGGGTTATTGAGATTCACAAGCACAAGTCACGTGTATGCGTTGAAGCAGTTCAACTGAACACTGAGCCAGACTTGTTTACTCAGCTCCATGGTAACCTCAAGATTCTATTAAGTGCTGATTGGCTGAGAAGGAATCTGATGTCAGAAGGCAGATGAAAGCCAACAAGTAATCTCAGAAGCCATGTTTTAAAAGGGACAGACTTGACACCATGCTAGAAAGCAAGCCTATAGGGCGGCCCGACGTGGCTGAAATGATGTCAGCTATAAGCACAAAACCCAAAGATGGTAGTTCCTATTTCCTGGGCTCTTAGTTAAGAAAGAGTGTCACACATTTCTTGCAAGTGTTAATAAGACACTTATCATTGAAATGTGATTATACATCCAGATAATATTAGTGTATGTTATAGTCAAAGATATGTCCTCAGTGCGTGTTTATTTGCTGTTTATTTGCTGTGAAGAACCACCAGGACTGGGGAATTTCTTTGAACAGCAAGTATTTAATTGGGGCTTCCTTATAGACTTACAGATAGAATCACTGATGTCGTATCAGACTTTTTCTGTAATAAACCAAAGAGTACAGAGGCAGAGATAGAGACAGAGATAGAAAGAGAGAGAAAGAGAGAGAGAGAGAGAGAGAGAGAGAGAGAGAGAGAGAGAGAGAGAGAGAGATACAGACAGACAGACAGACAGGCAGAGAGACAGAGGGACACAGAGACAGAGAGACAGACAGACTGAGAGAGATAGACAGAAAGATACACAGACAGACAGAGAAAAAGGGAGACAGAAACAGGATAGAATGAGATAGAGAGACAGCGACTGACAGAGAGAGATGGAGACAGACATAAGGAGAAACAGAGTTACATTCAGGTCCTGTTACTGGTATCTTAAATCTTAAAACCTACCCCCAGTGAAACACTTCCTCCAAGAGTCTCCCCTAGTGACCTACCTCCTCTAATATATACTTCCAGACTCCCATTGACACATCCCATCCTATAGTCCCCCAAGTTTCATTCTTATTCAAATAAGCACCATAATTTCAACTGGGCCATACCTTCTGACCTTCCATACATTTCATTACAGGAGACTAATGATGCAAATATATAAGTCTGTGGGGCTGTTCTCATTCAAATCATCAGGAAATGGAAGAAGAAGGAGAGAGACCTCTAGGCTGAACAAAGATATTACTGTTGAAAGTTTGTCATTTAATCTCACTGGGCAATTTCCAAGAACCAAAGCATGTCCTAGATTGAGAAGATCCTATAGGGAAAATGTGATACATTTACATAGTGGCAGATTAGATATTTTAAAAAATAATGACATCATGACATTTGCAGAAAAAACTTTGGCAATAAAAAAAAAAAACAACCATAGTGACATAACCAAGATCCAGAAACATACATATTATATGTATTCACTTACATCTGGATAGTAGTCACTAAAGATACTAACCAACCTTTAATCCATACATCCAGAGATAGGATATGAAGAAATGAACTAGGATGGATACATGCATCTCCATGGAAGTGAGAGATTGATTAGATTTTACAGGTGACCTATGTGAAAGACAATGGACACAGTCCCTGAGGAATAGGAAGGGAGCTAAGGGAAAGGAAGAGAATCCTGGGATATATAGGTTCAGTTGCAGTGGCATTTGAGGCATAACATGGAAACCTAGTGTACTGGAAATCCTAAATTATAGGAAGGCAATCTTAGTGATTTCTACTGATGGGGGATACAGAGTCTCTACTGGCCACTTTTTGTCACCAATAAGGCTTCCATGAAAGTGACTGCATTGCATTCATTTGAGTTGTTCTGCAAGGTCATCCCATTGAAATATACAAACAACCCAGGCTGTTGCTAAGACAACTGTTTACTCTTTGCTAACTGAGAGTAGAGTTCAATTGATTAGGCCAACACCTACTCAGCACGTTGAAATTGAAGTTGAGCAGAGGCATGCTTTAAACCTTTACCCTTATGTTCTAGTTTCTTTGTTGTAGGAGAGTTCTCTGTTGGCCACCAAAAGAGAAACAAATACCAATTCAGCCACAAAACCCTTGACCTACAGTATTTTCTGTTAAAAGTCTGTTATTCAGTCTCATTGGGCAGATATGCTAGGGCAGTAGTGTCAGAGAAGATCTAGGAATAATATAGAAATGTCTGATTTGACTTAAGGCCCAATTAATTAGATAGAATCCATACAAGACACTGCTTAGGTGACAAAAACATAGAGTGTAGATGGCCAGAGACCTAGTTTAAAATCAAATGCTACTGCTCTAAACAATTAAATAAAAGAAACAGTCTAGCAGTCCAATTCTTCTAATCCCACTGATCAATTCCCTATTCAGCCATTAGAAGAAAGGCTTCCTCCTGCAGCAAATGGGAATATATATAGAGTTCCATACCAATATATTATGGGGGTAGAGAGAGACAGAGACAGATACAGAGTCAGAGAGGCAAAGAGACAGAGACAGAGAGAGTGACAGAAACAGAGACAGAAAGACAGAGACAGAGAATGAAATGCACAGTCCTTTGTGATGTGTGTTCATCCATCTCCCTACACAGACCCATTCATACATTAGGGAACTGTGCGAAATATGACGGCAAGATACTGTCAAAGCAGACAAAATGAAAGAAGAACAATGCCCTCCAATTCACTTGAGCAAAGCTAGCATGAACTGGGAGAAGCAGAAAGAACTGGGCCTACACAGATCCTTTGCAGGACATCTGCAAACAAATGTAGCTTCCTTTTTTCTTTTTTTTTTCCAGATAGGGTTTCTGTGTGTAGCCCTGACTGTCATGGAACTCACTCTTTAGACCAGGCTGGCCTCGAACTCAGAAATCCACCTGTATTTGCCTCCAAAGCACTGTCACTAAAAATATGTGCCTCCACTGCCTGCTTCTCTGTAAAAATTCCCATGAATTAGCTGGGTGCTGTCTCTATACTGTGCTCTCTTAAGCACTCTATATCTACTTGTGCTCACAGGTCAGCCTGTTAGGTTGGCTACTATGAAATGTGAAGATCCTTATAGTGAAAGGGAGAATGCTCTGTCCAAAATCATAATCTCAGATATATCAGGGCCAAAATTGAAACTTGGCACTAGATTCTCATTCAGTACATTCCCTATGCATCCATACTTTCTGGACTTCTCAAAATATGGGGATATCAGCTAAAGAAATGTTCCCATTTCTTTCCATACCAGACATTGTGAGGTTGGCAATGTGAACACAGTTTGGGAAAACAGCTTTGTACTTATCATAGGGACCTCAAGATGATTCAGGTTTTGATTGGCTAATAGGTGGAATAGTATCAAGAAACTGTACTGGTACCTCTATCCCAAGAATTACCTGTTGGGGATGCACAAGTTTATTAGTGATATACAACTGTGTCTTTATGGATTCCTGTCTTATCTTCGTAGATTTATAATTCCTTGTTACAAAGATTATACTGTGTCTAGTGAGGTAAATGAGTATAAAGCTGGGAAATTTGCTTTAGTTTGATCTCTAATACTAAAGAATATCTAGATCACCATGATTTCTCCAGATCCTGTGTATGCTCAAGGTCAGAGTAAAACAAAATCCCCAAACACAAGTTCTCAAAAAAAATTCTAATTCTTTTTAGTAATAATTTGACTTCATGGCCAGGGTTTGCCTATAATTCATCATTCTTTCTAGAATGTGGATAAACTACCATCAATCCTTCTGCCTATGCCACCTGGGAGCTAGAATTTTACTCTTGAGCCCAGACATTGCACTAAGAATTGGTTCTACAATATATGCATAGAAAGCTCATTTCCTAATTGTAAAGCATCATCAGGGTTTAGGGACTCAGAAGACAATATCTAAACATGAAATGTGTTTTTCCTGATAAGTTAGTGGTTCTAGTCATATCCTGTCCCAGCCTCAGCATCATTCCTGAACTCTTGACCTATATTTCATTAAATCCTTCAATGTTTGCCATGTACTCAGTAATTTTTAGCCAGTGTTCCTTTGAAAATGTATTTATTAATATCATTTGTCTGCCTTGAGCATTCAGTGGTGAGCTTCCTGTGTCACATGGCTAACACCCCTATGTTCTGTCTTCTCCTTTCATCTATTCTTCATATTCTCCTCTCCAGCAATCTTGCCCCATTTTTTTCATTTTCTTCACTGTCTCTAGGTAAAGGTGGTGTGATCTTTTTATAAATGGTCCCTAGCTTGCCTTCTCAAGAGTATCAGTTTGCTTACTGCCCTGTGATCCACCCTTCCTTCTTAGTGGGTTTCAGATGTAAGAGAGCTACTACTGGGAATGCTAATTTTTAAAATTCATTTCCTTTTATTACTCGATGAACCGTCTTATAGCCCCTGAGTGACTCTCTTGAAGTTACTGTCCAAGAGAAACTCTCATGTTCACATTGGTTCTCATGCCTCTGGTTCCCAAGGGTGGACATTAAAGGTGTATGCCACCATACTCTAGCTATTCACAATAGGAGTTTGTTTGTAATGACAATCAAGGAATGTAATTATCTTAAACCATTTGCCAAAATTGAGTGGAAACCTCCTCCATTAGTAAGGTGCCCATCTTCAATCCAGTGTGCATCACCAGTGTGGACACAGCTGTTCGTGTGCAGGTGAATGTAACAAACTATCCTTTTGTCAGGGAAAGACTTGTTTCCACCTGACAGCTTCAGAGAACACAAATGTGAAACCATGTAGGAGGAAAATACATCTACCCAGTTGGCACAAACTAGTCAATCTAAGTTGCTAATTGAACAGTGGAAGATGTTTTATTGACTCTCCTTATCTCAACATTACTGTTGATCAGCTAATCTTTGAAGTACTATTGTGTAATACTCTGTAGTCTGTCATCAAAAGAAAAGCAACTTGGGCCTCAGTTCTCCTGTGTCTATACACAGTTCTCTCTCTGCTTCAGTTGAAACAGCCCCAAGAACTATCTGGATTCCTTCTCTATCCCCTCCTCCTAAAGACTCAATTCCCTAGAGAGCCCTAGAATCTGCCAGCAAGTAGATAAGTCAAGGTTCAGGACAAAGTTACAACCCTAGGAAAGGTCAGATCCAAGACCTTAGTTAGGGCACAGTCTTGTCCTTCAATACTTTCTTTCCAATCCCACCTTATTTTGATGATTCCCTATTTGAGAGACTTTCAATTAAATAAACATTTTAGTTTCTTTCCTACCTGACATCGTGGAGGCAGGAAGACAAGTAGAGGTATAGGATTTGGATAAAGGGATGGTAAACGGGTTATTGGTATTCACAAGGTAAAGGGGTTATTGAGATTCACAAGCACAAGTCACGTGTATGCATTGAAGCAGTTCAACTGAACACTGAGCCAGACTTGTTTACTCAGCTCCATGGTAACCTCAAGATTCTATTAAGTGCTGATTGGCTGAGAAGGAATCTGATGTCAGAAGGCAGATGAAAGCCAACAGTAATCTCAGAAGCCATGTTTTAAAAGGGACAGACTTGACACCATGCTAGAAAGCAAGCCTATAGGGCAGCCCGACATGGCTGAAATGATGGCAGCTATAAGCACAAAACCCAAAGATGGTAGTTCCTATTTCCTGGGCTCTTAGTTAAGAAAGAGTGTCACACATTTCTTGCAAGTGTTAATAAGACACTTATCATTGAAATGTGATTATACATCCTAACAGAATATATTAGTGTATTTTATAGTTACAGATATGTCCTCACTGGGTGTTTATTTGCTGTTTAATTGCTGTGAAGAACCACCAGGACTGGGGAATTTCTTTGAACAGCAAGTATTTAATTGGGGCTTCCTTATAGTTTTACAGATAGAATCACTGATGTCGTATCAGAGTTTTTCTGTAATAAACCAAAGAGTACAGAGGCAGAGATAGAGACAGAGAGAGAGAGAGAGAGAGAGAGAGAGAGAGAGAGAGAGAGAGAGAGAGAGACAGGCCGAGAGACAGAGGGACACAGAGACAGAGATACAGACAGACTGAGAGAGATAGACAGAGAGATAGAGACAGAGACAGACAGAGAAAAAGGGAGACAGAAACAGGATAGAATGAGATAGAGAGACAGCGACTGACAGAGAGAGATGGAGACAAAGACAGATATAAGAAAAAAAAAAGAGTTACATTCAGGTCCTGTTACTGGTATCTTAAATCTTAAAACCTACCCCCAGTGAAACACTTCCTCCAAGAGTCTCCCCTAGTGACCTACCTCCTCTAATATATACTTCCAGACTCCCATTGACACATCCCATCCTACAGTCCCCCAAGTTTCATTCTTATTCAAATAAGCACCATAATTTCAACTGGGCCATACCTTCTGACCTTCCATACAGTTCATTACAGGAGACTAATGATGCAAATATATAAGTCTGTGGGGCTGTTCTCATTCAAATCATCAGGAAATGGAAGAAGAAGGAGAGAGACCTCTAGGCTGAACAAAGATATTACTGTTGAAAGTTTGTCATTTAATCTCACTGGGCAATTTCCAAGAACCAAAGCATGGTCCTAGATTGAAAAGATCCTTTAGGGAAAATGTGATACATTTACATAGTGGCAGATTAGATATTTTAAGAAATAATGACATCATGGCATTTGCAGAAAAAACTTTGGTAATAAAAAAAAAATCCAGAGTGACATAACCAAGATCCAGAAATATACATATTATATGTATGCACTTACATCTGGATAGTAGTCACTAAAGGATACTAACCAACCTTTAATCCATACATGCAGAGATAGGGTATGAAGAAATGAACTAGGATGGATACATGCATCTCCATGGAAGTGAGAGATTGATTAGATTTTACAGGTGACCTATGTAAAAGACAATGGACACAGTCCCTGAGGAATAGGAAGGGAGCTAAGGGAAAGGAAGAGAATCCTGGGAGATATAGGTTCAGTTGCAGTGGCATTTGAGACATAATATGGAAACCTAGTGTACTGGAATTCCTAAATTATAGGAAGGCCATCTTAGTGATTTCTACTGATGGGGCATACAAAATCTCTACTGGCCACTTTTTGTCACCAATAAGGCTTCTATGAAAAGTGACTGCATTGCATTCATTTGAGTTGTTCTGCAAGGTCATCCCATGGAAATATACAAACAACCCAGGCTGTTGCTAAGACAACTGTTTACTCTTTGCTAACTGAGAGTAGAGTTCAATTGCTTAGGCCAACACCTACTCAGCACATCGAAATTGAAGTTGAGCAGATGCATGCTTCAAACCTTTACCCTTATGTTCTAGTTTCTTTGTTGTAGGAGAGTTCTCTGTTGGCCACCAAAAGAGAAACAAATACCAATTCAGCCACAAAACCCTTGACCTACAGTATTTTCTGTTGAAAGTCTGTTATTCAGTCTCATTGAGCAGTTCTACCTGCCAGATATGCTAGGGCAGTGGTGTCAGAGAACATCTAGGTATAATATAGAAATGTCTGATTTGACTTAAGGCCCAATTAGTTAGATAGAATCCATACAAGACACTGCTTAGGTGACAAAAACATAGAGTGTAGATGGCCAGAGACCTAGTTTAAAATCAAATGCTACTGCTCTAAACAATTAAATAAAAGAAACAATCTAGCAGTCCAATTCTTCTAATCCCACTGATCAGTTCCCTATTCAGCCATTTTAAGAAAGGCTTCCTCCTGCAGCAGGTAGAATCACTGATGTCATATCAGAGTTTTTCATGATAAACCAAAGGATGCAGAGAGACAGACACAGAGACAGAGACAGAGAGACAGACAAACAGAGAGACAAACAGAGGGACACAGAGACACACAGAGAGAGACAGAGACAGAGACAGGGAAAGAGACAGAGACAGACATTCTGAGATAGACAGAGAGATAGAGACACAGACTGAGACAGTAAGAGAGAAAGTGAGACAGAAACAGGATAGAATGAAATACAGAGAGACAGAGACAGGCAAAGTGAGGAGATAGAGACAGAGAAAGACTAACAGAGACAGACAGACTGCAAACAGAAGGCAGACAGACAGAGACAGATTATGAAAAACACAGCCCTATGTGATGTGTCTCCATTAATCCTCCTACCCAGATACATTCATATATCAGGGCACTGTGCAGAATGGGAGGGCAAAATGACGTCAAAGAAGACCGAATACAAGAAAAGAAGAACAGAGCCCTCCAATTCATCTAAACAAAGCTAGCATGAAATGGAAAAGAGAAGCAGAAAGCACTGGGCCTTTTTCTTGTTCCATTTAGCTTTGAATTTCATAATTTATTCATTCATGTAAATGTCTATGTAATGCTCTATAGTGTAAATGTACCACATTTTGTTTACCTGCTTTTCAGTTGAGCACCATATAGGTTGTTCCAAACTTCTGGTTACTGTGAACGCTGTAGCACTGAACAGGTTTGAATAAGTGTATCTGTGATAGGAAGAAGTATCTTTTGGGTAGTATAACTGCATCTTGAAATAGAGAAATCCACATGTTCTTGAGTTATTGCCACTGTGTGGCTCAGTGTTAGAACACCTATTTTCTGGCTTTAGAAACAGCAATCACAGTACGCATTGTGTAGCACCTGGGCAGACAAGATATAATTCCTATTAACTAAACCCTGAGTGAGTTTTATACTGTAGATCATAGAAGAGGAAGGTAATGGAGGCTTCTTCCTTCTGACTGCTAGCAGTACACACTCTAGGGGGTTTGGTAATTCTAAGATTCAATATGAACAGGAGGAATTGGTATGAGTTGCTTCCCAGGCTGATAATGTGAGTTACTCCCGGACTCACATGGTGCAGAGAAAGGACTGATCTTTTTACCTCTATATGCATGCTGTGGTGCCTGTTCACATACATACCCGCAGATACAAAGTAAGTAAAAAGTACCTCAAACAAGTTTATTTAGTATACATTTAGCAAGTAATATTAAATATGATAACAAGTTGCATCAATTTAATAACAGTTTCATAGTTTTTGATAATTGTGATATATGATAATACAGAATCCACTACCTTGGTCATTTATTTTGGAAAAGGATTCCACTTAATTCTTTACCTCAGAAAGGTACACACTCCTGACCCCTTTTCTCAGATGTTTATTACAATGTAATTGGGAAAATGTTTGAGCCTAGATTCCATGCACTTTCCTTGCACATCAAAAGATTTAGGCTGAGGTGCCTATGAACACGGCAGACACATGTCACAGGCAGGATGTGGATGAGGCAGGTGGAAGTCATTCAGTCATTTTTATCTCAGAGTCATTTGAAACCTCCAGGCATAGATAAATGCAGAAAAATATTCCTTTGCAGGATGAGATGTAAAAGGACTTCAACCTGATTGCTGTCAAATTCTCCAGCCTTCACTGTCTACACGGCTGTTGCCATTGGTTTCTGAGATCTCACTAGATTACCCATTAAGTCGTGCTTATTGGATCATAGGGTCTTTCCGTGCATCCCTCCAACTAATTCTAGATTTGGCCTATAATTCCGTTTTTAAAGGGTAAGAAATATAAAGTCAAATTTAGTTCCAATAGCCACTTGCATCCTGGTTCCAATTTTCAACATCAGATGCCATTTTTCTGCATCTTTTGGAGCAGTCCTCATCTGCCTCCCAAGGCCTGGAGGAATCATAGGTAACCCCTGGTCTTCAGTACTTGAGTTGGAAGGCAGATACAGCTGGGACTCATTGGCCCCAAGCAGTGTGGACAAGTGAGCAGGTTTGTTAAGTACTGACTTCTCCAGTATCAGATTCTACCCCACTGCGCTGGGAATCCTAGTGAGAAACTGTCAGCTGCCCTCCTCCTTCCTTTTGCCTGCTGGACATCTGCCTTGGCGAGTGGGAAAGGGACGCTGAAGTGGAAAGGGCCAGCCAAGAAAGAATGGCAGGAGGATCAGGACGAGTTCGAGGCCAGCAGAAAGGGCTACAAGAATGAATGTCTCTTGAGCTGTGGTCCTGTGGACCCGAAAACGGTAGGCACATGGAAAGGGAAGCAACTGCTTTGGGGGATTGTGTTCACTTGAAATTTGTCATCTTTCTGGGGTCCTTTTCTCACCACTTCGAACAGTTCCCATTTGGAAAATGTAACTATGCCAGTGCCTTACAGCATGGAATCCGCCTACAGAAAGAACTTGGGCGATTTTTCAGCTTTTAGAAACACACAGAAGCAAATATGCCCAGGGAACAAACCGAAACCCAGGCGATCACATTGCATCTCCTCAGTACTCTCTCCAGAATCTGTGGATTCGCACAGTTGTCCTCTGCAGCTGGACAGGCAGAGTCCAGTGCCCCTGGGAAAAACAAAACAAAACAACAACAAAAAAAAAAAACAAAGAAAGCATAACCACATACTAAATCATGAGATAAAATAATACACGAGATTTGAAATCACCCTCAGATTTAAGCTCCACATTACAAAGAGACAAGCTGAAAATGCTGCTACTAGGGAACATGGTCCACAGAACTTAAAGTTCCAGAGCTCACCATTATTACTTTCCACCAGTCAGAATGCCAGTGCCACTGCGCCCCCTGGTGGTAAGCAGCTTACAGTGCCTACAGCTCCAGGGCCGAATTGGCAGTTTGCAAGTTCTTTTGCAACTTTTCCCTTCTGGCTAGAATTCCTTACTTGGTTCCTACTCCGTGGGAGCCCGCTACCAATGTGGAAAAGTGGGCAGGCACACTAACCACGGATTTCTCCAGGATGTCAAGGCTGGGCTCAAACCCGGATGGTGCCAGTGAGGTGCCATTAGGCTGCTATCTTTGGCTGCTTGTGCACTGGACAAGTACATGCTAGCGGATAACAGAGAGTACTCAGAAAAGATGGCTATGGAGAGGCCAGCAGACAGGTCATAGCTTTAGTGCCTAGGACAACACCTTCCCTGAATCATGAAAGTCTAAAGTCAGACCTACCTTCCCATTGGAGGTTGGATTGCAGTTGCCCCATCTCTGGCGTTTCCATGAATCTTAGAAACATGCGATCCCAGCTGCAATCAGTGCCTTCGAAAAAGGGCGGGCACTACCCTGGACATTCCCTTTGAAATTATCTATTAAAAGACTAAGAAATGACACGGAGCATCGAAGGCAAATCCTATGTTTTATTTTGGAAGCAGGGAGCTGACCTGAAAATAGTTGGCTTCTGGGATCAAAGAGGTTTAGGCACCGATCCTGTTTAGCTCAGACCTTAATCTAAATTTCCAGAAAGGTGCCTGCTGTTCTGTAAGCCTCCCTGCTGCCAAAGGCCAGAGGGCAGCAGCCACAGAGCAGGCAGCTAAGCAATCCGTGATTGAACCACAGGAGTCCTCAGAAAATCCTGAATCTATCCTGGTCTCTGGTGGCCATTTGCTAGAGTTCCCTGGGGAATTTCTGCCACAGGTCGCAGGGTCCTGTGTGTCCTCCCCATGGTGGGGCAGTCTGGAACAGGACCTGGGCTACATCTCCACTGGGAATCATTCTTCTGTAGCATCCTCCCAGGTTCCCAGAGTTGCAGGTTTCTCTGTCTGTTCCTCTGGCTGTGAAATGGTTTGAAATACAGGTATCTTTCAATGCTGCCTGACTGTGATTTCATGGGACTTAAAGGTTGGCCATACCTATCCAGGGACCAAGCAAAGGATATTGACTCTGCAGGGAATCTTAGCTAGCAGGGCACCTGCCCCTGGGATCCTAACAGAGGCATTCAGGAATGCAGGGGATTAACCTGGCCCAGCAATTCTGGTTTGCTTCAGGGAAACCCTATTTTAAATGATTGGTTGCATGTCTTCCCCACTGACAAAAGTGGCAGGGAAAAGAACTTTATAATATTTTACTTTTGAGCCTGCTACTATTTCTATTAGACAGGCTCTGAAGGGAGCACCACTAACTGACAATCCTGATGCCCACCAGCAGAATGCAGAACAGACAGGAGAGCATCCCTGAGCCAGGGTGAGATGTCAGGTTTTCACTCAGATTCCCACAGCATCTACAGGAGGACACTGTCCTTCCACAGACTTGCTTACTGCAGTGTAGCTTTGGTTTGCCCTCTTCTCTCCCCCTAACTCCGTGATTTATGTACTCTTACACATTTGCCTTTTTCACTTCTGTGTCTGTTTTGTGGTTTTGTAAGCACAGGTTTCAGGGTCCTTTGCTTGCCTCCCCTACCTCTTTCAGGATTATGAATACCACCCACAGATGGAGTACAGAAGGCTCAGTGTGATCCATCCCAGGGAACACAGCTGCTGATGTCCTTGTGTGCCTGGACCTAGAGCAGGAGAGCTGGCTTTTTGTTTCTTGTGTGTGAAGAAGCTGTCTTGGGATTCTGCTCCAGTGCCACCTGGCCTCCAGTTCTGCCATGAGCAGACCTAGAGCCAGGGCTTTCTGCCCTTGATATCCTTGACTTAGAAGACCTGTGCTTTGACATTCCCTCAAGGAATGGCTTTCCAATCTTCCTGTCTGTTTCCCTGTAAATATGAGTGCAGTCCATGGCAGCATGGAGCCCAGCTAACCCAGGAGATCCTTGCCTGCCTTCTGTGCAGACACAGAGACTAGGGGATGGATATGTTAAGGGTATTCATCTCAAAAGCAGGACATAAAATGTGAGACAGAAACAGGGGTTGGGGAGTGGGCAGGTGGAGAGGAGAGTCTTTGTCCTGAAGGTTGAGCTCTACACTTAGCTGTTTCCCCCAACCATCTCTCTGTTGGGAACACAAGATGAACATCTGCTCAGGTCTTCAGCTAAAGAAAGGACACTTAACAGGGTTTCCAAGCAGGGCCTGGGGACGTGTGCCTTTAATCTCAGCATGAGGAGGAAGTTCTTTGACTAGGTGAGAGAGGAAGGAGAGACAGGAAGATCTTTGACTAGGTGGTCACCTTGGTCTATAAAGTGATTTTCAGAACAGCCAGGGTTACACAGAGAAACACTCCCTGCGGTTGCTATTCTGTGTTGTCAACTTGAATAAATCTTGAATTATGCAAAATCCAAAATTTGAGGACCCACCTGCAAGGGAATTTGCTTACTTTGTAAAAAGTAATCAATGTCTTTATTGTTGGAAGACTTGCCTTTAATGCGAACCATTTTGAGCTTGAAAGACCCAGTCCTTTAATCAGGATATGGAGCAAGAAAGCCACAGAATTTGTTATTGTGATTGTTGTTGTTCACTTTTTTGTTGTTCTTCAATTTTTAATGCTTTTTACCCTAGTTTATTCAATTTTATCAGAAAGATTTTCCACATCTTCAATTTTATCAGATTATCTTTAAACATCAATTTTCAATTAATTTAGAAATGTGTTTAAATCATCAAATTGATGTGTATAATTTTCCATGAACATCTTTAATTTTACCACTTTTTTCTATATATTTCTTCAATTTTGTCAGAAAAATTTTCCATGTAAATCTTCAATTTTATCAGATACTTATCATTCAATTTTCAATTAATTTAGAAACATTTTTATGTCTACCCCCTTTGTGTGTAATTTTCCATGAACAGCTTCATTTTTAACATTTTTCTATTTCTTAAATTTTATTAGACTTATTTTCCATGTAAGCCTTCAATTTTATCAGAAAATATTTTATAATTCCTCTTTCATTTAATTAAGAATTGCTTTTTATCTCTACCCTTTAACTGTGTAATTTTCCATGAAAAGCTTCAATTTTAACACATTTATCTATGTGTTTCTTCAATGTAATCAGAAATATTTTCCATGTAAATCTTGAATTTTGTCTGAAAATATTAATAATTCCCTTTTAAATTAATTATAAATGTTTTTGTCTACCATTTTATCTGTATAATTTTTAAGATAATTTTAATTTTTAAAACTTTTCCTACATATATTTTTAAACTTATAAGAACTATTATCCATGTAAATCTCTAATTATATCAGAAAAAGTTAATAATTTCTCTTTTAATTATTTTAGATGTTTAGATATCACCAAATTTATCTGTATAATTTCCATGAACATGTTCCATATTAACACTTTTTTTCTATAAATTTCATCTATTTTGCCTTCAATATTTTTAACATCTTCAGTTCTAACAGAAGATGCTTATAATTCTTCCTCAATTAATTTAGTAATGTTTTTATGTCAACCAATTTATCTGTATAATTTTCCATGAACATCTTCAATTTTATCACTCTTCATATATATTTCTTCACTTTTATCAGAAATATTTTCCATCAACATCTGCAATTTTCAGAGGTCTATAATTCAATTTTAAATTAATTTAGAAATGTTTTTATGCCAACCAATTTTTCTGTATAATATGTACATGAACATCTTCAATTTTATTACTTTTTTCTAAATATTCCTTCAAATTTATCAGAAATGTTTTCAATCAACATCTTTAATTTATTAGGTGTTTTATAATCCATTTGTCAATTAATTTAGAAATATTTTTCATCTTCCATTTTATTTGTACAACATGAAAATCTTCAATTTTATAAGAAAATGTTTCTAATTCCTTTACATTTTGGAAAATATTTTTATGTCTAACATTTATCTGTATTATTTTCCATGAAAATGTTCAAGTTTAACAATCTTTCTATATATTTCTTCAATTATATCAGAAATATATTTGACATATATGTTCAATTTTATCAAGCATATTTTGACTCAGCTCTTTTTTTTTATGCTGTCATGGCCAATAGCCTGTGTTTATTCTCTGGAACCCATATGATCAAAGGAGAGAACTCATCCCACAAGTTGTCCTCTGACCTCCATGCTTGTACTGGTATGCCTATGCATGCCAAATAAACACACGCACACACACACACACACACACACACACACACAAGCAAATCTAATTTAGAAAAGGAGAAATCTCATGACACCTTGAAATAAACAGGATTCCTTAGACTTTCCCATCTCTCTCACCAAAGAAATTAAATTACCTTTTACCAAGCATTTCCCTTGGACTGGTTCATATCTTCATATCTAACTGTCTTTATTGTAGGAGTCAGATGTCATAAATTTTCTGTGTCTGTCTCCAGTCAGACATTTCTAGACCATGGTTGTAGTTTTGACTAATTTTTTTCTTATGTGTTTGACTCAACTCTTTAGAAATATTTCTATGTCTACCATTTTATCTTTATTATTTTTTTAAAAATCAGAAATATATAGAAAATACATTAAATTTGAAGAATTTGATGGAAGACAATAATTTGAAAATGGTAAATATAAAAAAATCTTAACTAATTGTCAAAGCACATAGAAAGTTTTTCTGATAAAATTGGAGATTTTGATGGAAAATATTTGTGTTAAAACTGAAAATATTTTTGTTAAAACTGAAATTTTTCTTTACATGGGATTCTTATTAAAGATTTCTCCTTTCACATTCCCCTAGAAACAAGTCTCAGCACTCTAGGACAGCTTGTCACAGAACCAGAAGTCATACATATGGAAAAAATTGACTTTTAAATGTAAACCAATAATCCAGTGTAAAACAATAAACTTGTTTGCATCATTAAAACACATAATTGGGCACAGTATCACGCAAACTAATGTGTTGCCTCCAGATATTCTGCTTTCTCTCAGTCCAAATCCACTGAAAGAAGCTCATGACTATAAAATAGCAGGAAATGGTTAAACTGTGACGCTAATAAACATTCCTGCTTATCATAATTTCTGAAAGCTGAGGATTCTATTACATTAGTTGGTTCATCCCCAAAGATAGGAGCTGGATCCTCCTAAGCTATTCTGCTGTGAATTTTTACATTTTCGTCTTATTGGCCATTGTGGTATAACTTGGGGACATAATGAGACCATTAACAGTCAGGGAGGAAATATTTCCCAGTTTATATCCGTTCAACACTTACTCCCTGTTTGTTTTTCTAGATACAGTGGCTATCAGCCTATAGTAACTCAGAGCAAAATATTCTTTTGACACCTTACATTCTCAACTCTCCTCTGACAACCTTATCTGTGTGAATGATACCCTAAGCTTCCTGAGCAGATTGTGTGTCACACAGATCTTTTATGCCCCATAAAACTGTCAAAATCAGAGACCAGACCTATTTTCCAGATCTAGATTATTTTGATCTTTCAGTTGGATGAATTTTTCAGTCTTTTGATGATGGTTTGCCATGCATGACTATTTAATCCACAGTTATGAGCCTAAAATCCATTATAGGGCATCTGGTTATGACCACTGAATATGGGTGCGTGGGGACTGTGCCATATTTCCGGGTTTCTTTAGCTACATGTTTTGGAACTCTGAAGCCACGTGGGACCCTGTGCAGTTGTTAGCAGTCCTGGGGAGGCCATCTGTGTGGTCACAATAAGCATGCGTATGTAGGCAACCAAAACACCTGGCTGCTTAGATATCCAAATCTTTACAGGCTGATGGGTGAACTGAGATCCACAGAGAAAGCATTTCAAGTGTGTGCCAAAGTCTTTAGTTTCTCACTGTATTCCAGGTGTGCTCTCTTTCTCTTTGGTCCTCAGCCTGGTCTGTGCATTTTGTATGCCTTCTCACTTTCCAAGTTCACTTGTGTTACTCTAGCTGGAGAGGCTAGGGTATGTCACAAACACCTTCCTCCCAAATGTGGTTATCAAGAAGCAGGAAAATATAAATGGAGAAACTGACCACTCACCTGATGCCCAGTGAGAGAAATGAGCTGCAAGATGACCTAGCAGTCGTCAGAGATGGATTCTTGGACTATAGGTATTCACTTTTGCAAATCCTATGGTGTCATTCTTGGGTCTGCAATGTCCCACTCATATTTTTCAGGTCTTCTGTTCAAGACCTGGCTGCACCTCCAGATTGTCACTATGCCCAATCTTACGTTCATAAATGCTTCTCCAAGGAAGTGTGTACCTTGGTACAATTTGGAAACACTTAGCAGTTTATATATTTGTCTTGTTCTTCGTTCTCATCCCCACAATAACTTGTAATTTCTGACTGACTTTGCACCCGAGAACATACTGGGATAGACTGCGTTCCCAATCCTACTGAGTGACCACATGCAACTAGGGCATCCTCCACTTGGATTCATAACCTTTGTCTGCCTAGTGTCAGCATAATATGTTTTATAATCACCAGAATTTGACACTACACAGGATCCAGGATATTGTACTCCATGGTGTGTTCTTTGAGGACCACCCTGTGCTGATGTGATGCTTTAGGCCAGTGTTCATGGGAGTCTACACTCCTAGGGACAAGTCCTACCACAGTGCATATTCTTTCTATGAGAAGCTGAAGTTAGGTCATGAGCAGGTAATATCACACCTACAGAGATTAGAAAATGAGAACAATAAAACCTCAGAGAAACTACAAGAAGCTCAAGAAGAAGAAATGCTTCTACTGCTAAGTGCCTTTCAGTTCACCAGTTGTGGAGTGGTCGTTTCTGCCTTTGTTTTTTGACTGCACAATCTGTAGCCCTTATTTTATGCCTCCTGCCTCTTGCCCAACAGATAACTCTGTGGGATTTGGACTAAGTTTTGCTAAATGTGAAATCCCAGCTTGGTCTTGTCAGCCTCATCAGCCTTGAGAATAAAAAAAAAGTGTGTTTCCAGAACAAGAGGCCACTTCTTCTACCTCATTTGATGTGTGGATTATGTTTTGGGTATTTCAGTTTTCCAGGCTAATATTCACTTATTAGTGAGTGCATACCATGATTGATCTTTTGAGACTGGGTTACCTCACTTAGTATGATGTTCCCCAACTCCATCTATTTACCAAAGAATTTCATGAATTTTTAGGGAGTGGGGGGCCAGAAAGGGGGAAATCATTTGAAAAGTGAATAAAAAATATATCATATAAACAAAGAAATGAAAAAAAGAAAAGAAAAGAAAAACAAAAACAAAAAATGTGTGGTAGATCTGGGCTCAGGCACGGTTTAGAGATCTGACTGATATGGAACAGGTATATAGAATATCCTCACCTTGGCTCAACTGTTCTATCTTGAGAATATTTATCCTCTACACAATTATTTGTTGTTTATAGGATTTCTCTGTGTTACGAAATATTCTTATGGTCTCTAAGACTACTGCTACAGACAAAGGCTTTACCACACTGATTATTATAGCCTTTCACTCTGGATAGTTCTATTATGTATTCATAGATAACTGTGTAGTGAAAAGTTCTTATCACATTGATTACATTTCTAAGATTTATTTTCAATATGCATTCTGTTATATATTCAAAGATGACTTTGCTATATATAGGTTGGGAACAAGTTAGAGAAACTTGACCTAAGGGCTGCCTTTTTGTTGCCAAACTACATTTAATCATGAGTTGAAACTAAGTATAAGTCCCAGGTCTTAGGGGACCTATGTACTTAACAATATCTGGCCAAATTTTTTTTATTCATGTTTTGTTCCTAATCATAAAATCTGGTATTCTTGTTTTAGTCCTAAAAATGAACTATTTTTTTCCTAACCACAAAAGAACAAATGACTATGAAAGGCTAGACCATAAAACCTGCATTCTGTATCATTTGACTTAGATTAACAGGAAAAGGACATCCTGATTGGTGGTAAACATGGCTCTAACTTGGCATGGATGTTTTTCCTTTTCAGATTTGGAATCTATATCACTTTCTGGCTTAGGGAGAGGGAGTGGTGTGTTGATGCAACTAACCTTCTGAGTATATTGCTGTGGTCCTATTTAGTCAGTAGCAAGTTGTCTACAAAAAAATCTTATCATTTGCATTGTAATGGTATTGTAATTGGGTCGGACCTCAGTGGACTTCATAACATAAAGATTTTTATCACATTGCTGAAATTCATTGAATTTCTCTCCAGTTTGAACAGTGTCATAAGGATGAAACTGATACAGGTGTGCAAAAGCTTTAGTATATGGACCATTCCAAAGCTTTATTGTATTCACATGGTTTCTCCCCAATACAAATTCTTACATGATAAAGAAGAACTGTGCAAAGGCTTCACTATATTAAAATCACACACAGGGTTTCTGTCTTCACATTTCTATTGATATAAAGAGACATCATGAACAAGGCATCTCCTATAAAAACAAGCATTTAATTGGGGCTGGCTTATAGTTTCAGAAGTTTAGTCCATTTTCTTTATAGCATGGCAGGCATGCAGGCAGACATGATTCTGGAGAAGATTCCGAGAGTTCTGCATCTTTATCCAAAGGCAGCTAGGGAGAGAGTGTCTTCCAGGGACCTAATAGGAGGTCTCTTCAGCCCTGGTATGAATTTCAAAGCCCACCACCACAGTGATTCACTTCCTCCAACAAGGTCACATCACAATATAACACTACTCACTCAGCTTAGCATATTTAAATTACCATATTCCATTGCCTGGCCCCCACATGATTGCTCAACCCCTGAGTGTATGGGGATCACACTTAAACATACAGAATACATGAGCTCGAACTCCAAAAGTCCCCATCCTCTATAGCAGTCTCAAAAAAGTTAAGAGTCCAAAGTTCAAAGACTCTTCTGAGATGAATCCTATCATGTAATAGTAATCACATATATTTTTAAAAACAAAAGGGACATCATATGTCTTCATATAAACAGAATACACTTCACCATTCCTAAAGTTCATCGTGAGAAAATACTGTACCTAAAAAAAAACCAAAAAAATAGGCCCAAAGTTTCGCCACTGAGCTAACGGCTTGGCTGCTCAAGATACCTTCCTTCTAAGCCAGTGTTGCATCCCTACTGCTTCAACAACACAGTAGCACAGCAGGACAGTAGGACAGCAAGAGCAGGATTTGCACTTAGCAGTTGCCATGTGGTCTCAGGTCTCAGGTGGAGTTCACAGAGAGTCTACGTCCTCCCATATTTAAAAAGAGCCTGGACAGCCAAGCAGTGCTGGTGCACAACTTTAATCCCAGCACTTGGGGTGCAGATTTCTCAGTTCAAGGCCAGCCTAGTCTACAGAATAAGTTCCAGAACAGCCAGGACTACACAGAAAAAAACTGTCTTGAAAATGCAAAATAATAATAATAATGATGATAAAGTACTGATATACACTTTTTCACAGTTTTGAAATCCAGATTCATCAGGTGGGCAATTCTAGTTTTGTTTTGTTTTTCTTTTTTTGTTTTAAAGGAAGCAATGAAGCTCTTCAACGATCTGCTAAGTTTCACCACCGCCTTCCCAATGGCAAAACTGTTTCAAAATGGCTCCCAAAGCAATGAGCGGGACAGAAAGGAAGAATACACGCAGACATAAAGAATAGTGAACCACCAAGGTAAGACAATAGGAAAAAAATCGGGTAAGCAGATCAGGACTACCTTGTCCCCCAAAACACACACACAAATGCACATGCACACACACAGACACACACACACACACACACGCACACATGCACACAGGCAGGCACACACACATGCACACAAACACACACATAAACAGATACACACAAACACACACATACACACACACACATGCAAGCAGGCATGTACACAAACACACACACACACACACACACACACACACACATGCAAGCATGCCCACAAACACACACACACACACACACACACACACACGGACGCACGCACACACACATACATACACACACATACACACATGCACGCACGCACGCATGCACACAAAAACACACATAAACACGCACACAGATACACACACATGCACACACACACACACACACACGCACACACACACCTCTCAAAGACTGTGGCACAATTTTACACTTAAGACTGTCTGCATTGGACACGGACTACTGCGCAGGATGAACTTCCTGCAGCTTCCCTACACTCACAACTTGCCCACAGCGCCACACCCCATAGGACAGAACCTTCCCAATGGCTGCAAGCAACAAGGGGAAGCTGGAAGAGAGGAAGGCCACACTTCCCTGTCACTGTGACGGGCATGCAGGGAGTTGTGGTCCTTATAGTGATGCATGCTGGGAATTGTAGTATTTGAACCTCTAAGTGGAGTGAGTGTGTGTGTGTGTGTGTGTGTGTGTGTGTGTGTGTGTAGATCCAGGTGTGTTCCTCAGAACCCGAGGGCTTCTGGGAAGTGTGGTTTGCAACCCGCTTGCGGTTTTACCAGCTACTGTGGCCCTGGGAAGTGGTGGTGCACACCTGTAATCCCAGCACTCTGGGAGGCAGATGCAGGTGGATTTCTGAGTTCGAGGCCAGCCTGGTCTACAGAGTGAGTTCCAGGACAGCCAGGGCTATACAGAGAAACCCTGTCTCAAAAAAAAAACAAAAAAACAAACAAAAACAAAACAAAACAAAACAAATAAAAAATAATTATAATGGCATAGTTAATAATATTAATAATATAGTTAGCAATAATAATTATAATACACTTAATAATGATGATATAATTAATAATAATGATATAGCTAATAATAATGATGATGATGATAATAAAGTTAATGAAGTTAATAATAGAGTGGAGTTAATCGGCTTGAAGCCTCAGTTTCTTGTCTGTTTATGGCAGAATTCTGGCGGATATAGTAAATAATAATAGTAACAATAATGAAGTCAATAGTAACAATCCTAGTCATGTAGTTCGTAATAGCAATAATAATGACGTAGTTAATAATGAAAATAATAATGACGTAGTTAATAATAGTAATAATAATTTAGTTTTTAGTATAGCGGAGTTAATGAATTTCAAGCCTTATTTTCATGTCCGTTTCATGACAGAATTTTGGTGGCTATAGATAATAACAGTGATAATAATAATAGTAATATAGTTAATAATAATATAGTTAATAATCCTAATAGTACATGTTCGTGGATCAGCAGAAATCTTTTCCATAGGCGTGAGCTATTATTAATTGATTTTCGTATATGTTTAATAATAGCAGGAAAAGCATATTAATAGCAGGAATCTTTTGTAAAATGAATCAGTTTCTAGTAAAAAAAAACTGACAAAAGATAATTTTGTATCAAAGTTGAATGGGGATTATCTTGTAACTCGCAGTTCAGTACTCTCTTTATTCCAGTCTTGACTGGATTCTGTACATTGAAATACTATTTAGCATATAAATTTAAAGGAGTAGAAGCCTTTTTCAGTTTAGATGCCTTGGAGCTAGAATAAATAATAAACAAATATGGATCATTTTTTCTTGTGAATCTCTGGCTTGTAAACATGTTGTGTTACAGATGGGTTTGGAGAAGGTGTTTCGCTCAGATATTGCTTGAGGATCTTCAGACCATAGCCACTCTAGTGACCAGGGCTGAGTGGATGGATCGAGGACAGTTAACCTGCGAACTCTTCCAGTCTGGTTACTGAGCCATGGCCATGCTAAGCCTGGATCTGCTACATTGTACTGAATTCTAGTAGGATTGTGGGGACCAAGAAAATTCCAAGGGGTGCAAGAGCTAAATTCCCTTCCTAGACACCCCCCTTGACCTTAGGGGAGCTTCAAACACATCCTGAAAAGAATTGGAAAAGGTATCCTAAATTAAATACGAGTCCAATGACTAGTTCACAGACTGACCTCCAAGAGCTCCCAGGGAATGGAGTCTGGGTAATCAGAAGGTTATTTAACTCTGAAATGTCCAGGGACTTTGTGTTGTTTGTAACTTTCCATGATCATTTTGTGCTTTTCAAGACACTGAAGTACATTGTGTCTTTATATGCAAATGACTGCAAGTTATGGTATTTAATGAACTATTAAAGTAAACAAACCACACTGGGAATCAGAAGGAGACCCGGGAGACCAAGGACCAGTCTCAGCACCAGGTACAGCATCCCTTTCCCTTCCCAACTCAGGAGAACAGGAAGGAAGGGATTTCCTGCTCAGCAGGAGACTTCAGCATTAAAACTTCTTGTGGAAATCCATCCATCAAGAACACAGAGTGAAGGAGGGAGGAGGTTTTTTTCCCACTGAGCAGGATAACCAAGTATACACAGAGAAAACACAAACAAATACAAAAAGAAAAGAAAATTTGCCTTCCTACAGATCTCAGGTATGCAGATCTCACCTGAGAGAGCATAGTCCTTAGAGTTCCACTCCCCTCCTAAGTCAGGCATCTCTGAACTGTGAAACCCCAGAGGCTGCTGTTGCAGAGGGATTAGCCATGTCTGCATCCCATCTGACAACGTCCCTAGGCTCTTTCACATCTATGGATGTGGAACCCATGGATGTCCTAGAGTGGGACAAGATGATTAGCTGTCCCAGTTACTGCAATTACCTTACTGATCTGCTCCGCTCAGGGAATGTTCCTTTAAAACCTATTACACAGGGGATTCAATTCATTGTTGTGAGAGTAGCTACTTATCTTCACCATCTCTCTGCACACAGACTCCACCTAACACCCTTGGAAGTGCTCAGATGATTAAAGGACCAGATCATCTGAAAGTCTTTTTGGCAAATTTCTCTACTCAATACAAAAAGAATTTTTCTTATTTTGAGACAAGGTCTCCTTTTGCAGTCCTTGCGTGTCCCAGAATTATTATGTAGAACAGACTGACCTTGAACTCAGAGACCTGCCTTCTTCTTATGTGCTAGGTTTAAAGGTGTGCACAAGCATGCCTGGCTCTGGAAATCCTTATTTAATTATAAATTTAAGAGGCATTTGCCTGTTCCTCAGATATCATCCACGAGCCACATTTGTTTGTTGGATGTGGCAGTCAACTTTTCACAGTAACATCTGAAATGAGGGTGTCTTAAAGAGAAATGTTTTATTCTTCCCTGGAACTGACATCCTGTCATCACTTGGCGGTCAATTCAGAAGGTCTAAAATCAGATTGTTCCTTTCTTGCCATTGTAACCTGCAGATCACCTACCACCCATGTCCCCCAACATGAACCCTGGCTTCCACTTTACAATCTTATTGAAAACAATATAAGAAATTGTAGTGGGTGGGCAACTCTTTTCTCCCTAAAAAGCCTGTTAGTGTTCACACCCCAACCCCTAATGAAACTCCACCCACAAGGAAATTCCTCTGAATTGATTAGTGACCACTTCCTACCCCATATTCAAATTCTGTCTTTGCCCTTGAAATACAATTACATAAGTTGTGGAGAGGAAAGATTTCAATTCTGTGCACTTTACACATCAGAATCCAATGATTTTACATAGATTTAAGGAAAAATTCCTTCACGTATCAATTGAAAAGGCAGGAGGACAAAAGAAAGCAACTTCAAGGCTCCTGGGCACGTGGGGCACAGTACCAGCACAGAAGCCCACAGGGGCAGAATGAGGTTCTTGCTCAGGTTTGCTCTGCCTTCTCCCATTGAATATAGTGAGGGATTCCAAGGCTTATTCTCTTAGTCTTCCCACAGTGCTTGGGTGTCTTTTATATCCAGGTTCCCCAATCCTGTAGCCTCAGTCATTTCTGGGAGCGCCCTTGGCTCCAGGATTCACCTGGGTCAAGCATGTCTCCACTGTGGTGGGCGCTGTCATCTTCTGGCTCGTTCAGAGCCCATTGGACCCTTCTCCTGGATGTGACTCCTACTTCTTGAGGACCCCAAAGTCTCTCTGAACTCTCAGCCATTGGCTCCTCTTCATGTGGCTCTCTATAGCATTTCTGTCCCCTCTCTTCTCCAAATGCAGCTTCATCCAGCAGTGTGGCTATGCTGGGGTTCCCAGGCCCACAGCACCAGGGGTGCTGGCAGGAGGGATGACTCAAGGCCTCAAAATTATCCATTGCCCAGGCCCATGCCTGTTCTCAGGTCAGGTCTGGAGGCATGTGGGACTCTGGGTGGTCCTTCCTTCCAGGCAACTCTTCCAAGGGTGATGCAGAAGCCATAGCTTCATATTCTCAACCAATAGCAGAGTTTAGCAGGTGACTTTCTCCAGATTACAATCTGAGAAAATTTGAAAAGATAATTAATATATATATATATATATATATATATATATATATATATATATATATATATTTATCTGCTATATTATATCCTGTATGTTTCTTCTTGTAATATGTATTTAATATATTTATCTCAGGAGTGGTGGCAGATTTAGCCTATATATTACTAGTATCAACAGGTGAGGCTGCTACATCTATAGAGATAAATTTATCAAATACATTCAACTGATATCTGTTTTATGATAGCTGCCTTGTGTATTTTGCCTGTATTCAAAGACAGAATGGCATTTCAGTGACTGTGGATGTAGCACAATAGCAAACACTGAGGAATAGACCTTCTTCTCATCACCTCAGGGATCCTTCTCCCATATTGACCATACTATGGATCCCAAATCAACAGATACCAGAAAATTGAAATGACACCTTGTACCTTGTCAGAGCACCATGGGTTAAAGCTGCCCTGCAACAACAGCAGAAACAACAGAAAGTCTACACAACTCTCTGCTCACTGATCTCTAGGTCAGGGAAGAAATAAAGGAAGACATTCAGTTCTTTCTAGAATGCAACTAAATGAAGGCACATTTATGAGACACAATGAAAAGAGTCCTAAGTTCATAGTGCAATGCCTAAATAAAGAAATTAGAAAGTTCTCATATTGGAGACATTTAAGTCATATTAGTTAGGATTCTCTAGAGTCATAGAGCTTATGGGATGTCTCTATAAATGAAGGTAATTAATTGTAATGACTTACAGTCTGCAATCCAACCAACCCAACAATTAGCAACTGTGAATGGGAAGTCCAATAGTCTAGTAGTTCCAGCTGATATTCTGTGCAAGCTGGAATCCTGAAGAGGTAGGTTTCCACACATGTGTTGGCAAGTCAGAGCAAGCAGGCAGAGAATGAGCCCTCCTTCTCCCATTGTCCATATATTGGCCTCCATCAGGATGTGTGGCACTCAGATTACAGGTGTGTGCAACCAGGTTTGGATCTGGAACTTGCTTTGTCCCAGGTTGACTTTGAACTCAGAGAGATCTGATTGTCTAAGTCTCCCAGGATTAAAGGCATGGACTATTTTGCCTGGGGCTAAGCTTTGCATAGCCAGTCTGCTTCAAGATCTTCCTGCTAAGATCTAGATCAGAAGCCTGTGCCTTCCTGCCTCAAGATCTGGATCACAGGTGTGGCCTCCACTTCTGGATTATCCTTCATTTCACACGTAGTCAAGTTGGCAGCAAGGAATAGTCATCACAATAAAACACCTGAAAGCTCTAGGAAAAAAGGGAAGAATCAGCACCCCAAAGAGGAGTAGAAGGCAGGAAATAATCAAAATTGGGGCTGAAGGGAATCAGTTAGAAACAAAGAAAACAGTGCAAAGAATCAACCAAACCAAGTGCTGGTTCTTTGAGAAAATCAACAAAATAGACAAACCTTAGTCAAATTACCAAAGTTATAGAGATACAGACTCCGAAACAAAAACCGAAATAAAAAGGGAGGCCTGACAGCTGACAGTGAGGAAGGTCAAAGAATCATTAGGTCTTACTTCCAAAACCTGTCCTCCACAAAATTGGAAAATCTTAACAAAATGGATGATGTTCTATACAGATACTACTAACCAAAGTTAAATCAAGATCAGGCAAGCTCTTTAAATAGCCCAAAACCACTAAAGAAAGAGAAGCAGTCATTTCAAGTCTCCCAGCCAAAAAAGGCCCAGGGCCAGTGGGTTTTGGTGCAGAATTCTACCAGATGTTCCAAGAAGAGATAATTCCAATACTCCTCAAATTATTCCACAAAATAAAAACATTTCCAAACTCATTCTATGAATCCACAGTGACCCGGATACCTAAAGTATACAAAGTCCCAACACAGAAAGAAAATGTCAGATCGATTTCTTTAAGAACATTGACACAAAAATACTCAATAAAAATTCTCACAAACTGAGTCCAGGAACACACCAAAGAAATTATCCATCAAGATCAATAGTCTTCATTTCAGGGATGTATGGATGATTCAATATAAGAAAATACATCAAAGTAATCCACTGTATAAATAAACTGAAAAAAAAATCCCCTCAGGATTATCTCATTAGATACTGAAAAAAATCTTTGATAACATCTGATACATCTACATTTTAAAGAAATTTTTAAAAATCAGGTATACAGGGCACATACCTAACACAATCAAAGCAATATACAGCAAGCCAATAGCTAAACTCAAACTAAATGCAGAAAAATGTATGCTTTTCTACTAAAATCAGGGACAAGACAAGGCTGCCCACACTGTCTCTATCTATTCAACCTAGTACTTGAAGTTCTAGCCAGAGCAATAAGACAACAAAAGGAGTTCAAGTAGATACAACTTGGAAAGGAAGAAATCAAAATATTGCTATTTGTGGAGGATATGATGGAATACAGAAGCAACCCAAAAATTCGATCAGATATCTCCTACATCTGATAACACCTTCACCAAAGTGTCTGGATACAAATTTACTCAAAGAAGGCAGCAGCCCTCCTGATAAATGGTCCTAGAAAGAAATATCTTGTTGCGACTTTAACCAAGCAGGTAAAAGATCTGTATGACAAGAACTTCAAGTCCCTGAAGAAAGAAGTTGAAGAAGATATCAGGAGATGGGATGATGTATCATGCTCATGGATGGATAGGGCTAACCTAGTGAAACTGGCCATTTTATAAAAAGCAAACTATAGATTCAATGTAATCCCCATTAAAACTCCACCTCAATTTTTTTACAGACCTTGAAAGATCAATTCTCAACTTGATATGTAAAAACAAAAAACCTAGGATAGCCAAAACTGTCCTGAACCATAATAGAACATTGGGAGAAATCACAGTCCCTGATATCACTCAGTACTACAGAGTAATAGTAATAAAAACTGCTTGGTATTGGTGCATAAACAGACACATTGATCAATGGAATTGAATGGAAAACCAAGAAATAAACCCACACATCTATTGACAATTGATATTTGATACAGAAGCCAAAACCATATAATAGAAAACTGAAAGCTCCCTCAAATGGTGCTGGACTAACCGGATGTCTCTCCATGTAGAGGAATAAAAATAGATCCATACTGATCATGCACAAAACTAAAGTCCAAGTACATCAAGAAACTCAATATGAAACCGGATGCACTAAATCTCATGGAAGAGAAGGTGGGACATACCCTTGATTGCATTGATAAAGGAGACATAACCCTGAACAAAAAACCAATGGTTCAGGCTCTAAGATAAACAACTGATAAATGGGACCTCATGAAACTGAAAAGCCTTTGTAACACAAAGGACACTTTCAATATAACAAATCAACAGCCCACAAATTGGGAAAGGATCTTTACTAACCCTACATCTGAGAGAGGGCTAATATCAAAAATTTACCAAAAAACTCAAGAAGTTATAAACCAACAATCCAAAGAATTCAACAACAAAAAAGTGGGGGTAAGGTGTAGAACTAAACAGATTTTCTCACAAAAATACTTAAAGGAATACTCAAGTTCCTTAATAATCAGAAAAAAGAAAATCAAAACACTCTGAGATTCCATTTTACACCCACAGAATAGCTAAGATCAAAAACTGAAGGGACAGAACGCGATGTGGAGCAATGGGAACACTCCTCCACTGCTGGTGGGAGTGCAAGCTTTTACAACCAATTGGAAATCAATTTGGTATTTTCTCAGAAAAATGGGAATAGCTCTGCCTTAAGACCCAGCTGTATCACTCTTGGGCAAATACCCAAAAGAGGCTCCAACACCTCACACAGACACTTGATCCATCATATTCATAGCAGCTTTATTTGTAATAGCCAGAAACTGGAAACAACTTAGATGTCCCTCACCTGAAGAAAATAGAGTATATCTACAAAATGGAATATTGTTCAGCTGTCAAAAACCAAGACATCACGAATTTTTCAGGCAAAGGGAAGAATTTGGAGAATATCATCCTGAGTATAGCAGCTCAGTCCCAATAGGTCAGCCACACAGGTGATGCAAGTTTAGGTAGATAATTGCTCCTCATGGACATGCATGTAAATATTCTCTGTTGTAAACTTCTATTTCAATTATTTGAATTTTTGTGTGAAATAATGATGAACTTTGTAACATGTGATTATGTATTGTGAAAAACGTATAAGTGCTGAAGACAAAGAAAAAGAGCTCCTCACTCTTTTTCTTTTCCTCACTTAGATTTAGGGTAGAAATTTTCCCCTTCCTCACTTAGACTAGGAATTTTTGGTTTTCCCCAATCAGACACAATTTTTTTCCCTTTCCCTGCTTAGGATCTTTCAGCTTTTCACCTTAGATAAATTTCATAGGAAATTTTTTTGCAACTTAGTATGAAATTCTATAACCACTTCTCTAAGTGACCCATTTTCTTTCCCCACTTCCCACAAGCAGGCTGTAAGTTAGACCTCAGCAGTTCCTGCTGAGATAGAACCAAGGCCACACTGCTTAATCCTATTAGGTGGCAGGTGTTAATCACCTAAGCCAGCAGTCTTTTACCCTCAGAAAGAACAAAAAAAGGTTTTTAGGACTTTTCAAGAGTTATCCTCAGCATTTCCATAGTTAGAGTGCTAGAAAGCCCTGAGATCCCCAGCATCAGAGTCCTGCCTACTCTGTGACTACACCACTTCCTCTGGAGGTCAGGAGGCTCCTAGCACATTTGCAGGTTCCTCTCTCATGTAAGCCTCTGTTTTTATTCATTTTTAGGAACCCCCTCAGGCTCCCGTGTGTGGTCACATCCTTTCTGGTCCGGAGGTAGTGGGAAGTGCTTCAGCAGAGCCAGGCCAGAGACTTCTGGGCAGAGCAGATTTCTGTGTGACAATAGCTGCCAGTGGCTCTCAGACTGTTTGGAAGATTTTGATTTTTTTCAGCCTAGGCCTTAGCCTGTGTACTTCCCTTTTGCTGAAGGTGGGACAGTGCTGGGTGACATCTGGACTCCACTACAGTTGGGAGGTCTGCAGTGTGGTGGTGCCTGGATAATGTTGTGCCTTTTCAGCAGGGCCCAGACTATGGCCCATAACTGAAGATGAACTCCATATTCCCCAGAAATTCAGGTCTCATCCCTGCCATGTACAAACTGGCTTTGAGGTGTGGCTTGGCAGCCTCCTCCATCCTTTCCTCAGCTGCCCTCCAGAGCCCTGACCTACAGTGCACACTATTTTTCAGTTCTTTCTCTTGGATAATGGCAGACAAGCCATTGACCACAGCCACCATGTTTCCTGCCATCTCTTCCTGGATAGACTATAAACAGGTGAGCTGGCTGTCCGGCCGGGCTGTGCGTCATGCCACCCAAGCTGCTGAGCAGGCCCTGCTTTCCTAAACTGTGTAATTGAGAACATCTGAAACAAGGAAACCAGTCCAGGGGACAAGAATCAGGGCTCTTAATGATGTCTGAACAGTTTATACCAAAGAACCCAGTTTGTGGTCTGTAAGAGTGAGAGAGGCTGTGAATGCTTCCAGTAAATTAGGAACAAAGCCTTAGCCTTCAAAGACCTTAACATGATGATGATGATGATGATGATGATGATGATGATGATGGTGGTGATGATGATGATGATGATAAAACAACCTTTGTTCTCTGCCTTGCTACCTTTTCTCAGGAGATTTCTCCTTAGTGAGCTTCTTTCTCTTAAAGAAGCTCCTTGCAGGCTGTTTGTGGACTTGCTCTTGGAAATGGATTCTGTCACCGCACAGAGCCAGCTCAACTCCTGCCTTTTTTCTTGGAAGACTAAATTCCAAGGCTCAGTTCGTAGAGGAGGACACTGTTCTCTCTGATGCCAACAACTGTGGGGCAGCTGTCGTGGCAGTATCTGTTTTCACATGTCTGCACAATGATGCTACAGAAGGAAGATAATATATGTGTATTATAAAAGAAATCTTAAATTTTATTAGGTCTCAGTATTTTTGATAAGGAGAATAATGCAAAATGTATACACATATACATTTATAAGTATATAGAAACACACACACACACACACACACACACACACACACACACACACACAGAGAGAGAGAGAGAGAGAGAGAGAGAGAGAGAGAGAGAGAGAGAGAGAGAGATAGTATCTTAGAATACTTTGGATCTCTATGACTGAATTTCTGGTTCTTATCTATTTCATGGGACACGTTTTGGTCCTTTCTCTATGTTGCTGCATCTCCTCTGAATCTATACTCAATGGAAGAGTCCTGGCTGATAGGTAGTAAAGAGATAGAATCTTACTATCTGGGTCTGATCTGACACGCAGAGATCTGATCATACTAAGTGTGAGATCACAGACCACAACATAGGAGAAGAAACCACCTCCCTAGATGGTGAGAACCATATACTTCTAGAAAAAAATCCAGAACAAGATTTGCATAATTTACCTTTTGTGCAAGTTTGTCCTTTGCATACAGATCTCTGACTGAAAGTTACATTGATAAAGAACAAAGTAACAGGGAATAAGCATTAAATAAGCCAATGAGTTTCATACTTTGTTCTTTTCCTCATGTTACTGGGGATGGAATTCAGAGCCTCAAGCATGCTGCTCTCACACTCTGACTCTGAGGTACACACACGTCCTCTTTCCTTAATCTTTTCCTGAGAGTATTAGTATCCTCAGATATCAGGATTATGGGGTAGAAAGAAATAGCATCTCAGAGACAGTGAATGATCAGATTTCAAATATGAGAAAATGTACATTCACTAATCCCAGAATCATAGATATTTGGTTACTATGGATTTCTAAGAAGGGAGTGATGAAGCTGAACTGCCAGGAGGGTAAGGAAAAAATGATAAAAACCAATCAGCACTGTGTCCTGACTGAAAACACGGCCTTGATTACTTGCACAAAGATACATACACAAAAGAGAGCTGTGTCCTGTCTGTGGGCATGGAGCCCACTCTGTAGATAATTGAGTATTTATTTTAATCCAGTAGGTACCAGTGTGAAAATTTCAATTCTGAAATGAGAAAAGGCAGACTCACAGTTGCACACATTTGCCTCCCAAGTCCAAGTTTCCTGTCTCTCATCTCCACCTTTCTCTCCACCTTCCTCCTTTCATTCAATTTTCCATTCCTCATTCCTCTTCTCTTCTTTCTCATATGTCTCTCCCTATCTCTCCCTTTTCTCTTTCCCTTCTTATCTCTCTCTTTTCCTCCCAACTCTCATCTCATCTTCTCTGCAAAATGTTGCCATTCTCTTAGAAACTGTGAACTTATCTTCCTTTTGCAATTCATCATTGTCATCTTTGTCCTCCTTCTAGACCTTGTCATCCCTGTCCAATCTTAATTGCCCTCTAGTTTCTTATTTTTGTCCTTTCTTGTCTTTGATTTCTTTCCCCTTCTCTTCCATCTACATTCTCTCTCTCTCTCTCTCTCTCTCTCTCTCTCACCCTCTCTTCCTTCCTTCCTTCTTTGTATTCTTTCTCTCGATATTCATTTTCCTTCTATTTTTCATAGTCCTCCTCCTTCTCCTAATCTTCTCAATGTCCTCCACTCTGTCATCTGTGTCCTCCTTCTCTTTCCCCTGTGTGTAAAAAATTCTCTGTCTCACTGTCTCTGGATCCCTTTCTTGCACAATGAATTCTTGCCCATTGATTGTGAGGAACAAGGGACAATAATATAAAACTGGGGTTAGCTTGTTTCTTTAGGACATCAAGTGACAAAATAAAAATTAATCATATTCATTGCTTACCCAACACTACTTTGCCTGAAGAATTCAGAATACAGCGTTGGGAAGGAAGAGACATGGAACTCCCATATAGTGTTTCCTGTTGAATTTCTTCAATCTCTGCCTCTTAAAGTTACTTCTTAAAAGGTTGTCTTAAAAACCAGCAGTGGTGTCATCCTGTCTTTTAAGAGTGGTTGGTGATCATTAGAATATGCACATAAAAGGAAGGCATTCATAGCAATCAGTCAAGACATTCTGTACAAAGACAGTTTTTAAATAGTTTTGAGACATTGGTGAGTTTGTATTGTAAATTCCAGACTTGAATCTCACATACTTACTATTTATACTTGGGGGCACACACCACAGCAATGGATTCAGGGAGCACCACTTGATATCCAAAATGTGTGTGCAGTTCTGCACTTGACCAGAAGGCTGTCTGGGTTGGATGGGTCTGAGAAGACAAAAGAAGCAAAGAGTTCTAAGTTAGCCCAGCCAGCTATGCTTGATTCACCAAGGAAGGGAGGCACAAGGAGCATTAACAATCTGTTCTCTCCTGTGATTTCCAAAATCCTTGAATGTAGACTGCCATCTGTCATGTGCAGCAGTAATGTGGAACCATCTTCTTTGTCCTCCTAATTCATAATGTTCAAAATATACTGCATTTTTCTCATTTAGTGCCTTAGTTAGTGTTTTCATTCTTGTGAATCAACATCATGGTTAATCCAACACTTATAAAGGACAACATTTAATTGGGGCTGGCTTACAGGTACTGAGGTTTGGTCTGTTATTGACATAGCAGAAAGTATGATAGCATTCAGGCAAACATGGTGCCTGGTGAGCATAGAGTTCTACATCTCGTTTGAAAGGCAAAAAGGAGAAAAATGACTCCTCCTCTCTCAAGGAGGACCTCAAAGTTCATGCGCAAAGAGACACTTCCTCCAACAATGCCAATGCTAGTCCATCAAGGCCATACCCCACAATACCCTGCCTGGGACAGGAGTATTCCAACCACTACACTTACTTTTAGCTTGTCCCTCAGTTAGGACAAGGCCCTTTTGGTCATCCCTGCTTAGTTAAACCTGATGTCTAGACAGTAACTATTCCAAGTTTTGTCTTCACTTCTAACCCATCTCTGCTTCCTTCCTGACAACAGCAGACTGATTGCTTCATCAATATTTCTGATAACTTCTTCAACAATCTCTTTGATAATGCAGCTGTTTTTATTGTATCCTGCCCCTGAGACCCATGGGATTTCTCCCTATGTGAGAAGGAGCTACTTCTGTCCTTCTGATGTGGTATAGTATTACTGTCATATGATCATACTATGTCTTTTTCCATTACTTTTCTTCTTCCTTCACTGGGTCTCCATATGTAAAAACCCACCAAACAATTGCTTGCATGAATGGTGATAAATCTTGCAGATGTTAAGCCCTGCAAGCCAGTTGTAAAAGTTACATTTCTACCCATTGCAATTGAATCACTGTTAGAATGGAAGCGGTGCACATGTAAAATGGAGGAAGACATGGTGAGAGCAAGAGGGGTTTCATTCTTCGAGGGAGAAAGTGAGATTTCGAGCAGGCTTCTAGCACATTCTCGTTTCTTTCTCTAGGTTGTGTATGAACACAGAGGCTTCCCACATGAGCCATTAAACAACTGTGTTTATGTATGTATACTCACACCTAAGCTATCATTTAAAACATCAAGCTTTTGGAAATCTAAAGTGAAATCAATGAAAAAGTAAAAAATTAAAAAAAAAAAAACAATAAACAAGAAGAAACCATGTCCAAACTATTTCACAGCTCCTACATGACAGTAATCTGCTAACCCATTGCCAAAGAGCAGCCTCCTCTTCAAATTCCCCTAGATTCTAGGGCCTAGATGCCACCTTCAGTATGACAGTTATAACAGAATCCACAATGGCCAATTTCTCATCAAGTGACTTTTGTTTTGAGGCACAATATTACTGTTCACTCAACGTGGCACCAAATTCACCAACTTGCACTCTATCCTCCTGAATGCTGGGGGGGTCCAGGAGAGTGACAGTATAACTAGATTTTATGACATTACTGGACATTGCATTATCTGCCTTCCATGGTTTAAAATACATTAAGTCAATATCCCCAGAACTCCAGCAGGTTCCATCCTGAATTCCTGCTTCCTGTGTCCCCATCCTATGGCTTCTGTGAACCTCATATCCAGTGCCCTTTCAGCCTTGTTGTTCCTTCATCCCCACTGTGGTCCCTGATTTCCTCATTAGACATTCACCTAAGCTGCTAGGAATTGTTTCTCTTGCAGCCAGTTCTCCATATTTACCGAGTTCATGAGCCGCCTGCATGTTTAAGTGCCTCAGGTCCCTCTCTAGCCTTCTCACTTCATTCTCCCAATGTTGATGTAGTTGTAATATCTCACATGTGCCTTCAATTGCACACTTTATAACTACATCTCACTTTCAAGTTCTGTTCTCTTATACAAATCCTACTCATGTTTATGAGATGAACACTGCCCTCACCATGATCCTAACTGGAATCCTGCCCTGTCTCAGATTCCTCAAACTTTATCCCTATTACCTGGATATCTGAATTCCCCTGATCACTCCTCCACACACACACAAGACTATCACCCCCTTATCATCATTCCATGGTATCAGCTCCCAAACCTCACCTGACTTTCCCTAACCAAGCAGCTTTGCATCTCCTTCATTTTAACTTCTAGAGTATGGCTTTGATCATACCATAATTTTGCTCAGAATAGTCCACAATGTTTTCCCTCTACTCAAAATCACCACTACTTTTCCAGTCCATCCAAGACAAGGGATGGCATGGTTCTGATGGCTGATATCAACACATATCAGGCATTCTCTTCCAATACAAACCATAAATCCCAGCCAACAGAAATGCTCACTGATACAGGAGGTCAGTGTATCAATCTCCAATGCTGTCCCCCTCCCCTATATACTGTTTTGGACTCCTCTTCCTAAGTTATCATAAGTTGCCTTACGTGTGGCAGTTCTTCCTCTGCAACCCACACTGGCCTATATTTTTCTCCGGCAGTATATTGTGCTTTTTGCCTCATGTGCCTTACTCATTTTCTCTATAATCTCCCTTTTGAGTCCCAAGACACAAAAGGCCAAATTTCAATTGGGCATATTATATTATTGAAGTAGGCATTGCAGTAAGAATAGATGCAATTGGATGGAAGAACACGAAGTCACAGGAGACTGCCTCACACATCAGCACTTCTCAAGGTCTGACTCCAAGATCTTACAAAACCTAAGAGCAAACCACCTTGTTGTGGCTTATATTTAGCAAGTTACAAGAATTTCAATTGTTTTGTGAGCAGCAGTCTTTGAAAATGAGATACTCATCCAAAGGACTCTCTAGGCAAATAGTGTGTTCCCTTGAAAATCAAAAGATGTATGTTCTGCATGTGCAAATACTTGTAAACCTAGCTTGTAGGATCTCTTTGGTTGGGCACAAAGGAAGTACTTCTTCATAAATACAGAACATAATCATTAGAAAGGACACTCTTGGCATACTTAAGTTTCATTTTTACATCTTTTAGGTATGTGGTCTGTACAGACTGTTTTAATACATCCTTGCAAGCAACCGTTTTTCATGCAGATTCGTATCAAGTTGGAACACTGAAGAATTACTCCGAGTAAGACATAAAATACAAGGAGCTGTAAAAGTACTAGGAAATGCTCCTTTAACTCGAACTGCTCACTATTGACTGTATATGGTCAGTGAAGAAGATCTGGAATGGATTGACTCTGTGCAGAGCACTATTTAGGCTGGCTGTTTCTAAGAGAGAGACAAGAGGTACCCTCAGTTACCGAGTTCCATTTGCTTACATGAATCCAACCCAATGTAAGAAGACCCAGTTCTTCTTATCTGAGGAACTGATACTTCTCATTTTGTGCATAGCAAAAATCTTGGGCTCCTTTCTGGAGGGGAATGATGATGTAGGTAACACAACTCTTGGAGGACTTAGACCCATCCTCTCATACACACATGACGCAGGCCACACCAGTGCATACATCTCATTGTTCCTACTCTCTTTGTTGTTTTGGGTGCTATTGTGCTTTGTTGAGATACAGTAAAAAGGAAAATATGTTGAGTGGAACTGGAGATATTCATCCTGACACCTCCTGGTCCTAGGCTCTTTCCTGTAGCAGTCAGCAGGTCTGCTCAGGTGTCCTGAGGTGTCTTGATAATTTATACTCCAAAGCTTACCAGAGTAGGTACGAAGTCAAGGACACAAAAGCAGTTGCCTTTTCTCTTTGCAACTAGGCACCATGTCTATTCCTGCTTTATGCCTCCCTGGCTGCCTTATGCTTTCGGGCTGCCTTCTTTATCCTTTAGGTAATATGACACTCAGACTGTGGAGCTGATTTGAGTTTGTAGGAAGCCTTTGGCTTCATTTTGTGAGTGACTAGAATTACTGGCTCTAGCCCCCAACTACCATGAAAATTTCTAATTATAGTGTTCATTACCATGGACTCTGAAAAGCAACCAAATACAGTCATCAAATTCAAGATGGCCAGTCCTTGTCACACATAGTTCCCTCTGGAGGGTGATGTGTGTGGATATATACTCTAAATATGTTCCCTGGCAGTCATGTAAAATCAAGGAGAAAGAAATGGCCCCAGATCAGGAGAAGTGTTCATATCTTTTCCAAGGCTTCACATAATACACCACATTTCCCGATTCTTTTCTTGGTGTTCTGCCTTCCTGAGGGGAGGAATTTCTCACATAAATCCTGAGGGAGGACCAGCAGGTGCAGGTCTCTTCTGAACTGTAATGAAAAATTTAGAAAAGTCTGAGGTGAGAGGGCCTGGTATCTCTGAGCAGTACTCAGTCTGGCAGCCTGGGAGAGAAATTCAAAGTCATTGGGATTCTTTCCTTCATTCTGCTCCTCATCATGGGTGGGAAGTATTACTCTGAGTTCTGGGTATTGGTGTCTGGGAGATGGGGCCTTGGACTTTACTGTCAGCTTAAGCGGATAGAGCAATATTTTTGGTTGTGAATCTGGGCTGACTATAAAATATCTATGTGTGTGGAGGAATTCATTGGACAAAGTCTTCTAACTGAGGTATGGACCATATGTCTCCAGGGATCTAAACTGTAAGAGAATAGGAAACTTCTGCTGTGTTTCCCCAGGCAGAGATATGTCTTCTCTATTCTTAGTTCATATCTCCAGATTTTTTGGCCTCTGGATTCTAAGATCTGGACATGTATTTTCCTGTGTCCTGCTGGGATTTTCCTTAGGCACAGTCTCACACAAGTGACTTACAAGTCTGTGACTTCCAGACATAGAGTCAAACTGCAAGTATTTCATAGAGTCCTCCTTTAAGAAGCCAGCTGTGGGCATGCTCAATCATATGGAGCATTTACACTAGAGCTGTGAGCCTATGAGAAACCCCATCAGGTATTAAGAGGCTGCACACAGCAGAAAGACAGTCTATTCTCAAGATCAGACCATCAGGGGATATCCACAATAGTACAGTATTGTAGGGAAAGAGAGACCCTTGTGGCCTCAGAACTGCAAGGCAAGCTCAGAATTTTTCTTTCTTACCATCAACTCACAGACACATCCAGAAATATTGCTAGGTCTGCACAAGCTGACAAGACAGATTGTCAGGACGGAAAGAGGCAACACTCAACACAGGAAGTTCTGTTACCAGAGGAAACTAAATTGATCCCTGATAGCAAAATATTGAACACATGGCTGGAGATTCAGTATTCTCTATGGGGTCCAGTTCTCCAGACTTGAGACACCTGTCCAGCATCTCTGCCTTACCTTACTTATGAGCTTCAGTTGCACTCATGTGTGACTGATCCAGAAGAAATTGGAACCACTTCTACACAAGGCTTGTCCTAGTCAGAAACCTGTTGTGACTCACCTGGACTTTCCAAGGTGCATGTTTCTGCAGCCTCTTTGGAAGCTGGTGATGTGGCTGGGGCTGCTTCTTCACAGTCTTCCTTTCCTGAAGACACCACTGGTGGGCTGAGGGTCCTTGTTGTTACTAAAGAAGGCTGAGCTTTCTTTGATGTTAATGGTGCTCCAGAGCCCACCTCCCCAAAGTTGTTTCCTTCAGAACCATACATTTTTCCAAATGGCTAGGAAGCCCATTTGAAAAATCCTGATGTTACTAGAATGTTTCTTATCTCCTCCCAGAAGGCTACTTTTTGGGCAAGTTCCTCTTTATTCTTCTTCTGTGGGAAGGGAAAATCATTTAGGCCACTGCTTCAAACCTTGGAAGCAAATTCTTGTCAGCCAAGATATTAACCAAATGTAGTTCTGTTAAAGTCTGACATCTCAGTGTAGGGCCTGTATCCCTGGTGTGATGAAAATCCATTATTCTACTTTACTCATTTCCTGTTTTCAGTAAGCTAGGTCTAAGTCTTCTCAGTATGCCACTCCATTGTGTGTGTGTGTGTGTGTGTGTGTGTGTGTGTGTGTATTTGTGTGTTTGCTTCATATGCACATTGCATGTGGAGCACTTTTATTAAATAACACACTCCACTGAGACAGCACAAGAGAGTCCTGGAAACAGACTGAGTAGGTGACACAAACTTCTCCTGTCTCCATGCTTCTCATACTGACTTTCTTTGCCAAGTAGCTTAGATATTCTTCCAAGTATTCCTTTTGTAATTCCTTTTTCAGCTCCTCATCTCTCTTAAAAACTTATTTTGTCCTCTGCAATACCAAACCAAAATGGATAATTAGAACAGTTCTAATGTCAGCAAAAAGACAAAGAAAATAAGTTGGCAGGGGCATCAGTATCCCAGGCATGACTTGAACCCCATTCCCTGCCACCCTGTCCTCTGTACTGAAATCCTGAAGGAATATTTCCTTCATTCAATCTAGTATCTTCATCTGTGCCTTTTCTGTGAGTAACCTTGTACTACTCTGTAGATTTTTGGTCCCCCACATTGAGAATGAAAACGTACCTTGAAGATATTTGATCTTCTAAAATTCTCTAAAATCTCTTAGTACTTTTTTTCTGAGGGGATTTTTTTCGACAGAGTCTTAACAGAATAGAGCAGAGAGAAAGCTGTGCAAAGAAAATTATATGTCTAAATGAGGACCTAAGGAAATCTGGCCTCTGTATACTTGGTTTCACATGTTTCTCATATTTAAAAAGGCACACACTGACATCCCACATCCATTTCCATACCTTGGCCTGGAAAGAGAATATCCACAGTCTTCCATTAAAATGGCACATTCAGCAAACATTCAACTGTCAATGGGCATTGCTAAAGTGGTCTAGTGCCACTCTCACCTCAGCACTCAAGAGGAACCAGATGGACCCACAGAAATTTGAGGAAACTGGTTGTCCTCATAAATTTGAAACTAGAAAATAAAGACAGTGTTCACAATCTTCCATTCCCAATCACAATAGGAATCTTTGTCCACATAGAAGTTTTGTATATTGCTTACCAGGAGTGCACAACCTCATCAGATGTCATTAGGTAATGACATTAGATACCGAGGGTGATTAGTTCCTGGAAGTGCTGTGCTGTTGGCACCTAGTCAGATGCTACACCGAAAGGTGCTGGTGAACTGCTTCAACCCTCAGGTCTGTCCAAGATTCAAAACAGATTCACAACCCTGCCAGAAACTCTGCTTAAGAAGAGGATAAACTCAGACTTGGAAACCTGATGTCTGGGAATTTATATGACTCCTTAGCAAGAGTGATTTATTTTTGGAAAAGAAAAGAAATAATGGGAGATTTACTATGATCTCAAGAGAATGCCTTTATTTTGCTGGAAAGCACCAGTGGAAACCCAAAAGAAACTTTGTTCTAGGAGGTATAAAACAAGGATAATGCAAACTGTGGAACCTGAGCTCATCTGTAAACCTGAGCTTTATCTTTGTAGACAGGAAGTGTTATATCTGCTCATCATACAGGCTTCAGAAGGTCAATGAAATCATATCCATAAAACACCTCCCCAGTGTCTGAGCTCCTCAGAGTCACGTGTATCTATCTCCTTATATTCTGTTTCACCATTCAGGGCCTCTTATGGTTGGTGAGACTTTTCTACCATCCCCTTACTATAGGTAAAGCACACTTGTCATTGAGGCTGTAATAGTTATTTCCTGGTGACAGCTCTGCTTTCTACTTTTTATTCTGCCTACCCAATATGATGACCATTTTGAAAAAAGCCTAACTGTCCTTAACCACACTGACCCCAAGTAGTCCACAATTCTCTGGTGACTGTGGAGCTCTAGGAAGCCCTACTTCTCTCCCATGGAATTCACTGAGTTTGGCTACCAATCAGAGACAAGCCAGTGACTTCTTGAGAGGAGATTTGGAAATCAAAATACCTACCAGGTCAGATACACCCTGTTTTCTGGTCCCCTTTTTCTTCCACTATGATCTGGATCATGTGTGCACAGGTTCAAGAACTAAGTCTACTACCAATAATATTCCTTATTCATGATACCACCACCTTTGGTCCTCATGTCTTTGAATTACAAGAAAAAGCCTGTGTGTGAGCTGCCAGAAATCTGATAAAGAGATGGCAGCCTCAAGTTCCATAGCTGTCAGCCAAGGAGAGAACCCTTAATAGAACAGCAGGTTGAACAAGGGAAGAGTTCCAGGAAAGGAGTAGAAACCGTGGGTTCTCATGTGAGGAATTTGTGAGAGAGCACAAAGGCGGCTTCTCCTTGTCCACATTTTTCCAGTTCGGCTGCCATTTAGAAGACGTTTTTCCTCAGGCTCATGTAAGAAGCCAACAAAGAATCGTTGTTGATTTCATTGCTCTGTTCTAGCACACTTAAGATTTGGAATCTCTCTTGTGGAGGTAGAGTGACATCATGGTGTCTGAGGATGTTCTAAGACAGAAAAAGAAAGACAGGAAAGATCAAAATCATTGGTCGGGCCTGCTGCCATTCCAGATCTCTAGCACACGTGCACATGCATGCACATAAACAGACACACACACAAACACACACACAGGTCTGTGCATCTGTATTGATGCATGTTTGTATTGGATTCACAGATCTCTTTTGCTAAAGAAATTAGAGTGAATAGAACCTCACATGTGGTGATTGAGTTTTATGAATTTGGTAAATAATCCCACCATGGGATTTCCTTATAATGGTAATCAAGTGGTAGGCTTGGGATTGGGATGTCTCTCCCCATTAAAAATGTAATGCACAAGAGTTTTTAGGGAATGTTCAACTTTAGGAGCTGTCTTACAAATAGCCTATTTATTGAAATGAGAAACAAAAAACTTCGCATAGCTATGAGTGGATTTTTTATACATAGGAGGGTAATGCATTTTCATGATCATGAGGAAGGAAAACTCAGTTTCTGCTCTCTAAGAAGTTCAGAGGAATGGATACGGAAAATGTGGTACATTTAATGGAGTACTGCTCAGCTATTAAAAACAATGAATTCATGAAATTCTTTTTTTTAAATTTTTTTATTCGATATAATTTATTTACATATCAAATGATTTCCCTTTTCTAGCCCCCCCCACTCCCCGAAAGTCCCGTAAGCCCCCTTCTCTTCCCCTGTCCTCCCACCCACCCCTTCCCATTTCCCCGTTCTGGTTTTGCCGAATAATATTTCACTGAGTCTTTCCAGAACCAGGGGCCACTCCTCCTTTCTTCTTGTACCTCATTTGATGTGTGGATTATGTTTTGGGTATTCCAGTTTTCTAGGTTAATATCCACTTATTAGTGAGTGCATACCAGAATTCATGAAATTCTTAGGCAAATGGTTGGAACTAGAAAATATCACCCTGAGTGAGGTAAAGCAATCACAAAAGAAAACACACAGTAATCACTTGCTGATAAGTGGATATTAGCCCAAAAGCTCCCAATACCCAATATACAACTCACAGACCACATGAAGCTCAAGAAGAAGTAATACCAAAGTGTGGGTACATTGATCCTTCTTGAAAGGTGGATCAACACACGATGGCTTACAACCAACCAATAGACCGAGCATAGGTTCCTCAAAGGAGCAGTTGGAGAAAGGACCCAAAGAGCTGAAGAGATTTTCAGCTCCACAGGAGGAACAAGTACCAACAAGTATCCCCAGAGCTCCCAAAGACTAAAACACCAAACAAAGAGAACCCATGGCTCCAGCTACTTATGTAGCAGAGGATGGCCATTTCAGACATCAAGGAGAGGAGAGGCCATTGCTCCTATGAAGGCTCAATGCCCCAGTGTAGGGGAATTCCAGGTCAGGAAAGTGTGTGGGGGATTGTTGGTAAACGGGGAGGGGAAATGGGATAGGGTGTTTTTGGAGGGGAAACAAGGAAAGGGAATACCATTTGAAATATAAATAAAGGAAATATCTAATAAAAAATAAACAAAAAACAAACAAAAAAGTTCAGAACCTAATCCTGAAATTCCTCAGTAGGTAATAAAACCTTTGAGTAATCTGAGCACCTTGGACCTCAGCATTGTACGTGACTTTCTTGGGTCAGTGTTTGAGCACAGAGTGCAATGCAGGCTAAAGACTAACTGATAAGGGCATTGACCTGTGTTATCTAATCCCAGTGGCAATAAAAAGAAAAAGTGATATATGACCACTTGGGTGAAAACATTTGAGGATCATTAGTATAAACACAAAAATAACATTTACATTTTTAATTTGTCTCTCATAATTCCATGTAAATTACCTTCATTTGAAACTGCATTGAGACTTACCATATTTGTTGTTCCAGTAGAGAAAGATCCTTTCTTCCCTAGACTCCCTTGGTCTGAGTGCCTAGGTATCACTAAGTTCCCACCTGTCACAAGATAAACAAGAAGCTAGGAAATTTATATTATTTAGGAAATAGTGTGTAAATTTATTTATTCATGATATTGTATCTCACTATTATTTATAATTGATAATTTTCATTTAAAATATTTTTTAAAAAATGAATATTGAAGTATGAGTACCAGAAATTCTAATTTTGTACTTTTGATACTCTAAGGTGTACCAAGCAATAATTAAAGTGTAACTGAAATATTTTAAATAAATTCTGTTAGTAGATTGGCACATTTTATTACATGTATATTGGAACATTTCATGTCCTTCAGATAATTGTCAGCTCGACCCATTCTATTTCTTGTTTCGTTGAAGCATTGCAGCAATTAACATATATGTTCAAGTATTAGTGTGGAATTACTTTGCCTTTGGGCCAGGAATTGCAGCTAATGGGAATTTCTTCCTGGGATGATTAAATTCCCTGAGTACTCTCTTTGCAAACAAAGTGGAAGAAAGGTATATAATAATAAATAGACTGTTAAATGTTTTGATGGTTTATACACTTTCAAGTTGACTGAAATCATCTAGGAAATCATAGAAGCATATTTCTGGTTGTGTTAGAGATTTTCCAGGTGGGATTATCAAATGGCAGGTGTTCCACTCTGAATGTCGGAAGTGTGTGTCCTTTGACCTGGAAGCTGAGGTTGAATAAACAGTAGCAAAGGAGATGGCCACCAGAGGAGTGCACCCCTTCTTCTTTGTTGCCATTCTGCAAGGCTAAAATGCTGTGCTCCAGCATACTCTACTCCCAGCCATGATGAACAGAATCTTCTGCAGCAATGAGCACTGTTTTTGCTGGCTGACTCCCAAGCTCATGCTTAGTTGCCCAGGACCTCCTTCCAGGGAATGGTGGGCAATGTCCACAGTTGCATGGGTCCTCCCCTATCAATTAACAACCCCTCACAGACATGCCTAAAGACCATTTTCATCTTGGTGATCCATAGTTGCTACACTCTTCTCAGGTGAGGCCAAGATATCACTCAAGGTTAACTGAGATATTCTAATAAGATTATTTAACATGTGCATATTTTATTTCAGTTTTCTTCATATGATGGTCAGCTATGCTCAAACTTCTACCTGACTCCTTGAAACATGACATCAATAAACACATATGTGTAAGTATATTTGTGTATTGCTGACTTAAAGTCCTTTCAGTATCATCTATACTGAGAAGTTGTATACCTGGAACAGATTTCATCTTTATTGCTAGTTTCTTCAATAACCACCATATGCATCTCCAGTCTATATCTCCACTGATCATCAGCAGTCTACTGATATTTTTCACAGATCTAGGGGGGAAAATGTAAAATTCCAATTGAAGCTCAAAATACCCTGAAAGTTAAAGTAATTTGGGGAAAAACATAGTAACTAGAAATGTGCAGCACTGAAAAATAAAAGGGAAGAATTATGAAGTTAGTGGAATCTCAGGCTCTTTTACACCCTTTAGTTCAGAGGAACTGCACACTCAGAAAGTTGTCCTTTTATTTTTATATGACTCACCAGAAAATTTTATATGATTGCACAAAATCACATTAAGTTATTTTCCACTCACTTTGTGGCAAATGACATGATTTCTCCTATATACCCATGATTATATACCTATTCAATGATCCCAGGTCCTTGTCCCCTGCTTTCTGCTCGATTTCCCATTGGGAGGGAGTGTGTAACTGAGTCTTCTGGGTTCACTTTCTACATAGTTCTCTTTTACACAGCCTCCTGAATTGTTCAGTTTATGTATTGACAACTCTTCTTGTCTCTTTCATACAGTTGATTTTTTTTTACCTTTTTTCCTTAATTGTTTTTAGTTATTTTATTTACATCACAATTGTTATCCTCTTTCCTAGTTTTCCCCTCCAAAACTCCCTATCCTATCTTCACTCCTCTTGTTCCCCAACCCCTCAACACCCGCTTCCTTGTCCTGCCATTCCCCCACACTGGAGCATCCAGACTTCACAGGACCAAGAGCCTCTCCTTTCACTGGTGTCCAACAAGGCCATCCTCTGCTACATATGGTACTGGAGCCATGGGTCCCGCCATGTGTATTTGATTGATGGTGGTTTGGTCCCTGAGAGTTCTGGGGTTACTGGGTGGTTCATATTGTTCCTCCTCTGAGGCTGCAAACACCTATAGCTTCTTGGGTTCTTTCTCTAGATCCTCCATTAGGGTCACTGTGCTCAGTCCATTGGTTGGCGGTTAGCATCCACTTCTGTATTTGTCAGGCACTAGCAGAGCCTCTCAGGGGACAGCTGTATCAGACTCCTGTCAGCAAGCATTTGTTGGCATCCACAATAGTGTCTGGGTTTAGTAACTGTATGTGGGATGGGCTCCAGGTATGGCAGTCTCTGAATGGCTTTTCCCTTAGTCTCTGCTCCACAATTTGTCTCTGAATCTCCCCCCATGGGCATTTTGATCCTCCTTCTAAGAGGATCAAACTATCCACACTTTGGTGTTCCTTCCTCTTGAGCTTCACACTGTCTGTGAATTGTATCTTAGGTATTCCAAGATTCTGGGCTAATATCCACTGATCAGGGAGTACATACCATGTGTGTTCTCTTGTGATTGCGTTACCTCTCTCAGGAAGACATTTTCTAGGTCCATCCATTTGCTAACAATTTCATGAATCTATTGCTTTTAATAGCTGAGTAGTACTCCATTGTGTAATTGTACAATGTTTTCTGTTTCCATTCCTCTGTTGAGGGACATCTGGGTTCTTTGTTGCTTCTGGCTATTGTGTATTCGGCTGCTATGAACCTAGTGGAGCATGTGTCCTTATTACATGTTGGAGCATCTTCTAGGTATATGCCCAGGAGTAGTATATCTGGGTCCAGGTAGTGCTATGTTCAATTTTCTGAGGAACTGCCAAACTGAATTCTAGAGTGGTTTTACCAGATTGCAATCCCACCAACAATGGAGGAGTGTTCCTCTTTCTCCACATCCTTACCAGAATCTGCTGTCACCTGAGTTTTAGATCTTACCCATTCAGACTGGTGTGAGGTTGAATCCCATGGTTGTTTAGATTTTCATTTCGCTGATGATTAAGGATGTTGAACATCTCTCTAGGTGCTTCTCCGCCATTCAGTATTCTTCAGTTGAGAATATTTTGTTTAGCTCTGTACCCAATTTTTATAGAGGAGACATGGAAAGGGGAAAACAGTAGAAATGTAAATAAAGAAAATATCAATAAAAAGAGGAACAAAATATTATTAAATCAAGCCTGGTGAAACATGTTCTGCATATAATAAAACTGTATGTTTGCTTTTTATATAAAATCTTAAGTTTACTGATGCCCCCCAATACACAATACAGCAGGTTTGAAATATAGTTGGTAGGTCCATTTATTCCTCAATGTTTATAAGCTTAAACATCAATTCCATAGTTCCTTTTCAAGTTGTAAGTGTCTCATCAAAGTAGACCAAGATTTACAAGGCTCTGTTACTGAGATGGCAAAATATTTTCTTTCACTGTAAGTCCATAATATTCTTCATAGGAGGTATATAGTGAGGGTAACATCCAGGAGAGAGAATGTCTTAGCTTAGTGGTTTCCACAATAACATAAACTCCTTCCTTACTCTACTCTATCAAAGTAAAGAACTGTTAAACACTTTCCAATTAATGTGATTCTCTTATACTATCCTCAAGACACTATTAGAAATTATGAATTCAAAAAGCGAAAACTGGAAAAATGAGTTTACTGATTTCAACTAATTTTATCAAAGATGCTTAAATCAAGAGGGGAAATAAATCTATAAAAATTATTTTAGTTCAGCACAAAGACACATGAATAGATTTTTTTAAATGTTTCTTGAGATTTTTAGTAGTTTTAGTAATAAAAATGTAAATGTTCACTACTTTTGTTTTATATACCAGACTTTTTACTTATTTAAATGAATACATATAATGTAACTTTTTTCCTTTGAATCATATGAAACTTTATTGGTTTGCATACAAAAACAAAAAAGTTTATGATTTCAATTTCATAATATTAATTGCAAACTATAATGTCCACACATATAAATTAATGTAAAGTATAGCCAATTAAATGACAGTCATATTTATCTAGTGCAAAGTTTAAGATGAACCTAAATGAAATACAGTTTAATATTGTTTTCTCTTCATTGCCCTAGAAACAAAATTGATTTAGAAGTGATATGGTGACCACCAGTGACTGTGATGTTGTTTTAGCAATTAGCCTATTTAGGCAATATGTTGTTGCACTTCATAAAAATGTTCTCTGGATTAAACACACATGTGTATCAAGATTAGAGACAAAGAAGTATAATGTCTATTTGCAATAGACTAATAAATAGAAAACCTGTTTATTTTTTCTATTGTTGTCTATGCTATATTATTTATAGAAAATAATGAAATAAACCTAGTCCTCCACAAACCATGAAGTGCACAATATATGATACAGGTAAACGGATGGAGCCTGTATAATCGAGTAGAAGGAACTAGCAACTTCCAGGAAAGTAGGTTAGAGAATAAGCTTGAAATAACAAACTGGGCTTCCTGTCCTGGCTGTGGTAGGAGAGCAGCAGCCATGGCCCTGCGCTACCCCATGGCCATGGCCTCAACAAAGCCACAAGGTGAAGAAGAACATCAGGGAACCAAGGCACAGCCGGCCTTGGGGCACCTCACCAAGCGCACCAAGTTCGTGAGGGATGCGATCCAGGAGGTGCAGGGCTTCACTCCCCAAGAGCAGCGCGCCCTGGAGTCGCTCAGTGTCCACAGACACGCGCGCACTCTAGTTCGTCAAGAAGAGGGTGGGCGCGCACATCTGGGCCACGAGAAAGCGGGAGGAGCTGGCAATATCCTGGCCGCCATGAGGAAGGCAGTCGCCAAGGAAGATTTATGAACCATCCCCCATAAAAGATAGTTCCAAAAAAAGAAAAAAAGAACAAAATGGTAGTCTGCAGAGTTTCAGCAGGTGCACATGTTATTTTCTTTCCTATCACTGCAGTTTACCTGTCTAGACAACTGTCATGGAGGTTTTTATCCTTTAAAAGAAGCAAATTCACTTGCCTGAATGGGCAGGATAATTTGTTTATAAACATTAATATTTGACTTGCCATATGTTCATTTGCTTCTTTGCGCAGGAAACCCTGTAGCACAGGGTGACATAATAAGTTATATAAGATGATACAGGATTTCTGCTCTACTTTTCACTGGATCTGGATACTGAGATTGCAAAGATTCAGCACCAGCAAGTTTTATGCAGTGCTGAGGACAAATATCAAAACTTAGTGTCTGTTAACCCAGTAATTTACCAACTGAGTTGTACTACGAATTCTGTGTATTTCATTTAATCAGAGCAAAATGCTTCTCATTATTTAAAAATGTGTGTCACAGCAGAACTGAAAAAAATTAGAACACCATAGATGCAAAGTTGTGCTGACTCATCTAGTTCAGGCCTGTGTTCAAAACTAGGAAAAGAGAGAGAAGAGAGATGAAGACACCAAGAGTGATAGAGTGAGTAGAATTTTATCTCAGAAATTAAAATAATCTGCACATGATTGGGGTCTGGGATTATGCTGGTTAATATTTTGTCTAACAGAGTCAAACAGGGTGACATTACATATATTATATTCATCTCACATAATGAAATCATGACCCCCAAACACATGTTCTTTACACTTGCAGTTCCTAAAATTTCAGGGACAATAATATCCAGTCTCAAGGCTGAGGTAAGAAATTGTGCTCATAATGATTGCTTCATGCTGGGGATTTGTGAGAACACATTCTCAGATACTGTAATAGGGCCTCACAAATGAAAAGAATAACATTCCTTAACAATGAAAATAAATGTATTAGTAAGAAGCCTTTGAGATTGAACAACCCTACACTGACCTGAGCCTTCTGTTCTTTCTTTGAGCTATTTTCCAGAGCTCTGTAAAATGTAAAAAGGCCAGAGGCTGAGGCACTGATCCAGGAAGCTTTGCCCTGTAGCAAAGAGGAACTACACCTGTGACAGGGCAGATTCTAAGGTAATAAGTAAGGTTGTGTGTAAGGCAGTTTGAATGTCTGTGAATTTGTAGCACAGCAAACGTGCCCCTTATACCACAAATACAACATTTTGTTCAGGTAGAATGTAATAGGCATTGGATTTCTGAAACCATACAGAAAACAGGATTGTAAACTACCACAGTAACTCTGCATATATGGTAATGAACAGCAGTAACACAAAGTTGTCCATAATTCTTTCTTTGTTATTAAAGAGCCTGTTATAGTAGTGAGGTAATCTGATTTCTGATGTTACGTTTACTTAGCTTTACTTGAGTTAACAAGTTTTGGATATACATGAGTTTATATTGTGGATGTTCATATGCACTGCACATGTGTTGGCACTCACTACACATGTGTACACTTGCTAATGTTTAGGGAAGCTGAGGTTGACAAGACTCTCTTCCTTGACTCTCTGTCTTATAAATTAAGCTTGCTGCATCGTCCAGATCAGCTAGCTGCTTGCTCCTAAGTTTCTGTCTGTGCCTCTGAGAGAGAATTACAGGCTAGCTTATATGCCTAAAACTCTGTTCATCTGCAGTACATTATTTACAAGAAAGAGTAATTATGCTGTCTTCTTAGTCACTTTCCATCACAGTGCACCCTTCACATTCATCTCCACACAGTTTTGTAGTAGTGATTCCCATCAATATGTACTTGGTATGTTTTACAACAATATTCAGGAACAATATTCATTATTTTGAATTCAGTCATTTTCTTAAAGTTCTGTATTGAATCTCAAGATTACAAATTCCTAAAAGGAAAACAATAGATAACCTTCAAATAATGTATTCAGCTATTTCTTCTCATGTGTGCTTGTAAGTTTTTTTCTTAGATCCACATATCTTTTCCTCGGATTCTTCGAGTATTCTCTTTGAAAATAATTCAATTAAAGTAAATGAGTGAAATGTATTTGTTTAAGATTTATATTGCATACTATTTCTCTATAGCATACCATTGTATAAGCAATATGCTGTCTCATATTTTAGCATAAATTTTCCTACAGAAAAAAATATTCTGTTTGATTTGGCATGATGAGATTAATGAGCTTACAGGTTTTTTTTTTTTACTGTAACTTATGTCTGTTCTATTTATGACAACATTAGAAACCTATATTACTTGCATCACACTCAGAACGTTCTATAAACATCGATCATTTTCTATATGACATGGAAATGATGTCAAGATTGTTATGGAGATAAATACAGTTTCTTTCACATGTTGTTTATTTAAATATAATGTTTATTATGCAATGTAATACGTGTTCCCCTATAAATGAAATTAATTATCTTTCCCTTTTTACTCTTAGAGTTTGAAGATATGATTTTCAAGTCATCTTGAATTCCAGATCTTCTTGGCATAGCTGCCTAAGTGTTGGAATTAAAGGTATGTCCTATCATGGCCATGCGGTGATATTGTTAAAAATGCAGTGGATTAACTTACTGGGACACTTAGAACATTTAAACAATAAATGTTGATTTTTGTCCACAGTTTAGACATCCAGGAGCAGGTCAGGTGTTCTGAGGCATAGAGATATTGAGGAGAAGATGGAAGTGATGGCAGTTTGTTTGCATGACTGCCTTCATATTGAGGCTTGATTGTAGCTGTAGAGTCTAAGCTTACTACAGGGTTTCTTGGGAGGCCTTGATTCCTAGAGGCTTGCAGCAGAGTTCTTCCCTACCATCCCAGGCAGACATATTCCCATATTCTTTTCAACTACATGTTTCCTTTCCTACCATGAGGGTAAACTGAGGTACAGTGTCTTTCATAACCTAAAATCATCATTTTTGCCATATGCTGTCAGATACACAAGGCTGCAGTACAGTGCTGGAAGGGACTACATAATCAGTACTCAACATTCTGTCATCTGTTTCCACACTGTACAGTTTAGTTCATTATGGCAAGAGTCCATATCACTTGCCATACTGTGCCAGTGCCTAGGAGTCTGTCACTAACTGTGGCTTAGACCACAGCAGGAGAGTTTCATTTTGCTTAGAGTTTGAACTGACACAGCCCATCTTGGTTTAGGAGGTATGGGTCAGCTAGCCACGTTACATCTACTCATGAATCAGAGAGGGATGAAAGGCAGTGCTCAGCTTATTTTTTCCTTTTTAATCTGTCAAGGATCACAGCCCTTGAGAGCATGGACCCACATTCAGGGTGTGTTTTCTCTCCCCAGATAAGCTTTCCTGAAAACATACTGAAAGATATACCTAAAGATATGTTTCTATGGTAATTTTAAATTCACTCAAGTTGATAGTTGATAATTACCATTGTAGAAGATATCGAAGAGTTACTAGTCAGTGACAATTCTGAAATTATATTTAGCCACAATTAACTACTTCGAAGAGGCTGAAATTCCACCCTTACATCTTATTACTAAGGCCTTCGGCATACCTGTATAGAACTCTACTCTAGATGTTTCCAATATCATAAGAAAAGAAGCTACATATATTTAGCAATCATATAGCCTGCTATATTAATAAGTATGTTTGCTGTCCAAGTTATAGGGAAACGACGTCATCTCATAATTGTGCTTCCCATTATGACACTGGCTAGATTAACTGATTAGTCATATAATCAATGTTTGCTATTTTTGAGAAGGCATTACTCTTATCCATATAAATTTGAGCTACTTAAATAAAAATAATTTTCATTTTATAAAACTTTGAAGTTTGTTAGAAATAAAAATTCCTAATCAAATATGAAAAAGAAGATAATGAAAAGAAATCCTGTATGCCGGAACATGATTTTAGCCCTGCCTCTTGTAAGGCAGGAGGAGGGAGATCAACCCAGGTCTGAGACTGTCTTGACACAATAGTGAGATCATGTTGCAAAGCTAATGATATAAACTCCAAGGAAAGTGGTTAAAAAATGATTGCATATTGAAGCTCCATGTCCATAGAAAGATCTTAAAGTCTTAGAGGATGGCCATTCCATTGCATATAGACACCATGAAATTATGGAAGGGAAAACAATATGATCCTTAACGCCTTTCCCATAAGCTACCAGTCAGCACACACTCCCTTTCCTCAACTTCAACCATTGTTGCATCTTCATTTTAAATGCATGTAAAATCATAACTGGTTGTTTCTCTTTCACATTTTCTTTTTAATTAGGTGTTTTCTTTATTTACATTTCAAATGTTATCTCCTTTCCACATTTCACCTCCCCAAACGCCCTATTCTCTACCCCCATTCACCCTGCTCACTAACCCACCCACTCACATTACTCTTACTACATCACCTACACTGGGGCAATGATCCATTACAGGTCCAAGTGCCTCTCCTCTCATTGATATCCAACCAGACCATCCTCTCCTTGTGTACTCTTTGGTTGGTGGTTAAATAGCTGAAAGCTCTGAGGGTACTTGTCAGTTAATATCATTGTTCCTCCTATGGGGATGCAAACCCCTACAGCTCCTTGGGACCTTTCTCTAGCTCCTCCATTGGGCACCCTTTGCTCAGTTCAATGGTTGGTTGAGAGAATCCCCCACTGTATTTGTAAGATACTGGCAAGGCCTCTCACGAGACTGCTATATCAGCCTCCTGTCAGCTAGCACTGTTGTCATGCACAATAGTGTCTGTGTTTGGTAACTGTATATGGAATGGATTCCTATTTGGGGGCAATCTCTGTAAGGTCATTCCTTCCCTCTCTGCTCAACACATTGTTTCTAGTCTTTGATTGTTGCTTCCTGGCATTGTTGTTGTTAAAAGTGGAGTTATGTTTATGTGGCTACCGTCTTATTGGTCTGTTAATGGAAGATTACATTATTGCTTTTTCTAGTGTAGTTTCCATCATTCTGTTGGAGTTTTCTATGTATTATTCTTTGAAGGGCTGGATTTGTGGAAAAATATTGTATAAATTTGGTTTTGTCATGGAATATCTTGATTTCTTCATTACGGTAATTGAGAATTTTGCTGGATAGAGTAGTCTAGGCTTTATTTGTGTTCTCTTAGGGTCTGAATGAGATCTGTCCTGGACCTTCTAGCTTTCATTGTGTCTGGTAAGAAGTCTGGTGTAATTCTGATAGGTCTGTATTTATTGTTTTTTTAGAATATACTTAATATTTTAATTGAGGATACATGATTAAATTACATAAAATTTGGTCTATTAACACCACAAATAAGAAAAGTAAAACAAAATATAATATAAACAAATGCAAAACAGAACAAGGTAAATATGTAAGAAATAAAAATAATGGTACTTATTAAAACTACATTACAAGGAATATTAAATGTGGTCACATTATTCTTTAAAAACATAAAGCTTTCCTGATCTATGAAAAAGAAAGTTCTCATAATATATTGTCTATAAGAAACATAGGCTAAAGTGTTCTGGAAGGATGTACCAAGTTGACAGTGAAAGACACAAAAATGAACTAGGGCAGCTACATCAGTTTCAGACAAAGTGGATGTCATTAATATAATAAATTGTCATTACTTAAGTAGGGTTTGTAACATAAATGCTTTTCTTACATTTTGAAGGTTTACAGTTCCATGATGGAGTCACTGGAAGTGTTGATTTCACGATCTCACTTATGCATGGCAGCTTCTTGCTGTCTTTCTACAACCATGAAACAAGCTCCTTGTCCCTCTCTGGACTGTTACTGGAGGGAAAGGGACCCAGAAGTGACATCACTGCTGGAATCCCAGCTCTCTCTTGGCAGGCTGTGCTCAGAGGGCAATGAAACCACCCAGCTCCAGGGTGCAGATGGCGAGTGGAAGGATCCTTTCCCAGATGCTCTACTCATCTTATGTCCTGTGTCTCTCCCACAGTTCTTATTTTAGATTCGCTGTCTTTATCCATTTGTTACCCTATGTTCTAACAAGGAGTCTTGGAAAGGCTCCTATCCTCCCACCATTATAGTACTTTGAACTTTGAACCAGAAGTTATCTGTGATCCCAATATGAAATACCATTCTCAATATCCATTCACAAAATATTAGACAGTAGTGTGGGCCAACTGCATTTCTAATCAGACAAGTATGAAGTTTTCATTGCCTGTTGACATTTCTGGGATCTGAAGTGTTTGTCACTACTTATAGTATTATCTTTGCACTCAAAATCAGCCTGCAACTACATGCGTTCCAGAAGCAGTCTGTTCTGAACAGCCGCTCTAAAAATCAATCTGCCTATAAAAATCCAGCCTTGCTAAGGGTAATGGCAGCATTGGCATTTCTTTCCCTAGCTGAATGAGAGAACGGAGGCCTTCAGTGTCCAATTCTTTAAAGAAAGTAAATATACACATATTAGAAGCTCCAAATGCATCATTATTTATATCTTTACATTTTACATTTTTTACCATTTTAAAAGGTACAGTGAAGTCATTAATTGAATATATATTATGTTCAGGAACTTTCCCCCTGTGCCCATGTCCTCAAGGATCTTCCCCGGTTTCTCATGCATCTGATGGGAAAAAATGCAAAGATAGACAATCAGACATTATGCATGCAGAGAGACTGAAATACATACAGAATGTCCAACAGACAGACAGATACACATAGAGAAAAGAGGTAGAGGTAGAAAGAGAGAGAGAGACAGAGACAGAGAGACAGAAAGAGAGAAAGAGCAGCACCCAACTCCATATAAGATTTCTCCATTAAATACCCCTCCTCAGAGCTCAAGGAATCCTGAAGTAGAAAAATAAGAATAAATAATATGCTTACCATAGGATAGACTAGACACAAGGAGAACAAAGCCTTCTAAGTCAACTGATCAAAACTTATTTGTACACACAGACGGTGAGGCAGCAGACATGGGGTGTATTGGTGTGTGCAAAGTCTTCCCAAAACCTATCTTTATAGTCCTATTTTATAGGACTCCTGAATGTGTAAAAATATGTCTCAGTTTCTTGAGCTCCTTTCTTCTGTTGGTTTGCCAAATCTTACTTTGTTGAGCTTTTCTGTGTGGTAACCTAAGTTTCATTCTTAAATTCAATATACAGATCTAAAAGAAACCACCTTCCTGAAATTATCTGCTGACCTCCAACCATTTATCCCTCTATGATCAATATCGAACACACAAACAAACAAATGTGAAGTATCTTAGGTGAGGGTTAGATAGATGCTTTAGTGATTAAGAGCTTGCACTACTCTTTCAGAAGATCCGACTGTAGTTTTTAGTACTTCATAAGCTGGCTCACAACCATGAAAGTAGAAGGTAACATAAAGCAACATCTGAAATTGTCTTGTGACCTCCACATTTGCATGCTGTGTGCACATATCCACCCATTGTTCAGGTGACATTCCTTACTGTATATGAAGGTGCATCTCTGTATTTTCAATTGTTAAATCTGTACTGATAAAGAGCTAAGTGATGGCAGGAGTTTGATACTGTCATTTCTGAACCATCACTGTGCTTTAGATTTTAAATTTTGCTGATTTAAATTTTGCTGACTTTGCTCAAAACATGAATGTCATTGCCTGACGGCAATCCAAGAGATATTCTGGCACTGTCTTACTGCTAATTATAAATATCTGACAGCTAATAGAAAGGTCAAAACTACTGGGATTGACCAGGGCAGGAGACAGACAGAAGGGACAAAAGCAGATGCAGGAGTATGAAAAGATACCAATGGAAGCAGAAGATAGGGAACAGAGCTGTAAACAGTGAGAACCAAATGGGTAGGTAGATTGTTGTACAACTTGAAGTAAGTTGAAATGAGCTATCCCATCAAAATGCTTACAACTTTGACCTATACAGAAATCTATGTTTTATTTATGCTGTAAGCTGCTCTGTGAAAAGCCCTGTTTTCACCTATGCTCACAACAATACACACCTGCAAAACAGTATGTGATGCAGTTTCTTGGGTGTATGGATGATTAAACTGATAGACAATTTCATGGTTTCCTACATAGAGGAATCCAGAGAAGCTTCCATCCCTCTTCCAAACACAATTGACCTTCCTGCCTAATAAGTGTAGCCCAGCCTTCTCACATTTCTCTCTTGCTCACATACCCTTTGAGCCTTTGTAACAGGCTCTCAGGGCAGCAATAGAGCCCCTGAGAACAAAGTCTTTGATTTATTGCTTGTGCTGTATGCATAGAGGCAGATAAGGCCCACACGGAACTAAGTACACATGTATGAATGCTCACATCTACAAGCATAATCTCTCACTCATGGAGACCCTCATCTCTGTACATACTCATGTATCACACACACTTGGAGAAACCTCCCATGACAGAGAGGCACATGTAGACACACATACTGAAAAATGGTTGTTTACAATTGTATAGCCATTTAATCTACTGTACACTTGAGAAACTGCCCTGAGTCACCATGAAACCAGACTTGTATGTTAGTTCATGATAACTGTGGCATCCACTGCTTACTCCTTTTCCTGGACTTCCATTAACCACTGTCCAATCATGTTCTCTTTCAGATATCTCAGGATAAAATAGCTAAGGGTCCTGGAATGCAAACTCTATGACCAGTGTTGTGGCCAATCTTTCAGCCTTGTACATCTATCAAGATAGCAGTGTCACAGATGGAGGTAGATGCATAGTGCTCTCATAAGGCAGAGAGGGGAGAGGCATTCAACAGAAAGCAACAGGCATGCCACTTACTTCATTCAGCTTAGAATCTCTGTCTCCTCAGTCGGCTCCAGTCAGTCTGTGGAGAACTTCATCCCTCTGCTCCCTCAGAATCTCTCTTGACCAATTAAAGGTAAGTTGTCTAAGAGACATGGCAACACAGCTTGTGAGCAATGAGTATTTCTTTATGGTCACCTGTCCCTTTGCCTAACTGTGAAGCGTCTTTTAGCCTCTGGTTCCTATATTGATGATTTGTGAGGTGTCGTTCTCCAGAACTTGAGCATGCTATATTAGTAACTCAGGTCTAAATAGAACATCAACATCACTGTCACTCAAACCTCACTGAAGCTGAGGCAAGAAAATCATGTGACCATCCTGCCTTATATGGATATCCTACCTCAAAAAAATGCATGATTGTCATTCAGAAATGTCACTGTACCTGACACCTCATAGACTACAAATGCCTCTTACTATGCTAACAGGGAAATGTCAGCAGCAAGGAGGATAAACTGCTTTTTAAGTATGTTAATGAAATCACCTGAGAGGTTCTTTGCTTTTTGATAGAGAATCACCAAAATATCAACACATTCCTCCTCTCCTCTCTAGAATTGGCTTTACTTTCGATCAGGTCTAACTATGTAAACCAAACTACCTAGATGTCTTGGTATATTTCTGTCTCTATCCCAAGAAGCAGGACTTGAGATATCTTCTGGGTGACTTACCTGATTAAACAATAGGAAAATTGGAAAGATTTCCTATCTTCCAATATCTCCAACAGGTCTTCAACTTGTAGCCATAAGGTCTCCCCAGAAAACACATTCAGAGTCTACAACATAAATACTATTACTCTTTCTCTGGTTCAAATTAAGGAGAGCTAATGGCTGAGTAGGAAGTCCTTACCCAATGGGTTAAAATGCTCCATGTTCTCCTTCTCTTGCTGCCTTGGGTTTTTCAGGGACTTTAAGCTTCCCCTAGAACTCCACACTCTCTACTTCCCCATGGGTTCTCTGCCTGATCCCCCACCTGACATCCAGGTACATGCATCAAGACTGAGGAAATCCAGGCAGGCTCTTGAGCAGGTAAATGCTTACAGAGTTCTATGTTTAAGGATTTCTATTTATTTTGTTTCTCAGAAGACTTTGTGCATGTCAATTTTTGGTCTATATATAGGTATATGAATTCATTACTAGAGCCAATGTTACCCAAGAAAATTAGGAATTGAGTAGAGAACTTATGAGCAAACATGGGAGATGAGATCAAATAGGATCCATATTGAATCAGTTTTTTTTTTTTTTGGAATGAGCCATGTCTGGAGCCTTATGCACTGTCCATAAATTAATTTGTACTCTGCAGAGCATTGGAGATCAGAATGCTTTGTGTCCTCCTCATGTTTTGATCTAGGAACATTTACAAGTGATGACCTGGCCCCTCAGCCTAGTCCTGTACTTCTAGTACCACCTCACTTACAACTCTGCACTGGCTAGCAGCAAGTCGGTCTGGGGATTGGGTTGTGTCTATGTGTACAGGGCCAGCTGTGATATGGAAAGACCTAAACTGTGTCTTCACTTAGACCAACAAGCAAGGAGAGGTGAGAATAATAGGGAAGGATCTAATAGGAGAAGTGAAGAAAAAGTGTGTGTCTGGGACAGATGTGGAATGGAATGTAAGTATTGCAAAAAGGACACTTAGAGATTCACTTTTTGTCCTCATCTAGGCACAGACATGCAAAGGGACCAGTGGTAAGACAACCTCGTGCTGTAGTGATGTAACAGTTATCAGTGTGGCATCCTTATATGATGCATTTGCTGAGTGCGGACTTGTGGAAATAATTGAGAGTTCAGTATTCTCAGATAGCAATGGTTAGTGAGACCCTGGCTGCTCTTAAGGATCCAATAGGAATCACCCTGTCCACAGGCTTCAATATCCAAGCTGGAGACCATGAATCTTAAGTTAAAGGGAGGACCCTCTGCAGTGAACACTTGCAGCTTGTTTCAGCAACTGATGATTGTGATCAAAAAATTCAGTCCCAGGAGTGAGAAACCCATCTTGTACTTTTACTCAGTGAACCCTGAAGCTACATAAACAATATAAGCTAGTACTATTTCTCTTGGTTACATACCAGAAGTAGATGGTAAGAACCTACTCTTGAAGAAACCACAGTTCAGTCTTGGTACATAGAGAAATGAACTGAGTCTGGCAGACATCTGACTGCTGCTTTGCATTCTCTGTGAAGCATGGTGCTATACATGGGAGAAAAGTCATGTTCTGACTACTAGTGGATTTTATCTGCTATTATTCTAACGTGCTTGGTAGGATATGCCTACAGATTCAATCATGACAGTCTTGCTATAACAGTAACCAAAACGGTCTGGTTAAAATTTTGTCCATTAGACAAGATGGAATCCATACCTAGATCTTTAACCTGGTCCTAAACCCACACTCTGGTACATAACAGATCATGAAAAGACATACTGCTGTCTTTTTGGACATACTTTAAAACTGCTTCCTCAATGTGTTCATGTTCATAGATTAGTGCTACTTTCCCCAAAGGTCAGAGAAACAACTTTTGCATGGGGATCTGTGAATGTATAGACTAATTTACTCTCATTGGTTTATTATTATTATTACTTGTATTTGTACTACTCTCATTATCCTTATCATTACTAACCTAAAGAGAGAGATGCCCATGAATATACAAGAAGCCTACAGAACTCTAAACAGACTGGACCAGAACAGAAATACTTCCTGTCACATAATAATCAAAACACCAAATGTTCTAAACAAAGAAAGAATACTAAAGGCAGTAAGAGAAAAAGGCCAAGTAACATATAAAGGAAGACCTATCAGAATCACAGCAGACTTTTCACCTGAGACTATGAAGGCTAGAAGGTCCTGGGCAGATCTCATGCAGACTCTAAGAGAACACAAATGCCAACCAAAACTACTATATCCAGCAAAACTCTCAATCACCATAGATGGAGAAACTAAGATATATCATGACAAAACCAAGTTTACCCAATATCTATCCACAAACCCGGCCCTAAAAAGGATAATAGGAGGACAACACCAATACAAGGAGGGAAACTTCACCCTGGAAAAAGCAAGATAGTAACCTTTCATCAAACCCAAAAGAAGTTAAGCATTCAAATTTAAAAAATAACGTCAAAAATGATAGGAAGTAACAATCACTATTCCTTAATATCTCTTAACATCAATGGACTTAATGCCCCAATAAAAAGACACAGACTAACTGAATGGATACGTAAACAGGACCCTACATTTTGCTGCTTACAGGAAACACACCTCAGGGTCAAAGACAAACACTACCTTAGAGTAAAAGGCTGGAAGACAATTTTACAAGCAAATGGTCTCAGGAAACAAGCTGGAGTAGCCATTTTAATATCAGATAAAATTGACTTTCAACCCAAAGTCATCAAAAGAGACCCTGAGGGACACTTCTTGCTGGTCAAAGGAAAAATACAAAAAGAAGAACTGTCAATCCTGAACATCTATGCTCCAAATGCAAGGGCACCCTCTTTCGTAAAAGAAACTTTATTAAAACTAAAAGCACACATTGCACCTAACACAATAATTGTGGGTGACTTCAACACTGCACTTTCCTCAATGGACCGATCAGGAAAACAGAAACTAAACAGGGACACAATGAAACTAATTGAAGCTATCCTTATCATTACTATCATCATCATCATCATCATCATCATCATCATCATCATCATTATTATTATTATTATTATTTAGACTTATACCTATTTCCTTAATTACTTCGAGTTGCTGGGAGCAAATGTTAAGTGTTTGACCCCAAATGAAACATTTAAATCACACAAATACACACCAGACCTAACTACTCAGAGGCCATGGTATAACATGACCTAGAAACAGTATAAAAGGTGGAAAATAGGAGGAGCGCTTTGAAAACGTCTGTTCTGGACAGGATAAGCCATTGCACTCATAAAAACCCAGCAACTGTGTTTACTTGCACTATACCTTTAAATAGTGAAGCCCTTACAGCATGCTATCATACATATTAAAGAAACTCCTAGTCCAGCTTTATAAGAACAGCTAATAATATCAAGTGTTTTGGGTATGAGGAGTCATTTTTCTTTAGGGGTATAGAGAAAAGAATTTTTCCAGCATCCATGGAACACCACAGGGAAGACATGCAACACACCTGATTGAACACAGCAGGGTTTATGTTTTTTGTTTTTGTTATTGTTTTCAAATGTCACATGTCCCTTGGCTTCCAGGGACAGGACCTTAGCACCATGCCTGACAAGCAGAGTTTGATCATGGAATCTAACATAGTAGTAGAAAATACCTGATGCCTTCAAGTGCTCCTGAACTCGAGAGAACCTCTAGCATATGTCCTCTAGAAGCAAAACAATAAACACATATACAGAAACACACACACACACACACACACACACACACAGAGAGAGACAGAGAGAGAGAGACAGAGACAGAGACAGAGAAAGAGAGAGAAAATAAATGTACATTTAAAGGAGACATGATAGTTGAAGAGATTTTTCTTTTTAAATTGGATTCTGTGCAATATGAGGGAAACATCAATGTGTTGTGATTAGCTTCACTTCTGAACAGGACCAAAGTCAGGAGCATTGAGTAGAATAGTTGACCACCCACAGGTCATAGTGAGCTTCTTTCTGCCAGTATGCCACCAGCAGTGAGTTTGTCCTGCCATCTCTTGTTGAGGACAGTATCTTTATGTGAGGTGGATGCAAGTACTATTCTCATTGATTAGGTCATTAAGAATTCCGGGAAATCACATGCTGTAGGAACCATGTTCAGGCGAGCACATTACTCTGTGTAGGCCAGACAGATTTCCCTGGTGTATTGTCTTGTGTTTTGTGGCAAGATTGTTGAGTCAGTAGTATATCCATCAGGACAACTTGGTTGTAGGACTGAACAAATTGGAGCAGGTGACATGGTGTATGAGGAGTGGAGAAAGTCTTCCTCATCTTATTTATGTTCTATAAATGTGACAAATTCCACAGGGCTGTAGTCATCTCTTCTTGTCTTCCAGGGTTTGAGAGGTGGTCACTTTGTTACCAAAGTTCTTTTCACATCTGTGATGAACTGAAGATTCAATATGCAGTGAACATCACAGTACAAAGTCAGCACTTTAATGGTGTAAGCCTGACACAGCATCATCAAAGGTTCTTCAGGGAGCCTAGCAGAAACACACATCCCTAGGATATTTTCTGGAAAATACATCTTTTTCGGTTTTCCATGATGTTGCAGTACCAGACTATAATAATCTCATGTAGGGAGACATCATATCATGCCGTTTGTACTAGAAACTGAATACCAGTGGTCGACTCATGTCAGATAAAAGTCAATCCAAAAGCAACGAAGTTTCTATTGAGTCAGAAAATTCTTTTTAGTCTTCATTAATCCATTTCTCTCAGAGCAACATTCTGAGTAGATGAAAAATGTAGGCTGATGTCTGGGACCTTTGAGATGATTCCCTTCTGCAGTTGGTTAGTGAGTCTTGGAATTATAATCTGTCCCACATCTACCTTGTGACAGATGATGCAGACCAGTTTTAGGTGCACTGAATCCTTATATATAATGTATGCTCATGACTCATGGCCAAAAATATTGTCTTAACCTCTTAATAAATATGTTTTACAACAAAATCAATTTCTAATTGTTATGAACTCCTAATACACTATCCTAACTTTAAATAAACCTCATATAGAAAAGATAGGTTTTCTTTTGGCCACCAAGTATAACCATCTAGACTGGTACACATACATGATGTAGATTAAACATTCAAGAGATAGAAGCAACATGTATAACACATTGAACATAACAGATATGTATACCACCCTACATACATCCATATAACACATTCATATGTATAAAACACTCAGAGAGAGAGAGACATACATGTGCAGAAGTACTCATGCATACACACACGTACACACACACACACACACACACACTCACTCACTCACAACTGAAGGTGTTTGGGATTTGACTCATCTCAAATCTGTGACAGTCACCATGATGTTCCGGGTGGTGACATGACTGCAGTCCTGCAATTGGAGAAAAGGAAATGTGGATAAGTCATGGTAAGCTCCAATTTCGAAACAACTTATACTTTTTATATTATAGCAAAGGAAAGTCTCATGTGATCTAGTCTACACCATATATCCTAGAGAGCACAGACCAATCTTGGTGTTAAACTCCTGACACCTGCTCTCCAGTACTGTATTATAGGAAAGCAGCACTTAGCAGATTCCAGAAGTGGAAATGCTGGGAACTGAATTGAGAGCCTAAAGTTTAAAACACAAGCAATCTCACTGCATAGCCATGTCCCAATCCTCTAATGTAAACAGCTAACTGTAGAGCAATAATTCTCATCTTAGAGGTGAGATTATCTTGTTGGTGGCAGCTATGGGAAAGGGGCTGGGACCCAGTACTCCTCCCCAGTTCTCCTCATGATCAGAGTCAGTGTGTCACCATATATCTTGGCACATATTTTCCAGAGTCACTTGCAAAATATTGCCTTATTAACAGGATCAGTAAGTCCAGTGTATTATTGGAGTCATTGTATAAATCAGATGATAAAAGTTATCTAATAGTCTTTGAGGGATGCTTAAATATGGCATACAAAAACATGAGGAGTAATCAGTATGACTCAGTTTGGCGACATAGTGTCAGATAGCTTTAAACTCATGATTCACCTGCTATAGCTGTCCTGCTGCTGGCTTTGTCAGTATGCTTTACATTGGCCAGAAATAGAAAGTGTTGTTGCAACTTGGAACCTTGGGATTAGATTTCTAGGCATTTTTTTTATAATCATGCCATCTCTTTCAACTTTGCAATACTTAACATTGTTATATTACAAGACAGAGCTATGCAGTTTAGAACACATCTGTTCAGATCTTCTTCCTCCCATCTGACTGAAAAATGTTCTCTGCTTTTGATCCATGAGAGTACTCAACTGGGAACAAGGGAGATGATAAAATGTGCAACAGAATCCACTGATCTTATACGGAAGCAGGCACTGCACAATCACCTGACTCCAGATCTAGGACATCTGACAAACTCTTCTCAGCACTAAAGGTACTGAACCCACAGATAACAAGCTTTTTTTTTTTTTTTTTTTTTATGTTTTTTTTTTTTTAATTTGATATAATTTATTTACATTTCAAATGATTTCCCCTTTTCTAGCCCCCCCCACTCCCCGAAAATCCCGTAAGCCCCCTTCTCTTCCCCTGTCCTCCCTCCCACCCCTTCCCAGTTCCCCGTTCTGGTTTTGCCAAATACTGTTTCACTGAGTCTTTCCAGAACCAGGGACCACTCCTGCTTTCTTCTTGTATCTCATTTGAGCTATACTGTCAGAGAAAAGCAAAACTTCTGCTGTGTTTCTCCTGGCAGAGACAGGTCTCCTTGGATCTTCATTCATATCTCCAGATTTTTTGGCATTTACGCTCTGAAGTCTAGACTTGTATTTTCCTGTGTCCACCTGGACGTTGCCTTAGATCTTGACTCACACAAATGACTTACAATCTGTGACATGCTGGCATGCATTGAGTCAAACTACACTTATTCCATAGAATCCACCTTGATGAAGCCAGCTGTGGTTATGCTCAATCATATGGAGCATTTATGATAGATCTGTGAGGCTGTGAATAAATCCTTCAGGTAATAAGAGGATGCAGAGAGCACAAATACATACACAGTATCTTATCTCAGGGTCAGACTACCACAATCTGTCCACAGTCTTGCAATGTTTTAAATATGAGGGAGACCCATGTGGTTGCTGAACTGCAGGGAAAGTTCAGAAATTTTTTAACAACATCTGACAGATACATATGGAAATATTGCTCTGTCTCCACATGCTGACAAGACAGTCAGGTTGTCAAGACAGATAAAAGCAGCACTCATCTCATGAGGTTCTCTTACCACAGCATAGCCAGCAGATCCATGGAAGCAGAAGACTGAGAACATGGCAGGAGATTCAGGATTCCGTGTGGGGCCCAGTGTTCCAGACTTGAGGCACCTGTCCAGCACCTCTGCCTTACCTTACTGGTGAGCTTCAGTCTCACTCCTGTTTTCCTGACCCAGATGCAATTTGATCAACTTCTATACAAGGCTTTTCCAAGTAAGAAAACGATGATGACTCACCTGGCCATTCTAAGGTGCCAGTTTCTGAAGCCTCCTTGGCAGCTGGTGATGTTGTTTGAGCTGCTTCATCACAGGCTTCCTTTCCTGAAGGCACCACTGTTGGGCTGAAAGTTCCAGTTGTTACTGAATAAGGCTGAGCTTCCTTTGATGAAATTGGTGCTCCAGCGCCCACCTCCCACTTTGTTTTTTTTTTCTTGAGAACCATACCGTTTTAGAAAAGGAAAGGAAGCCCATTTTGAAATTCGTGTTCTGGTCTTCTTTTCTTCTTTCAAGAATGATGCCTTCTTGGACAGTTCTTCTTCCTTCTTCTTCTGTAGGAAAGGAAAAGAATTTAGGCCACTACTTCAAATTTTGGAAGAAAAGTCTTTTCAGCCCAGATATGAACAAAGTGTAGTTCCGTTAAAGTCTGACATTTCAGCCTAGGGCATGTATCCCTGGTATTTTGGAAAATCCATTCTTCTACCTTACTCTTTTCCTGTTTTTAATAAAGTTAGGTCTCAGTCTTCTTAGTATGCCATGACATTGTGTGTGTGTGTGTGTGTGTGTGTGTGTGTGTGTGTGTGAATGTTCATGTGTGTTGATTGGATTACAGAGGGAGCCCTTTCATTGACTCACACTTCAAAGACACTGCACAAGACAGTCCTGGGATCAGACTGTGTATATGTCACACAGTCCTCCTATATCCATGCTTCCCCTCACACTGACCTTTTCTGTCAAGTAAACGAAATGTTCTTCAGAATATTCATTTAACAGGTCTCTCTTCAGCTCCTCAGCCCTTACAAAAATCTGTTTTATTGTCTGCAATACAAAACCAAAATGGATAATTAGAACAGTGCTAATGTTAGAAAAGAGAGAAAGAATAGAAGATGGCAGGGGCAGCAGTATCACATGAATGTCTTGAATGCAATTCCCAGCCATCCCTCTGTACAGAATTCCTGAAACAGCACTGCCCACCCCCCCATGCCCCCACCCCCCCCCACCCCCTGCTTCCTTCTAGTGTCATCATCTGTGTCTTTTTGGTGAGCAGTTGTGTTCTGCTTTGGAGATATTTGGTCAGTCACATTGAGAATGAAAACCTACCTTGAGAATATTTGATTTTTTGTAAATCTCCACAACGTCTTTGTACTTTTTATCTGCAGGGAGCTTTTCCACATAGAGTCTAAAGGAATAGAGCAGAGAGACTAAGCTGTGCAGAGAAACTAAAATGTCTAAATGAGTCCCTGAGGAATCTTGGACTCTGTTGTCACTGCTTCAGAAGTTACTGGTGTTTAATAAGGCACACCCTGAGATCCCACATCCATTTCCATTACTTAGACTGGAGAAAAACTATCAAAATTCTTCCATGATACTGGCACATTCAGCAAACATTAGTTGTCAATAAGCATAGTTAAAGTGATACAGTGCCAGTTGGTCATTTCAACACCCAGGAGGCACCAGATAGACACACAATCCTTGAGGAAACAGGTTGTAATCCTGGACTTCATACTAGGAAATAAACACAGTGGTCTGAGTCTTTCATTCCCAATATTAATCTTTGCCCACATAGCACTTTTGTTTATTGCTACCTGGGAGTGTACCACCTTACCTCAGACATCACTAGGTAATGAGAGGAGATACTGAGGGTGCTCAGTTCTAGGTGGTGATGTTCCCTGGGTACCTAGTCTCATGATGCTAGTAAACTGCTTCAACCCTTATGTCTGTCCAAGATTCAAGATTCACTGCCTTGTCAAAAACTCTTCTTGAGAAGAGGATATGACCAGAAACTCAGTCTGGGAAGCTGATGTATGGGAGAACTTGTGACTTTTTGGTAAGAGAGATTTGTTATTGGAGAAGGGAAAAAATGAGAGTAGATTTTTTATGATCTCAAGAGAATGCCTTCATTTTATGGGAAACCACCAGTGGAAAACCAAGAGAAACCCTGTTGTAGTATTTGTACAACAAAGGGAATGCAAACTGTGGTACCTCAACTCATCTGTAAATCTAAGCTCTCTAGTTGTGGAACAGTAATTGACGTACCTACTAAACATTCAGTCTTCTGAAGATCAATTAAATCATGTCCAGAAAACCCCTCCCTATACTATATATATATCCTTATATTCTGTTTCACAAAATTTAAGGCCAACTAGGATTAGTGAGACTTTTCCATCTTCCCCTTACTAAAGTCAAAGCACCCTTGTCACTGAGGCTGTAAGAACTATTTCATGGTGACAGCTTTACAATCTATTTTTCACTCTTCTTATGCAATACAATGAATAGTTTGGAGAAATTCCTAAGGATAGTTAACCACACTGAAGCTAGGTAGTCAACAATCCTCTGGTGACTGTGAAGCTACAGGAATGCCTACCTCTCTCCCATAGAACTCAATAAGTGTGGCCACCCATCAGAGACAAATCTGTGGCTGTTTACATCAGGGGAGATTTGAAAATCAAAAATAGCTATCAGTTCAGATACACACTGATTTTCAGCCCTCTTTTCTTCCACTATGAGCTGGACCTTGTGTGCCATTATATTTCCTTATTTATAACACCACCACCTTTGTTCCTCATATCTTTGAATCACAAGAAAAAGTCTGTGTGGGCAGTTCCAGAAATCTGATGAAAAGATTACATCCTCAAGTTCTATAGCTGTCAACAAAGAAGAAAACCCTGAATAAAACAGCAGACTGAGCAAAAAAACGAGTTCCAGAAAAGGAGTAGAAACTGCAGGTTCTCACGTGAGGTACTTGTGGTAGAGCACAAAGGCTGCTTCCTTTTGTCCACATTGATCAAGGTCAGCTGCCATTTTATAGAAGTTTTTGCTCAGGCTCACGTAAAATGCCCACGAAACATTGTTGTTTATTTCAATGTTCTGCCCAAGAGCACTTAACAGTTGGAACCTCTCTTGGGGAAGAAGAGTGGCATTATCATGCCTGGCGATGTTCTAAGACAAAAAGGAAAAGACAGGAAACATCAAAACACTTTGTCTGGCATGCTGGCATTTCAGCTCTCTAGCACATTAATGGCTTTGCCCACAGACACACACACACACACACACACACACATACACACATATACACACACACACAATTGTGTATGTATATCTGTGTCAGATTCACAAACCTCTCTCCCTGAAGAAATTAGAGTGAATAGAACACCCCTTGTGTCAATTCAGCTTCATACATTTAGTGAATAATCCCACCTTGGGATTTCCTATTATGCTAGTAAAGTGGTAGATTTGGGATTAGGGATGCCTGTTACCATTGAAAAACATATTGCAAAGGAGCTCTGAGGGAATGTTCAACTTAAGAAGCCGGCTTACAAATAGGTTATTTATTGAAATCAGGACCAGAAGACTTCACATAGCTGTGAGTGGTTGTGTACAAATAGGAGGGTTATGAATTTGCATGATCATGAGGAATGAAAACTAAGTTCCTGATGTTTAAGAGGTTCAGAAATTAAGGCTGAGAATCTTCAGTAGGCCATACAGGCTTTGGGAACTCTGAGCACCTTGGACCATAGCATTGTACAAGGCTGTCTTGGGTTAGAATGTTTCAGAGCAGTATTCAATATAGTGTAACGACTAACTGGACAGAGCATTGACCTGTTTTCTCTGATCCCAGTGGCAATATAAAGAAAAATTGATATATGAGGAGTTGGGTGAAAACATTTGAGGATTACTAGTCTAAACACACAAAAAAGACATTGAGATTTTAAATTTGCCTCAAAGAATTCCATGCAAATTACCTTTATTTGTAACTGTGTTGAGACCACACTTGTTGTTCCTGTACACAAAGACTCGTCATTGCATAGACTCTGTTGGTCTGAGTGCCTAGGGTTCAGGAGGTTCCCACCTGTCACAAGATGAACAATAAGTTAGGAAAGGAGATACTTTGCTTCTCTGTGAATTAATGTTATATTACATTAATATATGCATTGCTAAATAAACCACTGTGCCATAGTAAGTCAATCTCCATTGAAAATTCCTGGTAATCCCCTACAATGCTGCATAAAGCCATTCCAGGACCAGGGCTCTCTTCTTCCTCTCCTAGTTTCTTCTTCGGAATGATTTGATATGTGACAGGACAGAGAAGTGGGAGGGGGTTGACTGGGGAACAGTCAAATGCAAGAGGGCTTATGGGATTATGCTGAGGGGCAAACAGGGAAAGGGAAAATCATATATAATATAAACAAAGAATATAGAAAATAACAAAAGAGAAAATTCCTATAAATGATAAGTTTCAATTTATTTCTTTTTTTAATTTTTTTATTCGGTATATTTTTTATTTACATTTCAAATGATTTCCCCTTTCGTAGCCCCCACACTCCAAAAAGTCCTGTAAGCCCCCTTCTCTCCCCCTGTCCTCCCACCTACCCCTTCCCACTTCCCCATTCTGGTTTTGCTGAATACGGCTTCATTGAGTCTTTCCAGAACAAGGGGCCACTCTTCCTTTCTTCTTGTACCTCATTTGATGTGTAGATTATGTTTTGGGTAATCCAGGTTTCTAGGTTAATATCCACTTATTAGTGAGTGCATACCATGATTCATCTTTTGAGTCTGGGTTACCTCACTTAGTATGATGTTCTCTAGGTCCATCCATTTGCCTAAGAATTTTATGAATTCATTGTTTCTAATGGCTGAATAGTACTCCATTGTGTAGATATACCACATTTTTTGCATCCACTCTTCTGTTGAGGGATACCTGGGTTCTTTCCAGCATCTGGCAATTATAAATAGGGCTGCTATGAACATAGTAGAGTATGTATCCTTATTACATGGTGGGGAATCCTCTGGGTATATGCCCAGGAGTGGTATAGCAGGATCTTCTGGAAGTGAGGTGCCCAGTTTTCGGAGGAACCGCCAGACTGATTTCCAGAGTGGTTGTACCAATTTGCAACCCCACCAGCAGTGGAGGAGTGTTCCTCTTTCTCCGCACCCTCTCCAACACCCGCTATCTCCGGAATTTTTAATCTTAGCCATTCTGACTGGTGTAAGGTGAAATCTCAGGGTTGTTTTGATTTGCATTTCCCTAATGACCAATGAAGTTGAGCATTTTTTAAGATGCTTCTCCGCCATCCGATGTTCTTCAGGTGAGAATTCTTTGTTTAACTCTGTACCCCATTTTTTAATAGGGTTGTTTGCTTTTCTGGAGTCTAACCTCTTGAGTTCTTTATATATATTGGATATTAGCCCTCTATCTGATGTAGGATTGGTGAAGATCTTTTCCCAATTTGTTGGTTGCCGATTTGTCCTCTTTTTTTTTTTTTTTTTTTTTTTTTTTTTATTTTTTTTTTTTTATTTTTTTTTTTTTTGTCTTTTTTTTTTATTTGATATAATTTATTTACATTTCAAATGATTTCCCCTTTTCTAGCCCCCCCCACTCCCCGAAAGTCCCGTAAGCCCCCTTCTCTTCCCCTGTCCTCCCTCCCACCCCTTCCCAGTTCCCCGTTCTGGTTTTGCCAGATACTGTTTCACTGAGTCTTTCCAGAACCAGGGACCACTCCTGCTTTCTTCTTGTATCTCATTTGATGTGTGGATTATGTTTTGGGTATTCCAGTTTTCTAGGTTAATAACCACTTATTAGTGAGTGCATACCATGATTCACCTTTTGAGTCTGGGTTACCTCACTTAGTATGATGTTCTCTAGCTCCATCCATTTGCCTAAGAATTTCATGAATTCATTGTTTCTAATGGCTGAATAGTACTCCATTGTGTAGATATACCACATTTTTTGTATCCACTCTTCTGTTGAGGGATACCTGGGTTCTTTCCAGCATCTGGCAATTATAAATAGGGCTGCTATGAACATAGTAGAGCATGTATCCTTATTACATGGTGGGGAATCCTCTGGGTATATGCCCAGGAGTGGTATAGCAGGATCTTCTGGAAGTGAGGTGCCCAGTTTTCGGAGGAACCGCCAGACTGCTTTCCAGAGTGGTTGTACCAATTTGCAACCCCACCAGCAGTGGAGGAGTGTTCCTCTTTCTCCGCACCCTCTCCAACACCTGCTGTCTCCTGAATTTTTAATCTTAGCCATTCTGACTGGTGTAAGATGAAATCTTAGGGTTGTTTTGATTTGCATTTCCCTAATGACTAATGAAGTGGAGCATTTTTTAAGATGCTTCTCCGCCATCCGAAGTTCTTCAGGTGAGAATTCTTTGTTTAACTCTGTACCCCATTTTTTAATAGGGTTGTTCGGTTTTCTGGAGTCTAACTTCTTGAGTTCTTTATATATATTGGATATTAGCCCTCTATTGTCCTTTGCCTTACAGAAACTTTGTAATTTTATGAGGTCCCATTTGTCAATTCTTGCTCTTAGAGCATACGCTATTGGTGTTCTGTTCAGAAACTTTCTCCCTGTACCGATGTCCTCAAGGGTCTTCCCCAGTTTCTTTTCTATTAACTTCAGAGTGTCTGGCTTTATGTGGAGGTCCTTGATCCATTTGGATTTGAGCTTGGTACAAGGAGACAAGGATGGATCAATTTGCATTTTTCTGCATGCTGCCCTCCAGTTGAACCAGCACCATTTGTTGAAAAGGCTATCTTTTTTCCATTGGATGTTTTCAGCCTCTTTGTCGAGGATCAAGTGGCCATAGGTGTGTGGGTTCATTTCTGGATCTTCAATCCTGTTCCATTGATCCTCCTGCCTGTCACTGTACCAATACCATGAAGTTTTTAACACTATTGCTCTGTAGTATTGCTTGAGGTCAGGGATACTAATTCCCCCAGAATTTCTTTTGTTGCTGAGAATAGTTTTATCTATCCTGGGTTTTTTGTTATTCCAGATGAATTTGATAATTGCTCTTTCTAACTCTGTGAAGAATTGAGTTGGGATTTTGATGGGTATTGCATTGAATCTGTAGATTACTTTTGGCAAAATGGCCATTTTAACTATATTGATTCTACCGATCCATGAGCATGGGAGGTTTTCCCATTTTTTGAGGTCTTCTTCCATTTCCTTCTTCAGAGTCTTGAAGTTCTTGTCATACAGATCTTTCACATGTTTGGTAAGAGTCACTCCAAGATACTTTATACTATTTGTGGCTATTGTGAAGGGGGTCATTTCCCTAATTTCTTTCTCAGCCTGCTTATCCTTTGAGTATAGGAAGGCCACTGATTTGCTTGAGTTGATTTTATAACCTGTCACTTTGCTGAAGTTGTTTATCAGCTGTAGGAGTTCTCTAGTGGAGTTTTTTGGGTCACTTAGGTAGACTATCATGTCATCTGCAAATAATGATAGTTTGACTTCTTCCTTTCCAATTTGTATCCTTTTGACCTCCTTATGTTGTCGAATTGCCTGAGCTAGTACCTCAAGTACAATACTGAAAAGATAAGGAGAAAGGGGGCAGCCCTGTCTAATCCCTGATTTTAGTGGGATTGCTTCAAGTTTCTCTCCATTTAGTTTGATGCTGGCTACCGGTTTGCTGTATATTGCTTTTACTATGTTTAGGTATGGGCCTTGAATTCCTGTTCTTTCCAAGACTTTAAGCATGAAAGGATGCTGAATTTTGTCAAATGCTTTTTCAGCATCCAATGAAATGACCATGTGGTTTTTTTCTTTGAGTTTGTTTATGTAGTGGATTGCATTGATAGATTTCCGTATATTGAACCAACCCTGCATTGCCAGGATAAAGCCTACTTGATCATGGTGGATGATCGTTTTTGATGTGTTCTTGGATTCGGTTGGCAAGAATTTTATTGAGTATTTTTGCATCGATGTTCATAAGGGAAATTGGTCTGAAGTTCTCTTTCTTTGTTGGATCTTTGTGTGATTTTGGTATCAGCGTAATTGTGGCTTCATAGAAGGAATTGGGTAGTGTTCCTTCTGTTTCTATTTTGTGGAATAATTTGAAGAGTATTGCTGTTAAATCTAATTGGTCCAAAGCTTCAATTAATTTCATTATGTCCCTGTTTAGTTTCTATTTTCCTGATCGGTCCGTTGAGGAAAGTGCAGTGTTGAAGTCACCCACAATTATTGTGTTAGGTGCAATGTGTGCTTTGAGCTTTAATAAAGTTTCTTTTACGAATGAGGGTGCCCTTGCATTTGGAGCATAGATGTTCAGGATTGAGAGTTCTTCTTGTTGTATTTTTCCTTTGACCAGCAAGAAGTGTCCCTCAGGGTCTCTTTTGATGACTTTGGGTTGAAAGTCAGTTTTATCTGATATTAAAATGGCTACTCCAGCTTGTTTCCTGAGACCATTTATTTCAATTATAATTGTAAGTGTATTATTCTGCAATTTGGGTTGTGTCTACCATCCTACTTCAGTTACTTAATTGTAGGATTAAAAGCCTGTATCTCCATGGCCCCCTAGTGCTAAGGTGGCATATCGTCACAAGTAGTGCTGGCACTGGCACTTCTTTTAAAGATTTTGCCTGGAGGACCATAGTATGTAATATAGTTTCTTTGTGTCCTAGACATGACACACAGTCACATTTTCTGTCCTGAAATTTCCATTCAAACCATAAAGATCTGGTCCATGAGGGTTATACTCTGAGTCCCCAGTAGGACACAGCTGCCAATCCTGGCAGGCCAGACAGGACAACCCTTTCCATAGAGGGTTGGCAGTTGTGGCAGCTAGTTTCCCTCCCATCACAACACTGCTACTGAAGAGGTTAATGTGGAAACTGAGTGCAGGATAGCTACCACAATGAGACATCTTGGCTTTGAGTGTTCCTGTGAACACCCCAGCTCTCTGTCTGCTTCTCTGGAAGACCTCTCATGAACTACCTGGGTGTGTTATCTACACTGTTCTCTTCTATGCACTCTACCTCTAGGTGGGCTCAGAACCCAGCCTGTTAGTTTTGCTACTATGGAATGTGAAGATACTTTAGTGGAAGATAGAATGCTCTGTCCAAAATCATGAGCTCAGATATATCAGAGCCAAAACTAACACTAGGGCACCAGATTCTAGTTCAGTACATTCCCTATGCTTCCACACTTTCTGGACTTCTCAAAATATATGGGGATATCAGCTAAAGAAATGTGTAGATTTCTTTCCTCTCCAGACATTTTAAGGTTTGTAATATGAGCAAAGTTTGGGAAAATAGGTTTGTCCTTATCATAAGGACCCCAAATTGATTCAGGTGTTGATTGGCTAGTAGGTAGAATAGTATCATGAAACTGGTAGTGATGTCCAAAAATATAAGAAGGGACAATTCATACTGCTCAAAGGAAAAGACTTATGCTCTGAACATAAGGGCACCCACATTCATAAAAGCAACTTTAATAAAGCTCAAAGCACACATTGCACCCAACACGATAATAGTGGGAGATTTCAGCACCGCACTGCCAAAAATGATCAAATCATGGAATCAGAAACTAAACAGAGATACTGTGAAACTAACTGAAGTTATAGACCAACTGGATCTAACAGATATTTATAGAACATTCCACCATAAAGCAAAAGAATATACCTTCTTCTCAGCACCTCATGGTACCTTATCCAAAATTGACCATATAATTGGTTACAGAGCAGGTCTCAACAGATATAGAAATATTGAAATTATTTCAGGTATCTTATCAGATCACCATGGCCTAAGGCTGGTCTTAAGCTCAAACAACAACAATGGAAAACACACATATACATGGACTTTGAACAATGCTCTTCTCAACGATAGCTTGGTCAAGGAAGAAATAAAGAAATTAAAGACTTTTTAGAATTCAATGAAAATGAAGACACATCATACTAAAATTTATGAGACACAATGAAAGCAGTGCTAAGAGGAAAGCTCATAGCTCTAAGTGCCTCCAAAAAAGGAATGGAGAGAGCTTACACTAACAGTTTGACAGCGCACTTGAAGGCTCTAGAAGAAAAGGAAGCAAATACCCCCAAGAGGAGTAGACTGCAGTAAATAATCAAACTTAGATCCAAAATCAACCAAGCAGAAGTAAAAAGAGTTATACAAAGAATCAACAAAACAAGGATCTGGTTCTTTGAGAAAATCAAGATAGATAAACCCTTAGCCAGACTAACCAGGGGGCATGGAGACAGCATCCAAATTAATAAAATCAGGAATGATTAGGGAGACATAACCACAGGAGCTGTGGAAATTCAAAAAATCATCAGATCCTAGTACAAGAGTTTATACTCAACAAAGTTTGAAAACCTGGATGAAATGGATAGCTTTCAAGATACATAGCAGGTGTCAATGTCAAAACAGGATCAGATAAACCATATAAATAGTCCCATAAGCCCTGAAGAAATAGAAGCAGTCATGAGTATTTTCCCTTCAAAAAAAGGCCCAGGACCAGATGGGTTTAGTGGGGAATTCTATCAGATCTTCAAAGAAGAATTAATTCCGATAATCTTCAAACATTTCCACGAAATAGAAACTCAAGGAACACTACCGAACTCATTCTATGAAGCCAAAATCACACTTATACCTAAACCAAACCAAAAATATTGAACAACACCCTGACCAACGGAATCCAAGAATGCATCAGAACTATATAATTTACCATGATCATTTAGGCTTCATCCCAGTGAGGCTGGGATGGTTCAACATACAGAAATCCGTCATTCTAATTTACTACATTAACAATCCAAAGGAAAAAAAAACCAATGATTATTTCATTAGATGCTGAAAAGGCTTTTGACAAAATTCAGCATCCCTTCATGATAAAAGACTTGGAGAGATTGGGAATCCAAAGCCCATACCTAAACATAGTGAAAACAATATACTGCATACTGAAGAATTGAAGACCCAGAAAAGAATCCACACACCTCTAATCACTTGATATTTGACAAAGGAGCTAAAAAACATCCAGTGGAAAAAAGACAGCATTTAAAGAAAATGGTGCTGGATCAACTGGAGGTCTGCATGCAAAAAAATGTAAATTGACCCATTCTAACTAATCAACATCAAACTAAATGGAGAGAAACTTAAAGCAATCAGACTAAAATTGGGGACCAGAAAAGGCTGGCCACTCTTTCCCTATCTATTCATCTTAGTACTTGAAGTCTTAGCCAGAGCAATCAGGCAGCAAAAAGGGGGCAAAGGTATACAAATTGGAAAGGAAGAAGTCAAACTATCAATATTTGCTGATGATATGATAGTATACTTAAGCAACTCCAAGACTTACACCAGAGAACTCCTAAAGCTGATAACTTCAGCAAAGTGGCTGGATATAAAATTAACTCAAACAAATCAGTAGCCTTCCTCTACTCAAAGGATAAACAAGATGAGACAGAAATTAGGGAAATGACAACCTTCACAATAGTACCAAATAATATTTCACACCTAGGTGTGAACCTGACGAAGCAAGTGAAGTGTCTATATGAGAAGAACTTTAAGCCTCTGAAGAAAGAAATCGAAGAAAGTCTCAGAAGATGGAAAGATCTCCCATGTTCATGGATTTGCAGGATCAATATAGTAAAAATGGCCATCTTGCCGAAAGCAATCCACAGATTCAATGCAATCCTCATCAAAATTCCAAATCAGTTCTTCATAGATCTAGAAAGAGCAATTCACAAATTCATCTGGAATAACAAAAAAAACCAGGATAGCAAAAATTATTCTTCACAAAAAAAGATATTCTGGGGAAATCACCATCCCTAACCTCAAGCTCTACTACAGAGCAATAGTGATAAAAACTGTTTGGTATTGGTATGCAGACAGGCAGGAAGATCAATGGAATAGAATTGAAGACCCAGAAAAGAATCCACACACCTATGGTCACTTGATATTTGACAAAGAAGCTAAACAACATCCAGTGGACAAAAGAGAGCATTTAAAAAAAAATGGTGCTGGATCAACTGGAGGTCTGCATGCAGAAAAATGCAAATGGACCCATTCTTATCTCCTTGTCTAAAGCTCAAATCCAAGTGGATCTACAGATAAATCCAAGGATCTACAGATAAAATCAGACACACTGAAGCTTATAGAGAAGAAGTGGTGACAAACCTTGAACACATGGTCACAGGGGCAAAGTTTCTGAGCAGAACACCAATGGCTTATGCTCTAAGAACAAGAATCAACAAATGGGACCTCATAAAACTGCAAAGCTTCTTTAAGGCAAAGGACACAGTCAATAGGACAAAATGGCAACCAAAAAAATGGAAAAAGATCTTTACTAACCCTGCATCGATAGAAGGCTTATATCCATGTATACAAAGAATTGAAGACTTTAGTCTCCAGAGAATCAAATGACCCTATTAAAAAATTGGGTACAGAGCTAAACAGGGAATTCTCAACTGAGGAAACTCAAATGACTCTAAAGCACCTAAAGAAATGTTCAGCATCCTTAGCTATCAGGGAAATGCAAATCAAAACAACCCTGGGATTGCACCTTACACCAGTCAGAATGGCTAAGATGAAACACTCTGGGGTCAGCAGATGCTGGAGAGGATGTGGAGAAAGAAGAACACTTCTCCATTGTTGGTGGGATTGCAAGCTGGTAAAACCACTCTGGAAATTAGTTTGGTGATTCCTCAGAAAATTAAACATAGTACTATCTGAGGACCCAGCTATACCACTCTTGGTCATGTACCCATAAGATATTCCTACATGTAATATGGACACATGCTCCAATATGTTCTTAGCAATTTTATTTATAATAGCCAGAAACTAGATAGAACCCTGATGCCCCTCAACAGAGGAATGGATACAGAAGATGTGGTATATATACACAATGGAGTACTATTCAGCCATTAGAAACAATGAATTCATGAAATTCTTAGGCAAATGGATGGAACTAGAACGTGTCACCCTGAGCAAGGTAACCCAGTCACAAGAACACACATGGTATGCACTCACTAATAAGCCGTTGCTAGTCCAAAGCTCAGAAGAAACAATTTACAATTCACCTAGCACAGGAAGCTCAAGAAGTAGGAGGGCTTAACTGAGGGTGCTATGGTTCCTCTGAAAAAGGGAACATAATACTCACAGGAGCAATAAGGGAGACAAGACATTGAAGTAAAGGCCACCCAGAGACTGCCCTACCTGGAGATTCATCCTATAAACAGTCACCAAACTCTGACACTATGACAAGAAGTATGTACAAAAGGAGCATGCCATGGCTGTCTCCAAGGGGCCCTGCCGGAGCCCTACTAATACAAAGGCAGAAACTAGCAACGAACTACTGGACTGGGCATGGGGTGTCCGATGCAGGATCTGGAGGGTGGTCTGGAGGAGCTGAAGGTGTTTACACCCCAGGGGAAGAACAATGACTTCAGCCACCCAGACACCCCAAGACTCCCAGGGACTGAACCATCAACCAAGAGGTACATATGGTTCCAGGCAAAAATGTGGCATAGGAATGTGTTGTTGGGCATCAGTTGCAGGAGTGGTCTTTGGTCAGGTAAAGGCTCAATAGAGGCCCCCCAAAAGGGAAACCGACAGAGGTGAGGAGGAGGTGGAAGTGTGTCAGGTAGAGGGGCATATACATGGAGGCAGTGGGTGGGAGGAAGGGTTGGGAATCTTTGGGGAGGGAGCTTTTGGGAGGGTAGAAATTGGGAAAGGTTTTATCATCCGCAGCGTAAATGAAGAAGATACTCAATTTAAAAAAAGAAATTGAATTTGAGCTGATGCATGCTTGAAACCTTTACCCTTATGTCCTTGTTTCTTTGTTATAGGAACATACTCTGTTGGCTACTGAAACAGAAACAAATACCAACTCAGCCACAAACCCCTTGACCTACAATATTTTCTGTTGAAAGTCTGTTATTCAGTCTCATTGGCCAGTTATACCTGTCAGATATGCTAGAGCAGTGGTGTCAGAGAACCTCTAGGAATAATATAAAATGTCTGATTTGACTTAAGGCCCAATTAATGAGACAGAATATATACAAGACACTGCTTATGTGACAAAAACATAGAGTCTAGATGGCCAGAGATCTAGTTTAAAATCAAATCCTACTGGTCTAAAAAATTAAATAAAAGAAACAATCTAGCAGTCCAATTCTTCTAATCCCAATGTTCAATGCCCTATTCAGCCATTATAAGAAAAGATTCCTTCTGCATCAAGTGTGAACATAGTGTCCAATACCAAGATATTATGGAGAAAGACAGAGAGAGAGAGAGAGAAAGAGAGAGAGAGAGAGAGAGAGAGAGAGAGAGAGAGAGAGAGAGAGAGAGAGAGAGAGAGAGAGAAACAGAGACAGAGACAGAGAGACAGAGAGAGAGGTAAAGAGAGAGGCAGACAGACACAGTGACAGAGACAGACAGAGCAACAAAAACAGAGAGAAACACTCAGACAGAGACAGGGAATGAAAGACACAGACCTATGTGATGTGTCTCCATCAATCCCCCTATCAGTCCCATTCATATATCAGGGAACTGTGCAGAATAGGAGGACAAAATAATGTCAAAGCAGACAGAATGAAAGAAAAGAAGAACAGAGCCCTACAATTGATCTGAGCAGAGCTAGCATGAACTGGGAGAAGCAGAAAGCACTGGGCCTACACAGATCCTTTGCAGGACAGCTGCATTTTCTTTTTTTTCTAGATAGTGTTTCTCTGTATATCCCAGGCTCTCATAGAACTCACTCTGTAGACCAGGCTGGCCTCCAACTGGGAAATCCACTTGTATTTGCCTCCCAAGTACTGGGATTAAAAGTGTGTGCCACCACTGCCTGCTTCTCTGCAAAACCTCCCATGAGCTACCTGGGTCCTTTCTCTATACTGTGCTCCCTTAAGCACTCTGCATCTACTTGTGCTCACAGGTCAACCTGTTAGTTTTGCTGCTATAGAATGTGAAGATCCCTATAGTGGAAGAGGAAATGCTCTGTCCAAAATCATAATCTCAGATATATCAAAGCCAAAACTGACACTAGGTCACCAGATTTTAGTTCAGTACATTCCCTATGCTTCTACACTGTTTGGACTTCTCAAAATATGGGCATATCAGCTAAAGAAATGTTCCCATTTCTTTCCATACAATACATTGTAAGGTTTGTAATGTGAACACAGTTTGGGGAAACAGGTTTGTCCTTATCATAAGGACCTCAACATGGTTCATATTTTGATTGGCTAGTAGGTGGAATAGTATCATGAAACTGTACTGGTAGCTCTGGTCCAAGAATTCCTGGTTGGAGAGACACAGTCTCATTGTGATATACAACCAAGTCTTTATTGATTCCTGTCTTATTTTTGTAGCTTTATAATTCCTTGTGGTTACAAAGATTATACCATGTCTAGTAAGGTAAATGAGTATAAAGCTTGGAAATTCGATTTAGCTTGATTCCTAATACTAAATAGAATCTAGAATACCACAATGACTCCAGCTTAAAGTCAGAGTAAAACGAAATCCCTAGCACATTTGGCACCTGTCAACCACAAGTGCTCAGAAAAATTTCTATTTCATTGTAATAATAATTTGACTTTATAGCCAGAGATTGCCTATAATTCATCATTCTTTCTAGAATGGGTATAAACTAACATCAATCCCTCTCCCTATGCCACCTGTGTGCTAGAATTTTACTCTTGAACCCAGACATTGCACTAAGATTTGGTTCTACAATATATGCATAGAATGCTTATTTTCTAATTGTAAAGCATCATCAGTGTTTAGGGACTCAGAATATGATAAACATGAAAGGTGTTTTTCCTGATAAGCTGGCCCTCCTAGTAACATCCTGTGCCAGCCTAGGGATCCTTCCGGATCTCTTGACCTATATGTTCATTAAACCACAAGCAGAAGACTGATCACATGGCAGGAGATTCAGGATTCTCTGTGGGGTCCAGTGATCCTGACTTGACCTGTCCAGCACCTCTGCCTTAAATTACTGGTGAGCTTCAGTCTCAATCCTGTTTTCCTGAGCCAGATGCATTTGGAACCACTTCTATACAAGGCTTGTCCTAGTGAGAAACCTGTGGTGACTCACCTGGATGTTCTAAGGTGCCAAGTTCTGCAGCCTCCTTGGCAGCTGGTGATGTTGTTGGAGCTGCTTCATTGCAGGCTTTCTTTCCTGAAGGCACCACTGTTGGACTGAAGGTTCCAGTTGTTACTGAATAAGGCTGAGCTTCCTTTGATGAAATTGGTGCTCCAGGGCCCTCCTCCCCACCTTGTTTATTTTTCTTGAGAACCATACCGTTTTTGAAAAGGAAAGGAAGCCCATTTTGAAAGTCGTGTTCTGATCTTTTGTTTTTCCTCCAAGAATGATGCCTTCTTGGACAGTTCTTCTTCTTTCTTCTGCAGGAAAGGAAAAGAATTTAGGCCACTACTTCAAAATTTGGAAGAAATGTCTTTTCAGCCCAGATATGAACAAAGTGTAGTTTCGTTAAAGTCTGACATTTCAGTCTAGGGCCTTGTATCCCTGGTGTTTTGGAAAATCCATTCTTCTACCTTACTCTTTTCCTGTTTTTAATAAAGTTAGGTCTCAGTTTTCTTAGTATACCATGACATTGTATGTGTCTGTCTGTGTGTGTGTGTATGTGTGTGTTTGTGTGTGTGTGTGTGTGTGTGTTCATGTGTGTTGATTGGACTACAGAGGGCATGTGGAGCCCTTTCATTGACTCACACACTTCAAAGACACTGAAGAAGACAGTCCTGGGTACAGAGTGAGTAGTTGTCACACAGTCCTCCTATATCCATGCTTCTCCTCACACTAACCTTTTCTGTCAAGTAAACAAGATGTTCTTCAGTGTATTCATTCATCAGGTCTCTCTTCAGCTCCTCAGCCCTTACAAAAATCTGTTTTGTTGTCTGCAATACAAAACCAAAATGGATAATTAGAACAGTGCTCATGTCAGAAAAGAGAGAAAGAAAAGAGGTTGTCAGGGGCAGCAGTATCTCATGCATGACTTGGACCCCATTCCCAGCCACCCCCTCTATACAGAATTCCTGAAGCAGCATTGCCCCCCATTCCTTCTAGTGCCATCATCTGTGGCTTTTCTGTGAGCAGCTGTGTTCTGCTCTGGAGTTTTTGGTGAGCCACATTGAGAATGAAAACATACCTTGAGAATATTTGATTTTTTATAAATCTCCACAACGTCTTTGTACTTTTTATCTGCAGGGAGCTTTTCCACATAGAGTCTAAAGGAATAGAGCAGAGAGACTAAGCTGTGCAGAGAAATTAAAATGTCTAAATGAGTCCCTGAGGAAATTTGGACTCTGTAGTCACTGCTTTAGAAGTTACTGGTATTTAATAAGGTACACCATGAGATCCCACATCCATTTCCATTACTGAGACTGGAGAAAGAATATCAAAATTCTTCCATGAAACTGGCACATTCAGCAAACATTAGCAGCCTATAAGCATAGTTAATGTGACACAGTGCCAGTTGGTCATTTCAACACCCAGGAGGCATCAGATAGACCCACAGATCCTTGAGGAAACAGGATGGACTCCTGGACTTAAACTAGAAAAAAAATACAGTGATCTCAGTCTTTCATTCCCAATATTAATCTTTGCTCACATAGCACTTTTGTGTATTGCTTACTGGGAGTTTACCACCTCACCTCAGACATCACTAGGCAATGAGAGGAGATACTGAGGGTGCTCAGTTCTAGGTGCTGATGAGCCCTGGGCACCTAGTGTCATGATGCACTGAAAGATGCTAGTAAACTGCTTCAACGCTCATGTCTGTCCAAGATTCAAGATTCACTGCCTTGTAAGAAAGTATGCTTGAGAAGAGGATATGACCAGAAATTCAATCTGGGAAGCTGATGTATGGGAGAAAATGTGACAGTTTGGTAAGAGAGTCTTGTTTTTTGAAAAGGGAAGAAATGAGAGGAGATTTATTATGACCTCAAGAGGAAGCCTTCATTTTACTGGAAACCACCAATGGAAATCCAAGAGAACCCCTGTTGTAGTATGTGTACAACAAATGGAATGCAAACTGTGGTGCCTCAACTCATCTATAAATCTAAGTTTTGTAGTTGTGGAACAGTAATTGATGTACCTACTAAACATTCAGTCTTCTGAAGATCAATGAAATCATATCCAGAAAACCACTCCCTAGTAGCTGAGCTCCTGTATATCTCCTTATATTCTGTTTCATTAATTTTAAGGCCAATCAGGATTAGTGAGACTTTTCCATCTTCCCCTTACTAAAGTCAAAGCACCCTTGTCACTGAGGCTGTAAGAACTATTTCATGGTGACAGCTTTACAATCTATTTTTCACTCTTCCCATGCAATACAATGAACAGTTTGGAGAAATCCCTAAGGATGGTTAACCACACAGAAGCCAGGTAGTCAACAATCCTCTGGTGACTGTGAAGCTACAGGAATGCCTACCTCTCTCCCATAGAACTCAATAAGCATGGCCACCCATCAGAGACAAACCTGTGACTGTTTATATCAAGGGAGATTTGAAAATCAAAATAGCTATCAATTCAGATACACACTGATTTTCAGCCCTCTTTTCTTCCACTATGAGCTGGACCTTGTGTGCCATTATATTTCCTTATTTATAACACCACCATTTTGGTCCTCATATCTTTGAATCACAAGAAAAAGTCTGTGTGGGCAGTGCCAGAAATCTGATGAAATAATAACATCCTCAAGTTCTATAGCTGTCAACAAAGAGGAAAACCCTGAATAGAAAAGCAGACTGAACAAAAAAAAGTTTTGGAGAAATGGAGTATAAACTGCAGGTTCTCACGTGAGGAATTTGTGGTAGAGCACAAAGGCTGCTTCATTTTGTCCACAGTGATCAAGGTCAGCTGCCATTTTGTAGAAGTGTTTGCTCAGTCTCGTATAAAATGCCAGTGAAAAATTCTTATTTATTTCGATGTTCTGCCCAAGAGCACTTAGAAGTTGGAACCGCTCTTGGGGAAGAAGAGTGGCATTATCATGCCTGGCGATGTTCTAAGACAGAAAAGAGAAGACAGGAAACATCAAAACACTTTGCCTGGCATTCTGCCATTCCAGCTTTCTGGCACAATAATGCTCCCCCCCCCCACATTTATGTTTGTATATCTGTGTCAGATTCACAAACCTCTCTCCCTAAAGAAATTAGAGTGAATAGAACACCCCAAGTGTCAATTCAACTTCATAAATTTAGTGAATAATCATACTTTGGTATGTCTTATTATGCTAGTAAAGCGATAGATTTGGGATTAGGAATGTCTCTTCTGATTATAAACATAATGCAAAGGAGCTCTGAGGGAATGTTCAAGTTAAGGAGTTGGGTTACAAATAGGCTATTTATTGAAATCAGGACCAGAAGACTTTACATAGCTGTGAGTGGTTGTGTACACATAGGAGGGTTATGCATTTGCATGATCATGAGGAATGAAAACTAAGATCCTGATGTTTGAGAAGTTGAGAAACTAAGGCTGAGGATCTTGAGTAGGCCATACAGGCTTTGAGAACTCTGAGCCCCTTGGACCACAGCATTGTACAAGGCTGTCTTGGGTTAGAGTGTTTGAGGGCAGTGTTCAATATAGTTCAATGTAGACTAATTGGATAGAGCATTGACCTGTTTTCTCTGATCCCAGTGGAAATATAAGGAAATAATGATATACTACCAGTTGGGTGAAAACATTTGAGAATCACTAGTCTAAACACAGAAAAAGACATTGAGGTTTTAAATTTGCCTCTAAGAATTCCACGCAAATTACCTTTATTAGTAACTGTGTTGAGACCACACTTGTTGTTACTGTACACAAAGATTCATCATTGCCTAGACTCTGTTGGTCTGAGTGCCTAGGGTTCAGGAGGTTCCCACCTGTCACAAGATGAACAATAAGTTAGGAAAGGAGATACTTTGCTTCACTGTGAATTAATGTTATATTAATATATGCATTGCTAAATAAACCACTGTGCCACAGTAAATCAATCTCCATTAAAATTCCTGGTAATCCCCTACATTGCTGCAAAAAGCCTTTCCAGGACCAGGGCTCTCTTCTTCCTCCCCTAGTTTCTTTTTGGGAATGATTTGATATGTGCCAGGACAGAGAAGTGGGAGGAATTGATTGGGGAACAGGCAAAGGGAAGAGGGCTTATGGGACTTATGCTGAGGGCCAAACTGGGAAAGGGAAAATCATATATAATATAAACAAAGAATATAGAAAATAAAAAGGAGAAAATTCCTATATATGATAAGTGTTGACTTAAGTCCATATTTCAATTATAATTGTAAGTTTATTACTCTGCAGTATGGGTTGTGTCTACCATCCTGCTTCAATCACTTAATTGTAGAATTAAAAATCTATATCTCCATGGCCCCCGAGTGCTCAGGTGGCATATCTTCACAAGTAGTGCTGGCACTTTAAAAATCTTTTAAAGATTTTGCCTGGAGGACCACAGTAGGTAATATAGTTTCTCTGTGTCCTAGACATGACACACAGTCACATTTTCTGTCCTGAAGTTTCCCTTCAAACCATAAAGATCTAGTCCATGAGAGTTGTGCTCTGAGTCCCCAATAGGACACAGCTGCAAATCCTGGCAGGTCAGCAAGGACAACCCTGTCCATAGAGGGTTGGCAGATGTGGCAGCCAGTTTCCCTCCCATCACAACACTGCTACTGAAGAGCACTTCAGTTCAAAGGTTAATGTGTAAACTGAGTGCAGGATGGCTACCACAATGAGACATCTTGGCTTTGCGTGTTCCTGTGTACACCCCAGCTTTCTGCTTCTCTGGGAAACCTACCATGAACTACCTGGGTGCTTTCTCTACATTGTGCTCTCCTAAGCACTCTACCTCTAGGTGTGCCCAGAGCCTGTTACTTTGCTACTATGGAATGTGAAGATCCTTATAATGAAAGAAGGAATGCTGTGTCCAAAATCATGAGCTCAGATCAATCAGGGCCAAAACTGACACTAGGGCACCAGGTTTTAGTTCAGTACATTCCCTATGCTTCCACACTGTCTGGACTTCTCAAAATATATGGGAATATCAGCTAAAGAAATGTTAAATTTCTTTACTTACCAGATATTTTCAGGTTTGTAATATGAACACAGTTTGGGAAAATAGGTTTGTCCTTACCATAAGTACCCCAAGGTGATTCAGGTTTTGATTGGCTAGTATGTAGAATAGTATCATGAAATAGTACTGGTAGTTTTAGCCAAAAAATTCCAGCTTCAGGTGACACAGACATATCAGTGATGTAAAAGAGAGTCTTTAGGGATTCCTGTCTCATATTTGTAGCTTTATAATTCCGTGTGGTTACAAAGATCATATTGTGTCTAGTGAGGTAAATGATTATAAAGCTGGGAAACTGCCTTTAGCATGATGCCTAATACTGAAGAGAATCCAGATCAAGATGATTTCTCCAGTTCCTGTGTATGCTCCAGGTCAGAGTAAAAGAAAGTCTCTAGCACACACAGTCTGACCCATTTGTCACCAGTGAACAACAAGTGCTCAGAAAGAATTCTATTTCTTTTTATTAATGATTTGACTTCATGGCCAGAGTTTACTTATATTTCATCATTCTTTCTAGAATGGACATAAACTAGCATCAATCTCTCTGCCTTTGCCACCTGGGTACTAGAACTTTACACTTGAGTCCAGACATTGCACTAAGAATTGGTTCTACAACATATACATAGAATTCTCATTTTCTTAATTGTAATGTATCATCAGTATTTAGGGTCTAGGAAGACAAAAACTAAACATGAAAATGGTTTTTCCTGATAAGCTGATCCTCCTAGTCAAACCCTGCCCCAGCCTCAGGTTTCTTCCTGATCTCTTGACCTATATGTTCATTAAATCCTTCAATGTTTGCCATGTACTCAGCGATTTGTACCCACTGTTCCTTTTAAAATGTATTTTTAATATCATTTGGCTGCCTTGAGTATTCAGTGCTGAGCTTCCTGTGTTACATGGTTAATACCTCTATATTCTGTCCTCTCCTTTCATCTATTCTTTCATATTCTCTTCTCCTTCAGTTTTTGGCCCTTTTTTTATTTTCTTCACCATCTCTATGTAGGCGGTGTGATCTTTATATAAATGGTCCCTAGCTTGCCTTCTCAAGAGTATCCTTACTGGCCTGTGATCAACCCTTCGGTCTCAGATGTTTTCAGACATAAGATTCCAAATACTGAGAATGCTAATTTTTAAAATGGATTTCATTTTATTTCTGGAGTAACTGTCCTATAGCCCCAGACTGGTTCTTTTGAAGTTACTGTCCAATAGACACTCTCATGTTCTCCTTGGTCCTCATGCCTCTGGTTCCCAAGTACTGATATTAAGACTATGGGAGACTACTCTAGCTAATCACGTTAGGAGTTTGTGCTAACAATCATGGATATGTAATTGTCTTAACCATTACCAAATTTGAGTGGCAACCTACTCCATCAGTAAGGTACCCTTCATTAACCCCGTGTGTAGCACCAAGGAGAACACAGCTGTTCCTGTGCCCTGGAATGTAACAAACTGTTCTTTTGTCAGAGAAATACTTTTTTCCTCATGTTTTACACATGACAGCATGAGAGAAAACAAATGTGCAACCATGGAGGAGAAAAGTTCATCTACCCAGTTGGCAAAAAATTAGTCAATCTAAGTTGCTAATTGAACAGTGGAAGATGTCTTATTGAATCTCCTCATTTCAACATTACTCTTAAAGAAGCCAACTTTGCAATACTATTGTGGAAAACTATGTAGTCTGTCAACAAAAGAGAAGCATCTTGGGCCTCAGTACTCCTGTGTCTATACACAGTTCTCTCTCTGCTTCAGTTGAAACAGCCCAAGAAATATCTGGATTCCTTGTCTATCACCTCCTCCTAAAGACTCAATTCCCTAGAGAGCCCTAGAATCTGCCAGCAAGTAGATAAGTAAAGGTTCAGTTACAAAGTTACAACCCTAGGAAATGTCAGAGCCAAGACCTTAGTTAGGGCACAGTCTTGTCCTTCAATACTTTCTGAACAATTCTACCTTACTTTAATGGTTCCTTATTTGAGGGACTGTCAAATACACACGTTAGTTTCTTTTCCTCCCTGACATTGTGGAGGCATGAAGATGAGTAGAGGTATAGGATTTGGATAAAGGGATGATAAACAGGTTATTGGGATTCACAAGCAAAATTCACATGTGCCTGTTGAAGCAGTTCAACTAAACACTGAGCCAGACATGTTTACTCAGCTCCATGGTAATCTCAAGATTCTATTAGGAGCTGATGGGATGAGAGGGAATCTGATGTGATTAGGCAGATGAAAGACAACAGTAATCTCAGAAATTAGAGAAATGACACCCTTCACACTAGCCACAAACAATATAAAGTATCTTGGTGTGACTCTAACCAAACAATGGAAAGATCTATATGACAGGAACTTCAAGTCTTTGAAGAAAGAAATTGAAGAAGACCTCAGAAGATGGAAAAATCTTCCTTGCTCTTGGATTGGCAGGATTAACATAGTAAAACTGGCCATCTTGCCAAAAGCAATCTACAGATTCAATGCAATCCCCATCAAAATCCCAACTCAATTCTTCATAGACTTAAAAAGAGCAATTCTCAAATTCATCTGGAATAGCAAAAAACCCAGGAGAGCTAAAACTATTCTCACCAGTAAAAGAAGTTCTGGGTGAATCAGTATCCCCAACTTCAAGCAGGAATACAGAGCAATTGTGATAAAAACTGCGTGGTATTGGTACAGTGACAGGCAAGTAGATCAATAGAATAGAACTGAAGATCCAGAAATGGACCCACAGAATTATGTTGACTTGATTTTTGATAAAGGAGCAGAAAATATCCAGTAGAGAAAAGATAGCCTCTTCAACAAATGGTGCTGATTCAATTGGAGGTCAGCACGCAAAAGAATGCAAATTTATCCATTCTAAAAAACTTGTACTAAGCTCAATTCCAAGTGGATCAAGACTCTGAAGAAGGAAATGGAAGAAGACCTCAAAAAATGGGAAAACCTCCCATGCTCACGGATCGGTAGAATCAATATAGTTAAAATGGCCATTTTGCCAAAAGCAATATACAGATTCAATGCAATACCCATCAAGATCCCAACTCAATTCTTCACAGAGTTAGAAAGAGCAATTATCAAATTCATCTGGAACAACAAAAAACCCAGGATAGCTAAAACTATTCTCAGCAACAAAAGAAAATCTGGGGGAATCAGTATCCCTGACCTCAAGCAATACTACAGAGCAATAGTGTTAAAAACTGCATGGTATTGGTACAGTGACAGGCAGGAGGATCAATGGAACAGGACTGAAGATTCAGAAATGAACCCACACACCTATGGTCACTTGATCCTCGACAAAGAGGCTGAAAACATCTGATGGAAAAAAGATAGCCTTTTTCAACAAATGGTGCTGGTTCAACTGGAGGTCAGCATGCAGAAGAATGCGAATTGATCCATCCTTGTCTCCTTGTACTAAGCTCAAATCCAAATGGATCAAGGACCTCCACATAAAGCCAGACACTCTGAAGCTAATAGAAAAGAAACTGGGGAAGACCCTTGAGGACATCGGTACAGGGAGAAAGTTTCTGAACAGAACACCAATAGCGTATGCTCTAAGAGCAAGAATTGACAAATGGGACCTCATAAGGTTACAGAGTTTCTGTAAGGCAAAGGACACCATCAAGAGGACAGATCGGCAACCAACAAATTGGGAAAAGATCTTCACCAATCCTACATCAGATAGAGGGCTAATATCCAATATATATAAAGAACTCAAGAAGTTAGACTCCAGAAAACCAAACAACCCTATTAAAAAATGGGGTACAGAGTTAAACAAAGAATTCTCACCTGAAGAACTTCAGAAGGCAGAGAAGCATCTTAAAAAATGCTCAACTTCATTAGTCATTAGGGAAATGCAAATCAAAACAACCCTAAGATTTCATCTTACACCAGTCAGAATGGCTAAGATTAAAAATTCAGGAGACAGCAGGTGTTGGAAAGGGTGTGGAGAAAGAGGAACACTCCTCCACTGCTGGTGGGGTTGCAAATTGGTACAACCACTCTGGAAAGCAGTCTGGCGGTTCCTCAGAAAACTGGGCACCTCACTTCCAGAAGATCCTGCTATACCACTCCTGGGCATATATCCAGAGGATTCCCCACCATGTAATAAGGATACATGCTCTACTATGTTCATAGCAGCCCTATTTATAATTGCCAGATGCTGGAAAGAACCCAGGTATCCCTCAACAGAAGAGTGGATGCAAAAAATGTGGTATATCTACACAATGGAGTACTATTCAGCCATTAGAAACAATGAATTCATGAAATTCTTAGACAAATGGATGGAGCTAGAGAACATCATACTAAGTGAGGTAACCCAGACTCAAAAGGTGAATCATGGTATGCACTCACTAATAAGTGGTTATTAACCTAGAAAACTGGAATACCCAAAACATAATCCACACATCAAATGAGATACAAGAAGAAAGGAGGAGTGGCCCCTGGTTCTGGAAAGACTCAGTGAAACAGTATTCTGCAAAACCAGAACGGGGAAGTGGGAAGGGGTGGGAGGGAGGACAGGGGAAGAGAAGGGGGCTTACGGGACTTTCGGGGAGTGGGGGGGTAGAAAAGGGGAAATCATTTGAAATGTAAATAAATTATATCGAATAAAAAAAATTAAAAAAAAAAAAGAACCTCCACATAAGACCAGACACACTGAAACTAATAGAAATGAAACTGGGGAAGACCCTTGAGGACATGGGCACAAGGGAAAATTTCCTCAATTTGCTCTAAGATCTAGAATTGACAAATGGGACCTCTTACAAAGTTTCTGTAAGGCAAAGGACATTGTCAAACGGACAAAACATCAACCAATAAATTGAGAAAAGATCTTTACCTACACTGTATCTGACAGAGGGCTTCTATCCAAGATATACAAAGAACTCAAGAAATTAGACTCCAGAGAGCCAAATATCCCTCTTAAAAATGGGGTACAGAGCTAAACAAAGAGTTTTCACCTGAGGAATATTGAATGGCTGAGAAGTAACTAAAGAAATATTCAACATCCTTAGTCATGAGGGAAATGCAAATCAAAACTACCCTGAGATTTCACCTCACACCAGTCAGAATGGCTAAGACGAAAAAGTTAAGAGAAAACTGGTGCTGGCATGGATTTTGAGAAAGAGGAACACTCCTCCATAGCTGTGGGGTTGCAAGCTGGTACTACCGCTCTGGAAATCAGTCTGGCAGTTCCTTAGAAAACTGGGAATGATACTTCCAGAGGGCCGACTATAACATTACTAGGCATATACCGAGAGGATTCCAAAGCATGTAGTAAGGATACATCCTCCACTATGTTCATAGCAGCCCTATTTATAATAGCCAGAAGCTGGAAAGAACCCAGAAGTCCCTCAACGGAGGAATGGATACAGAAAATGTGGTATATATACACAATGGAGTACTATTCAGCCATTAGAAACAATGAACTCATGAAACTCTTACACAAATGGATGGAACTGGAGAACATCATCCGAAGTGAGGTATTACAATCTCAAAAGAACACTCATGGTATGCACTCACTGTTAAATGGATATTAACCTAGAAGCTTGGAGTACCCAAGACACAATGCACATATCAAATGATGTCCAAGAAGAAGGAAGGAGTGGCCTTCGGTCCTGTAAAAGATCAGTGCAGCAGTGCCTGGGAATACCAGGACAGTCAATTGGGAAGTTATGGATTGTGGAACAGGGAGAGAAGAAGGCTTATGAGGTTTTTGGGGAGGGGGGATCCAGGAAAGGGAAAAATCAATTGAAATGTAAATAACAAATATGTCAAATTAAGGAAAAAAGAAAAAAAAGTGTGTGCCACCACTGCCTGCTTCTTTGTGAAACCTCACATGAACTACCAGGGTGCTTTCTCTATACTGTGCTCTCTTAACCACTCTATATATGTGCTCACAGGTCAGGCTGTTAGTTTTGCTACTATGAAATGTGAAGATTCTCATAGTGTAAGAGGGAATGCTCTGTCCAACATCATAATCTCAGATATATCAGGGCCAAACTGACACTTGGCACTAGATTCTCATTCAGTACATTCCCTATGCATCCATACTTTCTGGACTTCTCAAAATATGTGGATATCAGCTAAAGAAATGTTCCGATTTCCATCCATACCAGACATTGTAAGGTTGGCAATGTGAACACAGTTTGGGAAAACAGCTTTGTACTTATCCTAGGGACCTCAAGAAGATTCAGGTTTTGATTGGCTAATAGGTGTAATAGTATCATGAAACTGTACTGTTACTCTATCCCAAGAATTACTAGTTGGGGAGGCACAAGTTTATTAGTGATATACAACTGTGTCTTTATGGATTCCTGTCTTATCTTCGTAGATTTATAATTCCTTGTTACAAAGATTATACTGGGTCTAGTGAGGTAAATGAGTATAAAGCTGGGAAATTTGCTTTAGTTTGATCTCTAATACTAAAGAATATCTAGATCACCATGATTTCTCCAGATCCTGTGTATGCTCAAGGTCAGAGTAAAACAAAATTTCCAAACAGAAGTTCTCAAAAAATATTCTAATTCTTTTTAGTAATAATTTGACTTCATGGCCAGGGTTTGCCTATAATTCATCATTCTTTCTAGAATGTGGATAAACTACCATCAATCATTCTGCCTATGCCACCTGGGAGCAAGAATTTTACTCTTGAGCCCAGACATTGCACTAAGAATTGGTTCTACAATATATGCATAGAAAGCTCATTTCCTAATTGTAAAGCATCATCAGGGTTTAGGGACTCAGAAGACAATATCTAAATATGAAATGTGTTTTTCCTGATAAGTTAGTGGTTCTAGTCATATCCTGTCCCAGCCTCAGCATCATTCCTGAACTCTTGACCTATATTTCATTAAATCTTTCAATGTTTGCCATGTACTCAGAAATTTTTAGCCAGTGTTCCTTTGAAAATGTATTTATTAATATCATTTGTCTGCCTTGAGCATTCAGTGGTGAGCTTCCTGTGTCACATGGCTAACACCCCTATGGTCTGTCTTCTCCTTTCATCTATTCTTCATATTCTCCTCTCCAGCAATCTTGCCCCATTTTTTTCATTTTCTTCACTGTCTCTAGGTAAAGGTGGTGTGATCTTTTTATAAATGGTCCCTAGCTTGCCTTCTCAAGAGTATCAGTTTGCTTACTGCCCTGTGATCCATCCTTCCTTCTTAGTGGGTGTCAGATGTAAGAGAGCTACTACTGGGAATGCTAATTTTTAAAATCCATTTCCTTTTATTACTCGAGGAACCGTCTTATAACCCTGAGTGACTCTCTTGAAGTTACTGTCCAAGAGAAACTCTCATGTTCACATTGGTTCTCATGCCTCTGGTTCCAAAGGGTGGACATTAAAGGTGTATACCACCATACTCTAGCTATTCACAATAGGAGTTTGTTTGTAATGACAATCAAGGAATGTAATTATCTTAAACCATTTGCCAAAATTGAGTGGAAACCTCCTCCATTAGTAAGGTGCCCATCTTCAACCCAGTGTGCATCACCAGGGTGGACACAGCTGTTCGTGTGCAGGTGAATGTAACAAACTATCCTTTTGTCAGGGAAAGACTTGTTTCCACCTGACAGCTTCAGAGAACACAAATGTGAAACCATGTAGGAGGAAAATACATCTAGCCAGTTGACAAAAACTAGTCAATCTAAGTTGCTAATTGAACAGTGGAAGATGTTTTATTGTATCTCCTTATCTCAACATTACTGTTGATCAGGTAATCTTTGAAGTACTATTGTGTAATACTCTGTAGTCTGTCATCAAAAGAAAACCAACTTGGGCCTCAGTTCTCCTGTGTCTATACACAGTTCTCTCTCTGCTTCAGTTGAAACAGCCCCAAGAACTATCTGGATTCCTTCTCTATCCCCTCCTCCTAAAGACTCAATTCCCTAGAGAGCCCTAGAATCTGCCAGCAAGTAGATAAGTCAAGGTTGAGGACAAAGTTAAAACCATAGGAAAGGTCAGATCCAAGACCTTAGTTAGGGCACAGTCTTGTCCTTCAATACTTTCTTTCCAATCCCACCTTATTTTGATGATTCCCTATTTGAGAGACTTTCAATTAAATAAACATTTTAGTTTCTTTCCTACCTGACATTGTGGAGGCAGGAAGACAAGTAGAGGTATAGGATTTGGATAAAGGGATGGTAAACGGGTTATTGGTATTCACAAGGTAAAGGGGTTATTGAGATTCACAAGCACAAGTCACGTGTATGCGTTGAAGCAGTTCAACTGAACACTGAGCCAGACTTGTTTACTCAGCTCCATGGTAACCTCAAGATTCTATTAAGTGCTCATTGGCTGAGAAGGAATCTGATGTCAGAAGGCAGATGAAAGCCAACAGTAATCTCAGAAGCCATGTTTTAAAAGGGACAGACTTGACACCATGCTAGAAAGCAAGCCTAGGGCAGCCCGACATGGCTGAAATGATGGCAGCTATAAGCACAAAACCCAAAGATGGTAGTTCCTATTTCCTGGGCTCTTAGTTAAGAAAGAGTGTCACACATTTCTTGCAAGTGTTAATAAGACACTTATCATTGAAATGTTATTATACATCCAGATAATATTAGTGTATGTTATAGTCAAAGATATGTCCTCAGTGGGTGTTTATTTGCTGTTTAATTGCTGTGAAGAACCACCAGGACTGGGGAATTTCTTTGAACAGCAAGTATTTAATTGGGGCTTCCTTATAGATTTACAGATAGAATCACTGATGTCGTATCAGAGTTTTACTGTAAAAAACCAGAGTACAGAGGCAGAGATAGAGACAGAGAGAGAAAGAGAGAAAGAAAGAGAGTGAGAGAGTGAGACAGAGAGAGAGAGAGAGAGAGAGACAGACAGACAGACAGAGAGACAGAGGGACACAGAGACAGAGAGAGAGACAGACTGAGAGAGATAGACAGAGAGATAGAGACAGAGACAGACAGAGAAAAAGGGAGACAGAAACAGGATAGAATGAGATAGAGAGACAGCGACTGACAGAGAGAGATGGAGACAGAGACAGACATAAGGAGAAGCAGAGTTACATTCAGGTCCTGTTACTGGTATCTTAAATCTTAAAACCTACCCCCAGTGAAACACTTCCTCCAAGAGTCTTCCCTAGTGACCTACCTCCTCTAATATATACTTCCAGACTCCCATTGACACATCCCATCCTACAGTACCCCAAGTTTCATTCTTATTCAAATAAGCACCATAATTTCAACTGGGCCATACCTTCTGACCTTCCATACAGTTCATTACAGGAGACTAATGATGCAAATATATAAGTCTGTGGGGCTGTTCTCATTCAAATCATCAGGAAATGGAAGAAGAACGAGAGAGACCGCTAGGCTGAACAAAGATATTACTGTTGAAAGTTTGTCATTTAATCTCACTGTGCAATTTCCAAGAATCAAAGCATGGTCCTAGATTGAGAAGATCCTATAGGGAAAATGTGATATATTTACATAGTGGCAGATTAGATATTTTAAAAAATAATGACATCATGACATTTGCAGAAAAAACTTTGGCAATAAAAAAAAAACATCCATAGTGACATAACCAAGATCCAGAAACATACATATTATATGTATTCACTTACATCTGGATAGTAGTCACTAAAGGATACTAACCAACCTTTAATCCAAACATCCAGAGATAGGATATGAAGAAATGAACTAGGATGGATACATGCATCTCCATGGAAGTGAGAGATTGATTAGATTTTACAGGTGACCTATGTGAAAGACAATGGACACAGTCCTTGCGGAATAGGAAGGGAGCTAAGGGAAAGGAAGAGAATCCTGGGAGATATAGGTTCAGTTGCAGTGGCATTTGAGGCATAACACGGAAACCCAGTGTACTGGAAATCCTAAATTATAAGAAGGCAATCTTAGTGATTTCTACTGATGGGGGATACAGAGTCTGTACTGGCCACTTTTTGTCACCAATAAGGCTTCCATGAAAAGTGACTGCCTTGCATTCATTTAAGTTGTTCTGCAAGGTCATCCCATGGAAATATACAAACAACCCAGGCTGTTGCTAAGACAACTGTTTACTCATTGCTAACTGAGAGTAGAGTTCAATTGCTTAGGCCAACACCTACTCAGCACATTGAAATTGAAGTTGAGCAGATTCATGCTTCAAACCTTTGCCCTTATGTTCTAGTTTCTTTGTTGTAGGAGAGTTCTCTGTTGGCCACCAAAAGAGAAACAAATACCAATTCAGCCACAAAACCCTTGACCTACAGTATTTTCTGTTGAAAGTCTGTTATTCAGTCTCATTGGGCAGATATGCTAGGGCAGTAGTGTCAGAGAACATCTAGGAATAATATAGAAATATCTGATTTGACTTAAGGCCCAATTAATTAGATAGAATCCATACAAGACACTGTTTAGGTGACAAAAACATAGAGTGTATATGGCCAGAGACCTAGTTTAAAATCAAATGCTACTGCTCTAAACAATTAAATAAAAGAAACAATCTAACAGTCCAATTCTTCTAATCCCACCGATCAATTCCCTATTCAGCCATTATAAGAAAGGCTTCCTCCTGCAGCAAATGGGAATATATATAGAGTTCCATACCAATATATTATGGGGGTAGAGAGAGAGAGACAGAGACAGAGACAGAGTCAGAGAGACAAAGAGACAGAGACAGAGAGAGTGACAGAAACAGAGACACAGAGATAGAGAATGAAACACACAGTCCTTTGTGATGTGTGTTCATCCATCTCCCTACACAGACCCATTCATACATTAGGGAACTGTGCGAAATATGACGGCAAGATACTGTCAAAGCAGACAAAATGAAAGAAGAACAATGCCCTCCAATTCACTTGAGCAAAGCTAGCATGAACTGGGAGAAGCAGAAAAAACTGGGCCTACACAGATCCTTTGCAGGACATCTGCAAACAAATGTAGCTTCCTTTTTCTTTTTTTTTCCAGATAGGGTTTCTGTGTGTAGCCCTGACTGTCATGGAACTCACTCTTTAGACCAGGCTGGCCTTGAACTCAGAAATCCACCTGTATTTGCCTCCAGAGCACTGTCATTAAAAGAATGTGCCTCCACTGCCTGCTTCTCTGTAAAAATTCCCATGAATTAGCTGGGTGCTGTCTCTATACTGTGCTCTCTTAAGCACTCTATATCTACTTGTGCTCACAGGTCAGCCTGTTAGTTTTGCTACTATGAAATGTGAAGATCCTTATAGTGAAAGGGAGAATGCTCTGTCCAAAATCATAATCTCAGATATATCAGGGCCAAAATTGACACTTGGCACTAGATTCTCATTCAGTACATTCCCTATGCATCCATACTTTCTGGACTTCTCAAAATATGGGGATATCAGCTAAAGAAATGTTCCCATTTCTTTCCATACCAGACATTGTGAGGTTGGCAATGTGAACACAGTTTGGGAAAACAGCTTTGTACTTATCATAGGGACCTCAAGATGATTCAGGTTTTGATTGGCTAATAGGTGGAATAGTATCAAGAAACTGTACTGGTACCTCTATCCCAAGAATTACCTGTTGGGGATGCACAAGTTTATTAGTGATATACAACTGTGTCTTTATGGATTCCTGTCTTATCTTCGTAGATTTATAATTCCTTGTTACAAAGATTATACTGTGTCTAGTGAGGTAAATGAGTATAAAGCTGGGAAATTTGCTTTAGTTTGATCTCTAATACTAAAGAATATCTAGATCAACATGATTTCTCCAGATCCTGTGTATGCTCAAGGTCAGAGTAAAACAAAATCCCCAAACACAAGTTCTCAAAAAAAAATTCTAATTCTTTTTAGTAATAATTTGACTTCATGGCCAGGGTTTGCCTATAATTCATCATTCTTTCTAGAATGTGGATAAACTACCATCAATCCTTCTGCCTATGCCACCTGGGAGCTAGAATTTTACTCTTGAGCCCAGACATTGCACTAAGAATTGGTTCTACAATATATGCATAGAAAGCTCATTTCCTAATTGTAAAGCATCATCAGGGTTTAGGGACTCAGAAGACAATATCTAAACATGAAATGTGTTTTTCCTGATAAGTTAGTGGTTCTAGTCATATCCTGTCCCAGCCTCAGCATCATTCCTGAACTCTTGACCTATATTTCATTAAATCCTTCAATGTTTGCCATGTAGTCAGTAATTTTTAGCCAGTGTTCCTTTGAAAATGTATTTATTAATATCATTTGTCTGCCTTGAGCATTCAGTGGTGAGCTTCCTGTGTCACATGGCTAACACCCCTATGTTCTGTCTTCTCCTTTCATCTATTCTTCATATTCTCCTCTCCAGAAATCTTGCCCCATTTTTTTCATTTTCTTCACTGTCTCTAGGTAAAGGTGGTGTGATCTTTTTATAAATGGTCCCTAGCTTGCCTTCTCAAGAGTATCAGTTTGCTTACTGCCCTGTGATCCACCCTTCCTTCTTAGTGGGTTTCAGATGTAAGAGAGCTACTACTGGGAATGCTAATTTTTAAAATTCATTTCCTTTTATTACTCGAGGAACCGGCTTATAGCCCCTGAGTGACTCTCTTGAAGTTACTGTCCAAGAGAAACTCTGATGTTCACATTGGTTCTCATGCCTCTGGTTCCCAAGGGTGGACATTAAAGGTATATGCCACCATACTCTAGCTATTCACAATAGGAGTTTGTTTGTAATGACAATCAAGGAATGTAATTATCTTAAACCATTTGCCAAAATTGAGTGGAAACCTCCTCCATTAGTAAGGTGCCCATCTTCAACCCAGTGTGCATCACCAGGGTGGACACAGCTGTTCGTGTGCAGGTGAATGTAACAAACTATCCTTTTGTCAGGGAAGACTTGTTTCCACCTGACAGCTTCAGAGAACACAAATGTGAAACCATGTAGGAGGAAAATACATCTAGCCAGTTGACAAAAACTAGTCAATCTAAGTTGCTAATTGAACAGTGGAAGATGTTTTATTGACTCTCCTTATCTCAACATTACTGTTGATCAGCTAATCTTTGAAGTACTATTGTGTAATACTCTGTAGTCTGTCATCAAAAGAAAAGCATCTTGGGCCTCAGTTCTCCTGTGTCTATACACAGTTCTCTCTCTGCTTCAGTTGAAACAGCCCCAAGAACTATCTGGATTCCTTCTCTATCCCCTCCTCCTAAAGACTCAATTCCCTAGAGAGCCCTAGAATCTGCCAGCAAGTAGATAAGTCAAGGTGGAGGACAAAGTTACAACCCTAGGAAAGGTCAGATCCAAGACCTTAGTTAGGGCACAGTCTTGTCCTTCAATACTTTCTTTCCAATCCCACCTTATTTTGATGATTCCCTATTTGAGAGACTTTCAATTAAATAAACATTTTAGTTTCTTTCCTACCTGACATTGTGGAGGCAGGAAGACAAGTAGAGGTATAGGATTTGGATAAAGGGATGGTAAACGGGTTATTGGTATTCACAAGGTAAAGGGGTTATTGAGATTCACAAGCACAAGTCACGTGTATGCGTTGAAGCAGTTCAACTGAACACTGAGCCAGACTTGTTTACTCAGCTCCATGGTAACCTCAAGATTCTATTAAGTGCTCATTGGCTGAGAAGGAATCTGATGTCAGAAGGCAGATGAAAGCCAACAGTAATCTCAGAAGCCATGTTTTAAAAGGGACAGACTTGACACCATGCTAGAAAGCAAGCCTAGGGCAGCCCGACATGGCTGAAATGATGGCAGCTATAAGCACAAAACCCAAAGATGGTAGTTCCTATTTCCTGGGCTCTTAGTTAAGAAAGAGTGTCACACATTTCTTGCAAGTGTTAATAAGACACTTATCATTGAAATGTGATTATACATCCTAACAGATAATATTAGTGTATGTTATAGTCACAGATATGTCCTCAGTGGGTGTTTATTTGCTGTTTAATTGCTGTGAAGAACCACCAGGACTGGGGAATTTCTTTGAACAGCAAGTATTTAATTGGGACTTCCTTATAGTTTTACAGATAGAATCACTGATGTCGTATCAGAGTTTTTCTGTAATAAACCAAAGAGTACAGAGGCAGAGATAGAGACAGACAGAGAGAGAGAGAGAGAGAGAGAGAGAGAGAGAGAGAGAGAGAGAGAGAGAGAGAGGCAGGCAGAGAGACAGAGGGACACAGAGACAGAGAGACAGACAGACTGAGAGAGATAGACAGAGAGATAGAGACAGAGACAGACAGAGAAAAAGGGAGACAGAAACAGGATAGAATGAGATACAGAGAAACAGAGACTGACAGAGAGAGATGGAGACAGAGACAGACATAAGAAAAAAAACAGAGTTACATTCAGGTCCTGTTACTGGTATCTTAAATCTCAAAACCTACCCCCAGTGAAACACTTCCTCCAAGAGTCTCCCCTAGTGACCTACCTCCTCTAATATATACTTCCATTGACACATCCCATCCTACAGTCCCCCAAGTTTCATTCTTCTAAAAATAAGCACCATAATTTCAACTGGGCCATACCTTCTGACCTTCCATACAGTTCATTACAGGAGACTAATGATGCAAATATATAAGTCTGTGGGGCTGTTCTCATTCAAATCATCAGGAAATGGAAGAAGAAGGAGAGAGACCTCTAGGCTGAACAAAGATATTACTGTTGAAAGTTTGTCATTTAATCTCACTGGGCAATTTCCAAGAACCAAAGCATGGTCCTAGATTGAGAAGATCCTATAGGGAAAATGTGATACATTTACATAGTGGCAGATTAGATATTTTAAAAAATAATGACATCATGACATTTGCAGAAAAAACTTTGGCAATAAAAAAAAAACATCCATAGTGACATAACAAAGATCCAGAAACATACATATTATATGTATTCACTTACATCTGGATAGTAGTCACTAAAGGATACTAACCAACCTTTAATCCATACATCAAGAGATAGGATATGAAGAAATGAACTAGGATGGAAACATGCATCTCCATGGAAGTGAGAGATTGATTAGATTTTACAGGTGACCTATGTGAAAGGCAATGGACACAGTCCTTGAGGAATAGGAAGGGAGCTAAGGGAAAGGAAGAGAATCCTGGGAGATATAGGTTCAGTTGCAGTGGCATTTGAGGCATAACATGGAAACCCAGTGTACTGGAAATCCTAAATTATAGGAAGGCAATCTTAGTGATTTCTACTGATGGGGGATACAGAGTCTGTGCTGGCCACTTTTTGTCACCAATAAGGCTTCCATGAAAAGTGACTGCATTGCATTCATTTGAGTTGTTCTGCAAGGTCATCCCATGGAAATATACAAACAACCCAGGCAGTTGCTAAGACAACTGTTTACTCTTTGCTAACTGAGAGTAGAGTTCAACTGCTTAGGCCAATACCTACTCAGCACATTGAAATTGAAGTTGAGCAGATGCATGCTTCAAACCTTTACCCTTACGTTCTAGTTTCTTTGTTGTAGGAGAGTTCTCTGTTGGCCACCAAAAGAGAAACAAATACCAATTCAGCCACAAAACCCTTGACCTACAGTATTTTCTGTTGAAAGTCTGTTATTCAGTCTCATTGGGCAGTTCTACCTGCCAGATATGCTAGGGCAGTAGTGTCAGAGAACATCTAGGAATAATAATAGAAATGTCTGATTTGACTTAAGGCCCAATTAATTAGATAGAATCCATACAAGACACTGCTTAGGTGACAAAAACATAGAGTGTAGATGGCCAGAGACCTAGTTTAAAATCAAATGCTACTGCTCTAAACAATTAAATAAAAGAAACAGTCTAGCAGTCCAATTCTTCTAATCCCACTGATCAATTCCCTATTCAGCCATTATAAGAAAGGCTTCCTCCTGCAGCAAATGGGAATATATATAGAGTTCCATACCAATATATTATGGGGGTAGAGAGAGAGAGACAGAGACAGAGACAGAGTCAGAGAGACAAAGAGACAGAGACAGAGAGAGTGACAGAAACAGAGACACAAAGACAGACAGAGAATGAAATGCACAGTCCTTTGTGATGTGTGTTCATCCATCTCCCTACACAGACCCATTCATACATTAGGGAACTGTGCGAAATATGACGGCAAGATACTGTCAAAGCAGACAAAATGAAAGAAGAACAATGCCCTCCAATTCACTTGAGCAAAGCTAGCATGAACTGGGAGAAGCAGAAAGAACTGGGCCTACACAGATCCTTTGCAGGACATCTGCAAACAAATGTAGCTTCCTTTTTCTTTTTTTTTCCAGATAGGGTTTCTGTGTGTAGCCCTGACTGTCATGGAACTCACTCTTTAGACCAGGCTGGCCTCGAACTCAGAAATCCACCTGTATTTGCCTCCAAAGCACTGTCATTAAAAATATGTGCCTCCACTGCCTGCTTCTCTGTAAAAATTCCCATGAATTAGCTGGGTGCTGTCTCTATACTGTGCTCTCTTAAGCACTCTATATCTACTTGTGCTCACAGGTCAGCCTGTTAGTTTTGCTACTATGAAATATGAAGATCCTTATAGTGAAAGGGAGAATGCTCTGTCCAAAATCATAATCTCAGATATATCAGGGCCAAAATTGACACTTGGCACTAGATTCTCATTCAGTACATTCCCTATGCATCCATACTTTCTGGACTTCTCAAAATATGGGGTTATCAGCTAAAGAAATGTTCCCATTTCTTTCCATACCAGACATTGTGAGGTTGGCAATGTGAACACAGTTTGGGAAAACAGCTTTGTACTTATCATAGGGACCTCAAGATGATTCAGGTTTTGATTGGCTAATAGGTGGAATAGTATCAAGAAACTGTACTGGTACCTCTATCCCAAGAATTACCTGTTGGGGATGCACAAGTTTATTAGTGATATACAACTGTGTCTTTATGGATTCCTGTCTTATCTTCGTAGATTTATAATTCCTTTTTACAAAGATTATACTGTGTCTAGTGAGGTAAATGAGTATAAAGCTGGGAAATTTGCTTTAGTTTGATCTCTAATACTAAAGAATATCTAGATCACCATGATTTCTCCAGATCCTGTGTATGCTCAAGGTCAGAGTAAAACAAAATCCCCAAACACAAGTTCTCAAAAAGTATTCTAATTCTTTTTAGTAATAATTTGACTTCATGGCCAGGGTTTGCCTATAATTCATCATTCTTTCTAGAATGTGGATAAACTACCATCAATCCTTCTGCCTATGCCATCTGGGAGCTAGAATTTTACTCTTGAACCCAGACATTGCACTAAGAATTGGTTCTACAATATATGCATAGAAAGCTCATTTCCTAATTGTAAAGCATCATCAGGGTTTAGGGACTCAGAAGACAATATCTAAACATGAAATGTGTTTTTCCTGATAAGTTAGTGGTTCTAGTCATATCCTGTCCCAGCCTCAGCATCATTCCTGAACTCTTGACCTATATTTCATTAAATCCTTCAATGTTTGCCATGTACTCAGTAATTTTTAGCCAGTGTTCCTTTGAAAATGTATTTATTAATATCATTTGTCTGCCTTGAGCATTCAGTGGTGTGCTTCCTGTGTTACATGGCTAACACCCCTATGTTCTGTCTTCTCCTTTCATCTATTCTTCATATTCTCCTCTCCAGCAATCTTGCCCCATTTTTTTCATTTTCTTCACTGTCTCTAGGTAAAGGTGGTGTGATCTTTTTATAAATGGTCCCTAGCTTGCCTTCTCAAGAATATCAGTTTGCTTACTGCCCTGTGATCCACCCTTCCTTCTTAGTGGGTTTCAGATGTAAGATAGCTACTACTGGGAATGCTAATTTTTAAAATTCATTTCCTTTTATTACTTGAGGAACCATCTTATAGCCCCTGAGTGACTCTCTCGAAGTTACTGTCCAAGAGAAACTCTCATGTTCACATTGGTTCTCATGCCTCTGGTTCCCAAGGGTGGACATTAAAGGTGTATGCCACCATACTCTAGCTATTCACAATAGGAGTTTGTTTGTAATGACAATCAAGGAATGTAATTATCTTAAACCATTTGAGAAAATTGAGTGGAAACCTACTCCAGTAGTAAGGTGCCCATCTTCAACCCAGTGTGCAGCACCAGGGTGGACACAGCTGTTTGTGTGCAGGTGAATGTAACAAACTATCCTTTTGTCAGGGAGACTTGTTTCCACCTGACAGCTTCAGAGAACACAAATGTGAAACTATGTAGGAGGAAAATACATCTACCCAGTTGGCAAAAACTAGTCAATCTAAGTTGCTAATTGAACAGTGGAAGATGTATTATTGAATCTCCTTATCTCAACATTACTGTTGATCAGCTAATCTTTGAAGTACTATTGTGTAATACTCTGTAGTCTGTCATCAAAAGAAAAGCATCTTGGGCCTCAGTTCTCCTGTGTCTATACACAGTTCTCTATCTGCTTCAGTTGAAACAGCCCCAAGAACTATCTGGATTCCTTCTCTATCCCCTCCTCCTAAAGACTCAATTTCCTAGAGAGCCCTAGAATCTGCCAGCAAGTAGATAAGTCAAGATTCAGGACAAAGTTACAACCCTAGGAAAGGTCAGATCCAAGACCTTCTTTAGGACACAGTCTTGTCCTTCAATACTTTCTTTCCAATCCCACCTTATTTTGATGATTAACTATTTGAGAGACTTTCAATTAAATAAACATTTTAGTTTCTTTCCTACCTGACATTTTGGAGGCAGGAAGACAAGTAGAGGTATAGGATTTGGATAAAGGGATGGTAAACGGGTTATTGGTATTCAGAAGGTAAAGGGGTTATTGAGATTCACAAGTCACGTGTATGCGTTGTAGCAGTTCAACTGAACACTGAGCCAGACTTGTTTACTCAGCTCCATGGTAACCTCAAGATTCTATTAAGTGCTGATTGGCTGAGAAGGAATCTGATGTCAGAAGGCAGATGAAAGCCAACAGTAATCTCAGAAGCCATGTTTTAAAAGGGACAGACTTGACACCATGCTAGAAAGCAAGCCTATAGGGCAGCCCGACATGACTGAAATGATGGCAGCTATAAGCACAAAACCCAAAGATGGTAATTCCTATTTCCTGGGTTCTTAGTTAAGAAAGAGCATCACACATTTCTTGCAAGTGTTAATAAGACACTTATTGAAATGTGATTATACATCCAGATAATATTAGTGTATGTTATAGTCAAAGATATGTCCTCAGTGGGTGTTTATTTGCTGTTTAATTGCTGTGAAGAACCACCAGGACTGGGGAATTTCTTTGAACAGCAAGTATTTAATTGGGGCTTCCTTATAGTTTTACAGATAGAATCACTGATGTCGTATCAGAGTTTTTCTGTAATAAACCAAAGAGTACAGAGGCAGAGATAGAGACCGAGATAGAAAGACAGAGAGAGAGAGAGAGAGAGAGAGAGAGAGAGAGAGAGAGAGAGAGAGAGAGAGACTTACAGACAGACAGACAGGCAAAGAGACAGAGAGACAGACAGGCTGAGTGAGATAGAGAGATAGAGACAGAGACAGACAGAGAAAAAGGGAGACAGAAACAGGATAGAATGAGATAGAGAGACAGCGACTGACAGAGAGAGATGGAGACAGAGACAGACATAAGGAGAAACAGAGTTACATTCAGGTCCTGCTACTGGTATCTTAAATCTTAAAACCTAACGCAGTGAAAGACTTCCTCCAAGAGTCTCCCCTAGTGACCTACCTCCTCTAATATATACTTCCAGACTCCCATTGACACATCCCATCCTACAGTACCCCAAGTTTCATTCTTCTAAAAATAAGCACCATAATTTCAACTGGGCCATACCTTCTGACCTTCCATATAGTTCATTACAGGACACTAATGATGCAAATATATAAGTCTGTGGGGCTGTTCTCATTCAAATCATCAGGAAATGGAAGAAGAAGGAGAGAGACCTCTAGGCTGAACAAAGATATTACTGTTGAAAGTTTGTCATTTAATCTCACTGGGCAATTTCCAAGAATCAAAGCATGGTCCTAGATTGAGAAGATCCTTTAGGGAAAATGTGATACATTTACATAGTGGCAGATTAGATATTTTAAAAAATAATGACATCATGACATTTGCAGAAAAAAACTTTGGCAATAAAAAAAAAACAACCATAGTGACATAACCAAGATCCAGAAACATACATATTATATGTATTCACTTACATCTGGATAGTAGTCACTAAAGATACTAACCAACCTTTAATCCATACATCCAGAGATAGGATATGAAGAAATGAACTAGGATGGATACATGCATCTCCATGGAAGTGAGAGATTGATTAGATTTTACAGGTAACCTATGTGAAAGACAATGGACACAGTCCCTGAGGAATAGGAAGGGAGCTAAGGGAAAGGAAGAGAATCCTGGGAGATATAGGTTCAGTTGCAGTGGCATTTGAGGCATAACATGGAAACCCAGTGTACTGGAAATCCTAAATTATAGGAAGGCAATCTTAGTGATTTCTACTGATGGGGGATACAGAGTCTCTACTGGCCACTTTTTGTCACCAATAAAGCTTCCATGAAAAGTGACTGCATTGCATTCATTTGAGTTGTTCTGCAAGATCATCCCATGGAAATATACAAACAACCCAGGCTGTTGCTAAGACAACTGTTTACTCTTTGCTAACTGAGAATAGAGTTCAATTGCTTAGGCCAACACCTACTCAGCACGTTGAAATTGAAGTTGAGCAGATGAATGCTTCAAACCTTTACCCTTATGTTCTAGTTTCTTTGTTGTAGGAGAGTTCTCTGTTGGCCACCAAAAGAGAAACAAGTACCAATTCAGCCACAAAACCCTTGACCTACAGTATTTTCTGTTGAAAGTCTGTTATTCAGTCTCATTGGGCAGTTCTACCTGCTAGATATGCTAGGGCAGTAGTGTCAGAGACCATCTAGGAATAATATAGAAATGTCTGATTTGACTTAAGGCCCAATTAATTAGATAGAATCCATACAAGACACTGCTTAGGTGACAAAAACAGAGTGTAGATGGCCAGAGACCTAGTTTCAAATCAAATGCTACTGCTCTAAACAATTAAATAAAAGAAACAGTCTAGCAGTCCAATTCTTCTAATCCCACTGATCAATTCCCTATTCAGCCATTATAAGAAAGGCTTCCTCCTGCAGCAAATGGGAATATATATAGAGTTCCAAACCAGTATATTATGGGGGTAGAGAGAGAGAGACAGAGACAGAGACAGAGTCAGAGAGACAAAGAGACAGAGACAGAGAGAGTGACAGAAACAGAGACATAAAGACAGAGACAGAGAATGAAATGCACAGTCCTTTGTGATGTGTGTTCATCCATCTCCCTACACAGACCCATTCATACATTAGGGAACTGTGTGAAATATGACGGCAAGATACTGTCAAAGCAGACAAAATGAAAGAAGAACAATGCCCTCCAATTCACTTGAGGAAAGCTAGCATGAACTGGGAGAAGCAGAAAGAACTGGGCCTACACAGATCCTTTGCAGGACATCTGCAAACAAATGTAGCTTCCTTTTTCTTTTTCTTTTTTTCCAGATAGGGTTTCTGTGTGTAGCCCTGACTGTCATGGAACTCACTCTTTAGACCAGGCTGGCCTCGAACTCAGAAATCCACCTGTATTTGCCTCCAAAGCACTGTCATTAAAAATATGTGCCTCCACTGCCTGCTTCTCTGTAAAAATTCCCATGAATTAGCTGGGTGCTGTCTCTATACTGTGCTCTCTTAAGCACTCTATATCTACTTGTGCTCACAGGTCAGCCTGTTAGGTTGGCTACTATGAAATGTGAAGATCCTTATAGTGAAAGGGAGAATGCTCTGTCCAAAATCATAATCTCAGATATATCAGGGCCAAAATTGACACTTGGCACTAGATTCTCATTCAGTACATTCCCTATGCATCCATACTTTCTGGACTTCTCAAAATATGGGGATATCAGCTAAAGAAATGTTCCCATTTCTTTCCATACCAGACATTGTGAGGTTGGCAATGTGAACACAGTTTGGGAAAACAGCTTTGTACTTATCATAGGGACCTCAAGATGATTCAGGTTTTGATTGGCTAATAGGTGGATTAGTATCAAGAAACTGTACTGGTACCTCTATCCCAAGAATTACCTGTTGGGGATGCACAAGTTTATTAGTGATATACAACTGTGTCTTTATGGATTCCTGTCTTATCTTCGTAGATTTATAATTCCTTTTTACAAAGATTATACTGTGTCTAGTGAGGTAAATGAGTATAAAGCTGGGAAATTTGCTTTAGTTTGATCTCTAATACTAAAGAATATCTAGATCACCATGATTTCTCCAGATCCTGTGTATGCTCAAGGTCAGAGTAAAACAAAATCCCCAAACACAAGTTCTCAAAAAAAATTCTAATTCTTTTTAGTAATAATTTGACTTCATGGCCAGGCTTTGCCTATAATTCATCATTCTTTCTAGAATGTGGATAAACTACCATCAATCCTTCTGCCTATGACACCTGGGAGCTAGAATTTTACTCTTGAGCCCAGACATTGCACTAAGAATTGGTTCTACAATATATGCATAGAAAGCTCATTTCCTAATTGTAAAGCATCATCAGGGTTTAGGGACTCAGAAGACAATATCTAAACATGAAATGTATTTTTCCTGATAAGTTAGTGGTCCTAGTCATATCCTGTCCCAGCCTCAGCATCATTCCTGAACTCTTGACCTATATTTCATTAAATCCTTCAATGTTTGCCATGTACTCAGTAATTTTTAGCCAGTGTTCCTTTGAAAATGTATTTATTAATATCATTTGTCTGCCTTGAGCATTCAGTGGTGAGCTTCCTGTGTTTCATGGCTAACACCCCTATGTTCTGTCTTCTCATTTCATCTATTTTTTCATATTCTCCTCTCCAGCAATCTTGCCCCATTTTTTTCATTTTCTTCACTGTCTCTAGGTAAAGGTGGTGTGATCTTTTTATAAATGGTCCCTAGCTTGCCTTCTCAAGAGTATCAGTTTGCTTACTGCCCTGTGATCCACCCTTCCTTCTTAGTGGGTTTCAGATGTAAGAGAGCTACTACTGGGAATGCTAATTTTTAAAATTCTTTTCCTTTTATTACTCGAGGAACAGTCTTATAGCCCCTGAGTGACTCTCTCGAATTTACTGTCCAAGAGAAACTCTCATGTTCACATTGGTTCTCATGCCTCTGGTTCCCAAGGGTGGACATTAAAGGTGTATGCCACCATACTCTAGCTATTCACAATAGGAGTTTGTTTGTAATGACAATCAAGGAATGTAATTATCTTAAACCATTTGCCAAAATTGAGTGGAAACCTCCTCCATTAGTAAGGTGCCCATCTTCAACCCAGTGTGCAGCACCAGGGTGGACACAGCTGTTCGTCTGCAGGTGAATGTAACAAACTATCCTTTTGTCAGGGAAAGACTTGTTTCCACCTGACAGCTTCAGAGAACACAAATGTGAAACCATGTAGGAGGAAAATACATCTACCCAGTTGGCAAAAACTAGTCAATCTAAGTTGCTAATTGAACAGTGGAAGATGTTTTATTGACTCTCCTAATCTCAACATTACTGTTGATCAGCTAATCTTTGAAGTACTATTGTGTAATACTCTGTAGTCTGTCATCAAAAGAAAAGCATCTTGGGCCTCAGTTCTCCTGTGTCTATACACAGTTCTCTCTCTGCTTCAGTTGAAACAGCCCCAAGAACTATCTGGATTCCTTCTCTATCCCCTCCTCCTAAAGACTCAATTCCCTAGAGAGCCCTAGAATCTGCCAGCAAGTAGATAAGTCAAGGTTCAGGACAAAGTTACAACACTAGGAAAGGTCAGATCCAAGACCTTAGTTAGGGCACAGTCTTGTCCTTCAATACTTTCTTTCCAATCCCACCTTATTTTGATGATTCCCTATTTGAGAGACTTTCAATTAAATAAACATTTTAGTTTCTTTCCTACCTGACATCGTGGAGGCAGGAAGACAAGTAGAGTTATAGGATTTGGATAAAGGGATGGTAAACGGGTTATTGGTATTCACAAGGTAAAGGGGTTATTGAGATTCACAAGCACAAGTCACGTGTATGCGTTGAAGCAGTTCAACTGAACACTGAGCCAGACTTGTTTACTCAGCTCCATGGTAACCTTAAGATTCTATTAAGTGCTGATTGGCTGAGAAGGAATCTGATGTCAGAAGGCAGATGAAAGCCAACAGTAATCTCAGAAGCCATGTTTTAAAAGGGACAGACTTGACACCATGCTAGAAAGCAAGCCTAGGGCAGCGCGACATAGCTGAAATGATGGCAGCTATAAGCACAAAACCCAAAGATGGTAGTTCCTATTTCCTGGGCTCTTAGTTAAGAAAGAGTGTCACACATTTCTTGCAAGTGTTAATAAGACACTTATCATTGAAATGTGATTATACATCCTAACAGATAATATTAGTGTATGTTATAGTCAAAGATATGTCCTCAGTGGGTGTTTATTTGCTGTTTAATTGCTGTGAAGAACCACCAGGACTGGGGAATTTCTTTGAACAGCAAGTATTTAATTGGGGCTTCCTTATAGTTTTACAGATAGAATCACTGATGTCGTATCAGAGTTTTTCTCTAATAAACCAAAGAGTACAGAGGCAGAGATAGAGACAGAGAGAGAAAGAGAGAGAGAAAGAGAGAGAGAGAGAGAGAGAGAGAGAGAGAGAGAGAGAGAGAGAGAGAGAGAGGCAGGCAGGCAGAGAGACAGAGGGACACAGAGACAGAGAGACAGACAGACTGAGAGAGATAGACAGAGAGATAGAGACAGAGACAGACAGAGAAAAAGGGAGACAGAAACAGGATAGAATGAGATACAGAGAGACAGAGACTGACAGAGAGAGATGGAGACAGAGACAGACATAAGAAAAAAAAAGAGTTACATTCAGGTCCTGTTACTGGTATCTTAAATCTCAAAACCTACCCCCAGTGAAACACTTCCTCCAAGAGTCTCCCCTAGTCACCTACCTCCTCTAATATATACTTCTATTGACACATCCCATCCTACACTCCCCCAAGTTTCATTCTTCTAAAAATAAGCACCATAATTTCAACTGGGCCATACCTTCTGACCTTCCATACAGTTCATTACAGGAGACTAATGATGCAAATATTTAAGTCTGTGGGGCTGTTCTCGTTCAATTCATCAGGAAATGGAAGAAGAAGGAGAGAGACCTCTAGGCTGAACAAAGATATTACTGTTGAAAGTTTGTCATTTAACCTCACTGGGCAATTTCCAAGAACCAAAGCAAGGTCCTAGATTGAGAAGATCCTATAGGGAAAATGTGATACATTTACATAGTGGCAGATTAGATATTTTAAAAAATAATGACATCATGACATTTGCAGAAAAACTTTGGCAATTAAAAAAAACATCCATAGTGACATAACCAAGATCCAGAAACATACATATTATATGTATTCACTTACATATGGATAGTAGTCACTAAAGGATACTAACCAACCTTTAATCCATACATCCAGAGATAGGATATGAAGAAAGGAACTAGGATGGATACATGCATCTCCATGGAAGTGAGAGATTGATTAGATTTTACAGGTGACCTATGTGAAAGACAATGGACACAGTCCCTGAGGAATAGGAAGGGAGCTAAGGGAAAGGAAGAGAATCCTGGGAGATATAGGTTCAGTTGCAGTGGCATTTGAGGCATAACATGGAAACCTAGTGTACTGGAAATCCTAAATTATAGGAAGGCAATCTTAGTGATTTCTACTGATGGGGGATACAGAGTCTCTACTGGCCACTTTTTGTCACCAATAAGGCTTCCATGAAAAGTGACTGCATTGCATTCATTTGAGTTGTTCTGCAAGGTCATCCCATGGAAATATACAAACAACCCAGGCTGTTGCTAAGACAACTGTTTACTCTTTGCTAACTGAGAGTAGAGTTCAATTGCTTAGGCCAACACCTACTCAGCACATTGAAATTGAAGTTGAGCAGATGCATGCTTCAAACCTTTACCCTTATGTTCTAGTTTCTTTGTTGTAGGAGAGTTCTCTGTTGGCCACCAAAAGAGAAACAAATACCAATTCAGCCACAAAACCCTTGACCTACAGTATTTTCTGTTGAAAGTCTGTTATTCAGTCTCATTGGGCAGTTCTACCTGCTAGATATGCTAGGGCAGTAGTGTCAGAGACCATCTAGGAATAATATAGAAATGTCTGATTTGACTTAAGGCCCAATTAATTAGATAGAATCCATACAAGACACTGCTTAGGTGACAAAAACAGAGTGTAGATGGCCAGAGACCTAGTTTCAAATCAAATGCTACTGCTCTAAACAATTAAATAAAAGAAACAGTCTAGCAGTCCAATTCTTCTAATCCCACTGATCAATTCCCTATTCAGCCATTATAAGAAAGGCTTCCTCCTGCAGCAAATGGGAATATATATAGAGTTCCAAACCAGTATATTATGGGGGTAGAGAGAGAGAGACAGAGACAGAGACAGAGTCAGAGAGACAAAGAGACAGAGACAGAGAGAGTGACAGAAACAGAGACATAAAGACAGAGACAGAGAATGAAATGCACAGTCCTTTGTGATGTGTGTTCATCCATCTCCCTACACAGACCCATTCATACATTAGGGAACTGTGTGAAATATGACGGCAAGATACTGTCAAAGCAGACAAAATGAAAGAAGAACAATGCCCTCCAATTCACTTGAGGAAAGCTAGCATGAACTGGGAGAAGCAGAAAGAACTGGGCCTACACAGATCCTTTGCAGGACATCTGCAAACAAATGTAGCTTCCTTTTTCTTTTTCTTTTTTTCCAGATAGGGTTTCTGTGTGTAGCCCTGACTGTCATGGAACTCACTCTTTAGACCAGGCTGGCCTCGAACTCAGAAATCCACCTGTATTTGCCTCCAAAGCACTGTCATTAAAAATATGTGCCTCCACTGCCTGCTTCTCTGTAAAAATTCCCATGAATTAGCTGGGTGCTGTCTCTATACTGTGCTCTCTTAAGCACTCTATATCTACTTGTGCTCACAGGTCAGCCTGTTAGGTTGGCTACTATGAAATGTGAAGATCCTTATAGTGAAAGGGAGAATGCTCTGTCCAAAATCATAATCTCAGATATATCAGGGCCAAAATTGACACTTGGCACTAGATTCTCATTCAGTACATTCCCTATGCATCCATACTTTCTGGACTTCTCAAAATATGGGGATATCAGCTAAAGAAATGTTCCCATTTCTTTCCATACCAGACATTGTGAGGTTGGCAATGTGAACACAGTTTGGGAAAACAGCTTTGTACTTATCATAGGGACCTCAAGATGATTCAGGTTTTGATTGGCTAATAGGTGGATTAGTATCAAGAAACTGTACTGGTACCTCTATCCCAAGAATTACCTGTTGGGGATGCACAAGTTTATTAGTGATATACAACTGTGTCTTTATGGATTCCTGTCTTATCTTCGTAGATTTATAATTCCTTTTTACAAAGATTATACTGTGTCTAGTGAGGTAAATGAGTATAAAGCTGGGAAATTTGCTTTAGTTTGATCTCTAATACTAAAGAATATCTAGATCACCATGATTTCTCCAGATCCTGTGTATGCTCAAGGTCAGAGTAAAACAAAATCCCCAAACACAAGTTCTCAAAAAAAATTCTAATTCTTTTTAGTAATAATTTGACTTCATGGCCAGGCTTTGCCTATAATTCATCATTCTTTCTAGAATGTGGATAAACTACCATCAATCCTTCTGCCTATGACACCTGGGAGCTAGAATTTTACTCTTGAGCCCAGACATTGCACTAAGAATTGGTTCTACAATATATGCATAGAAAGCTCATTTCCTAATTGTAAAGCATCATCAGGGTTTAGGGACTCAGAAGACAATATCTAAACATGAAATGTATTTTTCCTGATAAGTTAGTGGTCCTAGTCATATCCTGTCCCAGCCTCAGCATCATTCCTGAACTCTTGACCTATATTTCATTAAATCCTTCAATGTTTGCCATGTACTCAGTAATTTTTAGCCAGTGTTCCTTTGAAAATGTATTTATTAATATCATTTGTCTGCCTTGAGCATTCAGTGGTGAGCTTCCTGTGTTTCATGGCTAACACCCCTATGTTCTGTCTTCTCATTTCATCTATTTTTTCATATTCTCCTCTCCAGCAATCTTGCCCCATTTTTTTCATTTTCTTCACTGTCTCTAGGTAAAGGTGGTGTGATCTTTTTATAAATGGTCCCTAGCTTGCCTTCTCAAGAGTATCAGTTTGCTTACTGCCCTGTGATCCACCCTTCCTTCTTAGTGGGTTTCAGATGTAAGAGAGCTACTACTGGGAATGCTAATTTTTAAAATTCTTTTCCTTTTATTACTCGAGGAACAGTCTTATAGCCCCTGAGTGACTCTCTCGAATTTACTGTCCAAGAGAAACTCTCATGTTCACATTGGTTCTCATGCCTCTGGTTCCCAAGGGTGGACATTAAAGGTGTATGCCACCATACTCTAGCTATTCACAATAGGAGTTTGTTTGTAATGACAATCAAGGAATGTAATTATCTTAAACCATTTGCCAAAATTGAGTGGAAACCTCCTCCATTAGTAAGGTGCCCATCTTCAACCCAGTGTGCAGCACCAGGGTGGACACAGCTGTTCGTCTGCAGGTGAATGTAACAAACTATCCTTTTGTCAGGGAAAGACTTGTTTCCACCTGACAGCTTCAGAGAACACAAATGTGAAACCATGTAGGAGGAAAATACATCTACCCAGTTGGCAAAAACTAGTCAATCTAAGTTGCTAATTGAACAGTGGAAGATGTTTTATTGACTCTCCTAATCTCAACATTACTGTTGATCAGCTAATCTTTGAAGTACTATTGTGTAATACTCTGTAGTCTGTCATCAAAAGAAAAGCATCTTGGGCCTCAGTTCTCCTGTTGTCTATACACAGTTCTCGCTCTGCTTCAGTTGAAACAGCCCCAAGAACTATCTGGATTCCTTCTCTATCCCCTCCTCCTAAAGACTCAATTCCCTAGAGAGCCCTAGAATCTGCCAGCAAGTAGATAAGTCAAGGTTCAGGACAAAGTTACAACACTAGGAAAGGTCAGATCCAAGACCTTAGTTAGGGCACAGTCTTGTCCTTCAATACTTTCTTTCCAATCCCACCTTATTTTGATGATTCCCTATTTGAGAGACTTTCAATTAAATAAACATTTTAGTTTCTTTCCTACCTGACATCGTGGAGGCAGGAAGACAAGTAGAGTTATAGAATTTGGATAAAGGGATGGTAAACGGGTTATTGGTATTCACAAGGTAAAGGGGTTATTGAGATTCACAAGCACAAGTCACGTGTATGCGTTGAAGCAGTTCAACTGAACACTGAGCCAGACTTGTTTACTCAGCTCCATGGTAACCTCAAGATTCTATTAAGTGCTGATTGGCTGAGAAGGAATCTGATGTCAGAAGGCAGATGAAAGCCAACAGTAATCTCAGAAGCCATGTTTTAAAAGGGACAGACTTGACACCATGCTAGAAAGCAAGCCTAGGGCAGCGCGACATAGCTGAAATGATGGCAGCTATAAGCACAAAACCCAAAGATGGTAGTTCCTATTTCCTGGGCTCTTAGTTAAGAAAGAGTGTCACACATTTCTTGCAAGTGTTAATAAGACACTTATCATTGAAATGTGATTATACATCCTAACAGATAATATTAGTGTATGTTATAGTCAAAGATATGTCCTCAGTGGGTGTTTATTTGCTGTTTAATTGCTGTGAAGAACCACCATGACTGGGGAATTTCTTTGAACAGCAAGTATTTAATTGGGGCTTCCTTATAGTTTTACAGATAGAATCACTGATGTCGTATCAGAGTTTTTCTGTAATAAACCAAAGAGTACAGAGGCAGAGATAGAGACAGAGAGAGAAAGAGAGAGAGAAAGAGAGAGAGAGAGAGAGAGAGAGAGAGAGAGAGAGAGAGAGAGAGAGAGGCAGGCAGAGAGACAGAGGGACACAGAGACAGAGAGATAGACAGACTGAGAGAGATAGACAGAGAGATAGAGACAGAGACAGACAGAGAAAAAGGGAGACAGAAACAGGATAGAATGAGATACAGAGAGACAGAGACTGACAGAGAGAGATGGAGACAGAGACAGACATAAGAAAAAAAAAGAGTTACATTCAGGTCCTGTTACTGGTATCTTAAATCTCAAAACCTACCCCCAGTGAAACACTTCCTCCAAGAGTCTCCCCTAGTGACCTACCTCCTCTAATATATACTTCTATTGACACATCCCATCCTACAGTCCCCCAAGTTTCATTCTTCTAAAAATAAGCACCATAATTTCAACTGGGCCATACCTTCTGACCTTCCATACAGTTCATTACAGGAGACTAATGATGCAAATATATAAGTCTGTGGGGCTGTTCTCATTCAAATCATCAGGAAATGGAAGAAGAAGGAGAGAGACCTCTAGGCTGAACAAAGATATTACTGTTGAAAGTTTGTCATTTAATCTCACTGGACAAATTCCAAGAACCGAAGCAAGGTCCTAGATTGAAAAGATCCTATAGGGAAAATGTGATACATTTACATAGTGGCAGATTAGATATTTTAAAAAATAATGACATCATGACATTTGCAGAAAAAAGTTTGGCAATAAAAAAAAAAAAACATCCATAGTGACATAACCAAGATCCAGAAATATACATATTATATGTATGCACTTACATATGGATAGTAGTCACTAAAGGATACTAACCAACCTTTAATCCATAAATGCAGAGATAGGGTATGAAGAAATGAACTAGGATGGATACATGCATCTCAATGGAAGTGAGAGATTGATTAGATTTTACAGGTGACCTATGTGAAAGACAATGGACACAGTCCCTGAGGAATAGGAAGGGAGCTAAGGGAAAGGAAGAGAATCCTGGGAGATATAGGTTCAGTTGCAGTGGCATTTGAGGCATAACATGGAAACCTAGTGTACTGGAAATCCTAAATTATAGGAAGGCAATCTTAGTGATTTCTACTGATGGGGGATACAGAGTCTCTACTGGCCACTTTTTGTCACCAATAAAGCTTCCATGAAAAGTGACTGCATTGCATTCATTTGAGTTGTTCTGCAAGGTCATCCCATGGAAATATACAAACAACCCAGGCTGTTGCTAAGACAACTGTTTACTCTTTGCTAACTGAGAGTAGAGTTCAATTGCTTAGGCCAACACCTACTCAGAACATTGAAATTGAAGTTGAGCAGATGCATGCTTCAAAACTTTACCCTTATGTTCTAGTTTCTTTGTTGTAGGAGAGTTCTCTGTTGGCCACCAAAAGAGAAACAAATACCAATTTAGCCACAAAACCCTTGACCTACAGTATTTTCTGTTGAAAGTCTGTTATTCAGTCTCATTGAGCAGTTCTACCTGCCAGATATGCTAGGGCAGTGGTGTCAGAGAACATCTAGGTATAATATAGAAATGTCTGATTTGACTTAAGACCCAATTAATTAGATAGAATCCATACAAGACACTGCTTAGGTGACAAAAACATAGAGTGTAGATGGCCAGAGACCTAGTTTAAAATCAAATGCTACTGCTCTAAACAATTAAATAAAAGAAACAATCTAGCAGTCCAATTCTTCTAATCCCACTGATCAATTCCCTATTCAGCCATTTTAAGAAAGGCTTCCTCCTGCAGCAGATAGAATCACTGATGTCATATCAGAGTTTTTCATGATAAACCAAAGGATGCAGAGAGACAGACACAGAGACAGAGACAGAGAGACAGAGAGACAGAGAGACAAACAGAGGGACACAGAGACACACAGAGAGAGACAGATACAGAGACAGACATTCTGAGAGAGATAGACAGAGAGATAGAGACACAGACTGAGACAGAAAGAGAGAAAGTGAGACAGAAACAGGATAGAATGAAATACAGAGAGACAGAGACAGGCAAAATGAGGAGATAGAGACAGAGAAAGACTAACAGAGACAGACAGACTGCAAACAGAAGGCAGACAGACAGAGACAGATTATGAAAAACACAGCCCTATGTGATGTGTCTCCATTAATCCTCCTACCCAGATACATTCATATATCAGGACACTGTGCAGAATGGGAGGGCAAAATGATGTCAAAGAAGACCGAATACAAGAAAAGAAGAACAGAGCCCTCCAATTCATCTAAGCAAAGCTAGCATGAAATGGAAAAGAGAAGCAGAAAGCACTGGGCCTTTTTCTTGTTCCATTTAGCTTTGAATTTCATAATTTATTCATTCATGTAAATGTCTATGTAATGCTCTATAGTGTAAATGTACCACATTTTGTTTACCTGCGTTTCAGTTGAGCACCATATAGGTTGTTCCAAACTTCTGGTTACTGTGAACGCTGTAGCACTGAACAGGTTTGAATAAGTGTATCTGTGATAGGAAGAAGTATCTTTTGGGTAGTATAACTGCATCTTGAAATAGAGAAATCCACATGTTCTTGAGTTATTGCCACTGTGTGGCTCAGTGTTAGAACACCTATTTTCTGGCTTTAGAAACAGCAATCACAGTACGCATTGTGTAGCACCTGGGCAGACAAGATATAATTCCTATTAACTAAACCCTGAGTGAGTTTTATACTGTAGATCATAGAAGAGGAAGGTAATGGAGGCTTCTTCCTTCTGACTGCTACCAGCACACACTCTAGGGGGTTTGGTAATTCTAAGATTCAATATGAACAGGAGGAATTGGTATGAGTTGCTTCCCAGGCTGATAATGTGAGTTACTCCCGGACTCACATGGTGGAGAGAAAGGACTGATCTTTTTACCTCTATATGCATGCTGTGGTGCCTGTTCACATATATACCTGCAGATACAAAGTAAGTAAAAAGTACCTCAAACAAGTTTATTTAGTATACATTTAGCAAGTAATATTAAATATGATAACAAGTTGCATCAATTTAATAACAGTTTCATAGTTTTTGATAATTGTGATATATGATAATACAGAATCCACTACCTTGGTCATTTATTTTGGAAAAGGATTCCACTTAATTCTTTACCTCAGAAAGGTACACACTCCTGACCCCTTTTCTCAGATGTTTATTACAATGTAATTGGGAAAATGTTTGAGCCTAGATTCTATATTATGTTCCTTGCACATCAAAAGATTTAGGCTGAGGTGCCTATGAACACGGCAGACACATGTCACAGGCAGGATGTGGATGAGGCAGGTGGAAGTCATTCAGTCATTTTTATCTCAGAGTCATTTGAAACCTCCAGGCATAGATAAATGCAGAAAAATATTCCTTTGCAGGATGAGATGTAAAAGGACTTCAACCTGATCGCTGTCAAATTCTCCAGCCTTCACTGTCTACACAGCTGTTGCCATTGGTTTCTGAGATCTCACTAGATTACCCATTAAGTCGTGCTTATTGGATCATAGGGTTTTTCCGTGCATCCCTCCAACTAATTCTAGATTTGGCCTATAATTCCATTTTTAAAGGGTAAGAAATACAAAGTCAAATATAGTTCCAATAGCCACTTGCATCCTGGTTCCAATTTTCAATATCAGATGCAATTTTTCTGCATCTTTTGGAGCAGTCCTCATCTGCCTCCCAAGGCCTGGAGGAATCATAGGTATCCCCTGGTCTTCAGTCCTTCAGTTGGACGTCAGATGCAGCTGGGACTCATTGGCAGTGCATGAGTGCCATATTTCCTGAATGTGTTTAGAATTAATAATGTCAAAAATCAATATTATCTGTCATAGGTTATGATGTATTAATTAGAAAATAGATATTCTAACTTGTATTGAACTGTTGATTAACTGTATAGTTAATAATGACTCATATGTTTATTTGAAAATAATTAGAAGATTAAAGTGTTTTAACAGAAACCAATGAAAATGCTTGAAACAATGGATTGATTACTGATGCTAATTTGGAGTTTCCATAATGTAGATTATTTATTTACACAAGATATAATATCTCACTGATGTTTAGAATTGGTAAAATTCACTGAAAAGCATTTTCTTAAAAAAGCCTGAATATCAGGTGGATCAATGGAATAGGACTGAAGATCTAGAAATGAACCCACACACCTATGGCCACTTGATTCTCAAAAAAAGGGGCTGAAAACATCCAATGGAAAAAAGATAACCTTTTCAACAAATGGTGCTTGTTCAATTGGTGGTCAGCATGCAGAAGAATGTGAATTGATCCATCCTTACCTCCTTGTAGTAAGCTCAACTCCAAATGGATCAAGGACCTCCACATAAAGCCAGACACTCTGAAGCTAATAGAAAAAAAACTAGAGAAGACCCTTGAGGACATCAGTACAGGGGGAAAGGCCCTGAACAGAACACCAATAGCTTATGCTCTAAGATCAAAAATTGACAAATGGGACCTCGTAAAATTACAAAGTTTCTGTAAGGCAAAGGACACCATCAAAAGGACAAATCAGCAACCAACCAATTGGGAAAAGATCTTCACCAACCCAACATCTGACAGAGGGCTAATATACAATATATACAAAGAAATCAAGAAGTTAGACCCCATAAAACCAAATAATCTTATTAAAAATGGGGTACAGAGCTAAACAAAGAATTTTCACCCAAAGAACTTCGGATAGCTGAGAAGCATCTTGGAAAATGCTCAACATCATTAGTCATTAGAAAAATGCAAATCAAAACAACCCTGAGATTTCACCTCACATCAGTCAGAATTGCTAAGATTCAAAACTCAGGAGACAGCACATGTGGGCAAGGATGTGGAGAAAGAGAAACACTCCTCCATTGCTGGTGGGGTTGCAAATTGGTACAAACTTCTGGAAATCAGTCTGGCAGTTCCTCAGAGAACTGGGCATGTCACCTCCTGAGGACCCTGCTATACCACTCCTGGGCATATACCCAGAGGATTCCCCAGTATGTAATAAGGACACATGTTTCACTATGTTCATAGCAGCCCTATTTATAATAGCCAGAAGCTGGAAAGAACCCAGGTATCCCTCAACGAAGGAATAGATAAAAAAAATGGAGTACTATTCAGCCATTAGAAACAATGAATTCATGAAATTCTTACACAAATGGATGGAGATGGATAACAGCATACTAAGTGAGGTAACCAAGTCTCAAAAGATCACTGTATGCACTCACAAATAAGTGGATATTAGCCTAGAAAATTGGAATACCCAAAATATAATCCACACACAAATGATGTCCAAGAAGAACAGAGGAGTGTCCCCTTGCTATGCAAAGACTCAGTGTAGCAGTATAGGGCAATACCAGAAGAAGGAACTGGGAAGGGGTGGATGGGGTGTAGGGGAAGGGAAGAGGGCTTATGGGACTTTCAGGGTGTGGGGATCCAGAAAAGGGGAAATCATTTGAAATGTAAATAAAAAGTATATCGGAAAAAAGCCTGAATATTGAGTATTGAAATATGAGTATCAGAAAATCTAATTTTGTGTCTTTGATGCGTTAGGGTGTATCCAGCAATCATTCAAGATAACTGAGACCTTTTAATACAATTCTGTTATGTATTTTGGCACATGCTATTTTAATGTTCTTTGGATGATTGGCTGCTAGACCCATTCTATTTCCTGGCTCTTTGAAACAATGCAGCCATAATCATGCATGTGCAAGTATTTGTGGGGAATTGTTTTGACAAGAGTTCTCTTGCCTTTTGGTCAGGAATTGCAGCTACTGAGAATGTCTCCTTAGGCCTATTAGAATCTTGAAGCACTTGCTTTTCAAAGCAAAGATGAAGAAAGGTATACAGTAATTAATAAATAGGGATTGAGAACTATGGTTTCATGATTTATACAGTGTCAAGTTGACCGGAATCATCTATGAATTCAGAGACACTTGCTTCTGGTTTATGTGTTAGAGGTTTTCTAGATGGAATGAAAAGATCCAAGTGTTCCAGTCTGAATGTGGGAAGTGTGTGTTCCTTGACCTGGAAGCTGAGGTTGAATAAACAGTAGCAAAGGAGATGGCCACCAGAGGAGTGCACCCCTTCTTCTTTGTTGCCTTTCTGCAAGGCTAAAATGCTGTGCTCCAGCATACTCTACTCCCAGCCATGATGTACAGAATCTTCTGCAGCAATGAGCACTGTTTTTGCTGGCTGACGCCCAAGCTCATGCTTAGTTGCCCCGGAACTCCTTCTAAGGATTGGTGGACAATGTTCACAGTTGCATGGGTCCTCCTTCATCAATTAACAACCCCTCATACACAAGCCTAAAGACAATTTTCATCTTAGTGATCCATAGCTGCTATACTTTTCTCAGATGGGGACAAGATATCCTCAAAGTTAACACTGACATATTTTAATGAGATTCTTTTAAGTACAAGTGCACATTTTATTTCAACATTCTTCATATGATGGTCAACTATGCTCATTCTTTTACCTGACTCTTTTAAACATGGCAACAATAAATATGTATGTGAAATTATGTATTGCAAAGCTGACTTAAAGTCCTTCCACTAGAGATGGGGAAGTTGTATATGTAGACCAGATTTCATTTTTATTGCTAGTTTCTTCAATAACTACCTTATAGATTGCCATTCTATACTCTACTGATCATCAACACAATGGCCTTTCCTTCAAATCCCTGCCCTGTGTTTTGTCTCTGTTTCTCCTGGCTTGGGTATTTTGATATCCCTTCTAAGAAAAACTCGAGTATACACACTTCGGTCTCTCTTCTTGAGCTTCATGTGCTCTGTGAATTTTATGTTGGGTATTCTGAGATTCTGGGCTAATACCCACTTATCATGGAGTACATACAATGTGTATTCTTTTTTATTGTGTTAGCTCACTCAGGATGAAATTGGCTAGTTCTATCCTTTTGTTTAAGGCTTTCATGAATTCACTGTTTTTAATAGCTGACTAGTGCTCCATTGTGTAAATGGATCACATTTTCCGCATCCATTCCTCTTCTGAAGGACAATTGGATTCTTTCCAGCTTCTGGCTCTCATAACTAAGGCTGTTATAAAATTAGTGGAGCATATGTCCTTATTACAAGTTGGAGCATCTTCTTGGTATATGCCTAGGAGTAGTATTGCTAGGTATGCTGGTAGTACTTTGTCCAATATATTAAACGAACCTCCAAACTGATTTCCAGAGTGATTGTTCTGGCTTGCAGCCACAGCAGCAGAGGAGGAGTGTTCCTCTTTCTCCATATCCTTGCCAGCATCTGCTCTCACCTGAGTTTTGCTCTTAGCCATTCTTACAGATTTTGAGGGAATCTCAGGGATGTTTTGATTTGCATTTCCCTCATTATTAAGTATTTTGAACATTTCTTTAGGTGCTTTTTAGCCATTCAGTATTCCCCCCTCAGCAAGTCTTTGTTTAGCTCTGTGCCTCATTTTTTAATAGGGTTATTTTGTTCACTGGATTCTAAGTTCTTGAATTCTTTGTATATATTGGATATTAGCTCTGTATCAGGTGTAGGACTGGTAAAGATTTGCCTAATATGTTGGTTGCCATTTTGTCCTATTGCTAGTAGGTGATGGGGGAGCACCATCATAGAGGCAGGGGCAGGGGGATAGGACAGGGATTTTATGAGGAGGAGACATGGAAAGGGGAAACATTAGAAATGTAAATATAGAAAATATTAAAAAAGAACAAAAGCATTATTAAATAACACTGGATGAAACATGTTCTGCATATAAGAAAACTGTATAAATGTTTGCTTCTTATATAAAATCCTAAGTTTAATGATTCCCCCCCCCCAGTGATAAGAATACAACAGTGTAGGTATCTAATTTATAGGTCTGTTTATTACTCAAAGTTTGTAAGCTTAGACATCAAACCAGTAGTTCCTTCTCAAGTTCCATGTGTCTGACAGAAGGACAAAAAGGCTACAAGGCTTTGGTAGTGAGATGACAGAAAATATTTTCTGTTACAGTAAGTCCATTATTTTCTTCTTAGAAGGTATCCAGGAGAGTGAATGTCATAGCTTAGTGGCTTCTACAATAATACAGACTCCTTCCTTACTCTATACTACCAAAATAAAGAAGTGTAAAGCATTGTTCAATAAATATTATTCTTTCATATTACCCCAAGACACGATTAGAAATTATGAGTTCAAAAAGTGAAAATTGAGACCCCTCACACCTGTCTCTGATTCTGGTTACATCACCACTGCTGTACAGCACCTCAGAAGATCTACTTCAAAATTGCCCACTTTTAAGATCATCTTTGCCCACACACTTACCTTTTATCTGCATCTGTAATGTGATGACTGGGATAACAAGTTTGCAAGGTCAGATGAGCTGTCTCGCCACCACAGAACTCACATTGGAGGGAAGAAGCTGGTGTGTCCTGTGTGTGACTGGCACTACATACAGTGTGACCACCTGACAAAGCATGCTCATCCACACATGACAACCAAGAAGATCCCAGCCTGGCAGGCGGAGTTGGGCAAGCTTAACAGAATCCCCTTGGCAGAGAGGCCCGGGAGCATCCTCGAACCCTTGCCGGTCTTTGGCTGAGGCACCCTGTGGCATCCATCACCTTCAGGTTTCTTCTAAAGCCTCTTCAGGAATGGAATCTATGTTCCTCTCCACAAATAAACATGGCCTCTGGTTTTTTTTTTTTTTTTAATTTGGGGGACTGTTTCTGATGGAAGTATGTTAATTTTACCTTTCTGACGGGAACTCAGTTCGGTATCTTTTCTACTTTTAGAACTTTGTCTCTGTCTCTCTATATGTGTATCTCTGCTCTGTCTATCACTCTATGTCTCTCACTCTTGTAAGGAAATGGAAGAAAATTTGCTCTAAAAGCTCAGCATTCAAACAAATATTTCTGCAATAAAATTTACAAAATCTGGAATTTTTGTACCTTTCTGTTCATGTTTTGTAGAAATGTGACAGTATACTTATATTTATAGTTTTATAACAATATTTATATTGTACTCAAATTACCCATTTGTGGATAGACAATTTCACAGCCTTCTTTGCCATGCTTTGTAACAAAGTTTATTTATTAGCCAGCTTGAGATTAAGCCTGGTAGTTAGTCAGAAAGAAACAAAATAACAAGTATGATACCAGCCTTGTATAGTGATTGTTTTAGATCAGAACTGGTTGAATAAAGAAGCCTTAAAAAGTCCCAGTACTCTGGGAGGCAGAGGCAGGCAGATTTCTGAGTTCAAAGCCAGCCTGTTCTACAGAGTGAGTTCCAAGACAGCCAGGGATATACAGAGAAACCCTGTCTTGACAAAACAAAAACCCAAAAAGAAAAAAAAAACTTGCCTTAAAATGGAAAAAAAAAACTTTGTGGTTCGTTTCGTGGGGGGTGGGGGGGGGATTCTAGCAAACAACCTTGTTTCCCAGAGAATTATAATTGTGGTTGAGTAGAACTAATCATGTGAGTCTGACCATCCATGGAGGGTGTGCCCAGGTCTGCCTGGGCTGCTTGTTGGGCAGTTTAGCAGGATCAAATGTGGAATGGCAGCGCAGAGCAAATGATCCCATGTCCTGTCTGTACTTAAGCAATGAAACCATGAATGCAGACACAGAAAGTTTTAGATTGCACGTTGGCTTTTGTTGTGGTTTTACACTGCATGCTGGATTGATGACCACACAGAGAAAAGGAAATGTTTTATTGGTTGGTTAAACTTTCCACCAGAGTGCAACTTCCACAAAGTAAGGCCTTTGTGCAGAGTTGGCTCTGCAGTTCAGATGGATTTCTCATGGACAAAATACTGAGAAATGTGTCACTAAATGGCAGTGACTGTCACCCAACTGCCTTTCCAGTCATTGTGTGTGAAGGAAATTATTTTGTTCAAACAAGAAAATGTGGAAAGACTATTTTGTAGCTTGCCTGAAAACAGATCTTAGGCACTGCTTTTATGCCTCAGGAGCATGTGTCCTGTATCCAGGTGATCAGACAAAAACGTGCTTTTAGTTAAACTTTTAAAAGCTCAGGAAATACAGTAAGAGTGAGAACAGGCATATGGCACTGTTTTGGCAGCCTGAGAATATTTTTGTGAGGTATGAATTAGGTTTTGTGTTTACCTATTAATCATTGGTGTTTAACTTTACTAAATGATGGCAAGGTTGAAATATTAAACAATTAGATAAAATAAGGTTTTTGTTTCAGATCTTTGAGTGTTATATAACCATTACATGGGCATACATTGTATGCTACTTGATCCCTGTAAGGTGCCTCTGCCTTTGGTAGATGAGTTCTGTATGTACATGAGTTTAGGAACTGTCCAGACAGCTCTCCAGGCAGTGTTGGTATTGTCTTTCAACATAGTGGAGTGCAGGAGAACTAACTGTATCTATAGCTCATGTGTGTCGCAGCACCCTGAGCCTGTTCATCTGCCTTAAGTTAGCATCTATGACTGTGTAAGCTGTAATGACATCTAATTTAATGTTTTTGTCATTGTCACATGTAGAGGGATGTTCCATGTCCTGGCATTTCTCCAGGTAGCAGAAGCCCCTGAAATGTTTGGTTGCTCATCACAGAACTTTCTCTAACTAGCATTGTTTCCAAATGACTGAAGTGTTTCTAGATTTATCAGCCATATTTCTGAAAGAGGTCCCAACATTTGTCTAATGAAAAACCAAGGTGGAAAACAGTTCCTATCTGAAAAGGACACCTGAGCTCCAGAGCCATGGGATTGGCCGCTCCCTTCAAGGCCTTCCCCAACTCCCCATGTCATGGTGGTGACCCCAGTGCCCCTTATTGCTTGAGAAGTTCTTCATTTGATTATTTTCACCTTGTTGAACCTTTCAATAATTTTAGTAATAAAAATGCAAATGTTAACTACTTTTGTTTTATATAACAGGCTTTGTCTTATTTAAAAGATTATGGGTAATGTAACTTTTTTCTTTTAATCATGTGAAACTTTCTTGCTTCTCAGACAAAAACGAAGAAAAGATTTCAATTTCAGTAGTTGTGATACTGCAAAGTTGTACCTACTACAGGCTCCTCTCTCTGACCCTGTCTTTCTGCTGGAGGTTTTATTCTTTCAGACACCAGCCACGGTTTACCACTCTCATTGCTTTTTTATATTCCTAGGTATAAAGAAAAAATAGGGGAAAAAACAACTAATTTTAGGTTTGATAAGAGTGTCCAGCAAGTTGGCAGAAAACCTTCTGTCTTTGAAAATAAGCCAATTAAAGTAAATGAGTGAAATGTATTTGATTAAGTTTTGTATAGCATACTATTGTCTCCATAGCATAAGCAATATGCTATTTCATATTTTAGCATAAATTTTCCTATTTACATATAAACTCATCAGATCCACGTTTTCCATGATAGAAAAAAAATAGACTATTTGACTTGTCATGATGATTTTAATTAGGTTCTTGATTTTGTATTTTAACTTATATTTGTTCAATTTATGAGAACATTAGAAACACATATTACTTGTTTTACATACACATCTTTCTGTAAACATTGAATATTTACTATGAAATATGGAAATTATTTTTTTAATTCGAAATGTATTTTATTTACATTTCAAATGATTTCCCCTTTTCTAGTCCCCACTCCCCGAAAGTCCCGCAAGCCCCCGTCTCTCCCCCTGTCCTCCCACCAACCCCTTCCCACTTCCCTGTTCTGGTTTTGCCGAATACTGCTTCACTGAGTCTTTCCAGAACAAGGGGCCACTCTTCCTTTCTTCTTGTACCTCATTTGATGTGTGGATTATGTTTTGGGTATTCCAGTTTTCTAGGTTAATATCCACTTATTAGTTAGTGCATACCATGATTCACCTTTTGAGTCAGGGTTACCTCACTTAGTATGATGTTCTCTAGCTCCATCCATTTGCCTAAGAATTTCATGAATTCATTGTTTCTAATGGCTGAATAGTACTCCATTGTGTAGATATACCACATTTTTTGCATCCACTCTTCTGTTGAGGGATACCTGGGTTCTTTCCAGCATCTGGCAATTATGAATAGGGCTGCTATGAACATAGTAGAGCATGTATCCTTATTACATGGTGGGGAATCCTCTGGGTATATGCCCAGGAGTGGTATAGCAGGGTCCTCTGGAAGTGTCATGCCTAGTTTTCTGAGCAATTGCCTGACTGATTTCCAGAGTTTTTTTCTGGCTGACTCCCAAGCTCATGCTTAGTTGCCCCGGACCTCCTTTCAAGGAATGGTGGACAATGTCCACAGTTGCATGGGTCCTCCTTCATCAATTAACAACCCCTCACAGACATGCCTAAAGACCATTTTCATCTTAGTGATCCATAGTTGCTATACTTTTCTCAGGTGGGCACAAGATATCCTCAAAATTAACACTAAGATGTTTAAATAAGATTTTTTTTAAGTACAAGTGCTCATTTTATTTCAACGTTCTTCATATGATGGTCGACTATGCTCATTCTTTTACCTGACTCTCTTAAACATGGCAACAATAAATATGTATGTGCAGTTATGTGTGTGAAAAGCTGACTTAAAGTCCTTCCACTAGAGAGGGAGAAGTTATATACCTAGACTAGATTTCATTTTTATTGCTAGTTTCTTCAATAACTACCTTATAGATCGTCATTCTATATCTCCACTGATCATTAACACAGTACAAATATTTTTCACAGATGTACAGAAATAATTGTAAAATACCTATTGAACCCAAAATACCCTGAAAGCTAAAGAAATCGTGGGCAAAAAAAATAATACCAGATGCCTCACAGAAACATAGTAACAAGAATTGTGTAGCACCCAAAAACAAAAGGGAAGAATTATGAACATAGTAGAATCTCAGACTCTTTTACAGTCTCCAGTTTAGATTAATTGCACTCTCATAAAGTTCTACTTTTATTTTGATACTACACATTGGATATTACACTGAATCACACTAAGATATGTTTTCCACTCACACCTCACTATAGATGAGAGAGATTCCATTTCTCTTGTGTCCCCACTGTTATGTACCTATTAATTGATCCAAGGCTATTGGCCATTATTTTTTGCTGATTTTTGCACCTGGAAGCAGTGTGTAACTGAGTATTCTCAGTGCAACTTCTATATAGTTCTTTTTTACACTGTCTCCTGATTAGTTTAATTCATTTATTTTCAACTCTTCTTGTCTCTTTCATACAATTGATGTATTTATTTTATATTTTATGCTTTTTATTTCTTTTTTATTAGATCTTTCCTTTATTTACTTTCCAAATGTAAACCCAAAGGATTCCAATGCATGTAATAAGGATACATTCTCCGCTATGTTCATAGCAGCCCTATTTATAATAGCCAGAAACTGTAAAGAACCCAGATGTCCCTCGGAAGGAGCAATGGATACACAAAATGTGGTATATATACACAGTGGAGTACTATTCAGCCATTAAAAACAATGAATTCATGAAATTCTTAGACAAACTGCAGAATTCTTAGATGAAGCTGCAGAATATCATCCTAAGTGAGGTTACCCAATCACAGAAGAACACTCATGGTATGCACTCTCTGATAAGTGGATATTAGCCTAGAAGTTTGGAATAACCAAGACACATATCACAATTCACATATCAAATGAAGCCCAAGAAGAGGGAAGGAGAGGCCCCTGGTCCTGGAAAGACTCAGTGCAGCAGTGTAGTGGAATACTAGGTCAGGGAAGCAGGAAGAGGTGGATTGGGGGGGGGCAGAGGGAGGGTAGAGGGCTTATGGGACCTTCGGGGAGGGGGAATCCAGGAAAGGGGAAGCCATTTAAAATGTAAATAAAGAAGATATCAAATAAAAAATATTGTCCACTTTCCTAATTTCCCCTTCAAAAATACTCTATCCCATCCCCCCGCCCCTGCTCATCAATCTACCAACTGTATCTTCCCTGTCCTGGAATTCCCTACAGTGGGGCATCAAGCCTTCACAGGACCAAGGGCCTCTCCTCTCATTGATGTCTGACAAGGCCATCCTCTGCTATGTATGCTTCTGGAGCCCTGGGTCCCTCCATGTGAACTTGTTGGTTGGTGGTTTATTCCCTGGGATCTCTAGGGTTACTGATTGATTCATATTGCTTTTCCTTCTAGGGGGTTGCAAACCCCATCAGCTCCTTGGTTCCTTTCTGTATATCCTCCATTGCAGATCCTGTACTTAGTTCATTGGTTGGCTGTGAGCATCACTTCTGTATTTGTCAGTCACTGGCAGAGCCTCTCAGGAGACAGCTATATCAGACTCCTGTCAGCAAGTTTTTGTTGACATCCACAATAGTGTCTGGGTTTGGAAAGTATATATGGGATGAATCCCCAGATGGGACGGTCTCTGGATTGCCTTTCATAAATTCACTGTTTTTAGTAGTTGCCTAGTGCTCCGTTGTGTAAATGGACCACATTTTCTGCATCCACTCCTCTCAGAAGGAGAAATGGATTCTTTCCAGCTTCTGGCTCTCATAAATAAGGCTATTATAAACATAGTGGAGCATGTGACCTTATTACATGTTCAAAGATCATCTTGGTATTTGCCTAGGAGTAGTATTGCTGGGTCCTCAGGTAGTATTTTGTCCAATTTTTTAAAAGAATTTCCAAAATGATTTCCAGAATGCTTGTACTGGCTTGCAACCCCAGCAGCAATGGAGGAGTGTTCCTCTTTCTCCACATCCTTGTCAGCATCTGCTGTCACCTGAGTTTTGATCTTAGCCATTCTTATACATTTTGTTGGAATCTCAGGAATGTTTTGATTTGGATTTCCTTCATGACTAAGTATTTTGAGCATTTCTTTAGACGCCTTTTAGCCATTCAGTGTTACCTCAGGTGAGAATTCTTTGGCTCTGTGCCTCATTTTTCATAGGGTTACATTGTTCACTGGATTCTAAGTTCTTGAACTCTTTGTATATATTGGATATTAGCCCTCTATCAGATGTAGGACTGGTAAAGATTTTCATAATCTGTTGGTTGCCATTTTGTACGATTGATAGTAGGTGAAGGGGGAGCACCATCATAGAGGCAGGGGCAGGGGGATGGGACAGGGAGTTTAAGAAGAGGAAACATTAGCCGGGTGGTGGTGGTGCATGCCTGTAATCCCAGCACTCTGGGAGGCAGAGGCAGGCAGATTTCTGAGTTCAAGGCCAGCCTGGTCTAAAGAGTGAGTTCCAGGACAGCAAGGGCTACACAGAGAAACCCTGTCTTGAAAACATCCAAATCCACCCCCCCCAAAAAGAAGAGGAGACATTGAAAGTGGATTCATTAGAAATGTAAATATAGAAAATATTAAAAAAGAAGAACAAAAGCATCATTAAATAAAGCCGGTTGAATCATGTTCTGTAAATAATAAAACTATAAATGTTTGCTTCTTATATAAAATCCTATGTTTAATGGTTCCCCCCTCCCCAATGAAAAGAATACAGCAGTGTAGGTATCTAATTTATAGGTCTGTTTATTACTCAAAGTTTGTAAGCTTATACATCAATCCAGTAGTTCCTTCTCAAGTCCCATGTGTCTGGTGACATCCAGGAGAGTGAATGTCATGGCTTAGTGGCTTCTACAATAATACAGACTCATTTCTTACTCTACTCTACCAAACAAAGAACTGTAAAGCATTGTCCAATAAATATTATTCTTTCATATTACCCCAAGACCTGATTAGAAATTATGAGTTCAAAAAGTAAAAATTGGAAAGATGATTTTACTGATTTCAACTAATTTTATCAAAGGGAATTAAAGAGGGGAAATGAAACAAGAAAAACTATTTTAGTGCCGTACAAAGACACATGAATAGATATTTTCATAATGTTTTCATTAAAAATTTATGACACTGATGACTCCTGGGCTGGTGGGGGTGGGAATAGCTGCATGTCAAGGAGAGCAGAGGTGCATGCTGGGAACAGATGACACTGCTGCCTGCAAATGTGCAGCCTCGGTGCCAGGCAGAGCTCCTGTTTTCCAGCACTGCTGCCTTCAGGCTGTATGGCCCCAGGCAATTGCCAGACTCCACCATTCCAGGGAGATGCACATGCAGCTGACCTCATGAACATTAGTGAGTCATCCTGGAGAGGAAGCAGCATAACAGAGAAAGTCCCACATGCAGCATCCTGGAGCACATCGAGATTGATGCTGTGGAAGCTCTTGTTTGCATGAGTTCTTGGGGACAGAGGTCCCAGATTAGAGCCCTCACACCTGTCTTTGATTCTGGTTACATCACCACTGCTGTACAGCATGACAGAAGACCTACTTCAAAATTTCCCACCTTTAAGATCATCTTTGCACACACACTTACCTTTTATCCGCATCTGTGACTTGATGACTGGGACAACAAGTTTGCAAGGTCAGATGAGCTGTCTCGCCACCACAGAACTCACATTGGAGGGAAGAAGCTGGTGTGCCCTCTGTGTGACTGGCACTACATACAGTGTGACCACATGACAAAGCATGCTCATCCACACATGACAACCAAGAAGATCCCAGGCTGGCAGGCGGAGGTGGGCAAGCTGAACAGAATCCCCTTGGCAGAGAGGCCTGGGAGCATCCTCGAACCCTTGCCGGTCTTTGGCTGAGGCACCCTGTGGCATCCATCACCTTCAGGCTTCTTTGAAAGCCTCTTCAGGAATGGAATCTATGTTCCTCTCCACAAATAAACACGGCCTCTGGGCTGTTTAATGGGGGGGGGCTGTTTCTGATGGAAGTTTATTAATTTACTTTTCTGATTGGAAATCTGTTTGGTATCTTTCCTTGTTTAGAACTTTTTCTGTGTCTCTCTGTATGTGTATCTCTGTCTCTCTGTCTCTGTCTCTCTGTCTCTGTCTCTGTCTCTCTCTCTCTCTGTCTGTCTCTCACTCTTGTAAGGAAAAGGAAGAAAATTTGCTCTAAATCATCAGCATTCAAACAAACATTTCTGCAATACAATTTACAAAATCTGGATTTTTTGGTACTTTTCTGCTCATGTTTTGTAGAAATGAGACAGTGTTCTTATATTTATAGTTTTTTTTTTAATATTTTTATTTTCTTTATTCTTTGTTTACATTCCAAATGATTTCCCCTTTCCGGGATCCCCCCTCCCCATATGTCCCATAAACCTTCTTCTCTCCATCCCTTCTCCAATCACCTCCCTCCTTTTTCTCTGTCCTTATATTTATACTGTACTCAAACTACCCATTTGTGGAGAGACAATTTTGCAGCCTTCTTTTCCATGTTTTGTAACAAAGTTTTGTACTTATCCTGCTTGGGAGTAAGCCTGGTAGGTAGTCAGAAAGAAACAAAATAACAAGTATGATACCAGCCTTGTATAGTGATTGTTTTAGATCAGAACTGGTTGAATAGAGAAGCCTTAAAATGGAAAATAAACTTGGTGGTTAGTTTCTTTGTATCAGTTTCAGAGGGAATTCTATCAATCAACCTTGTTTCCCAGAGAACTATAATTGTGGTTGGGTAGAACTAATCATGTGAGTCTGCCCATCCATGGAGGGTGTGCCCAGGTCTGCCTGGGCTGCTTGTTGGCAGTTTAGCAAGATCAAATGTGGAATGGCAGCCCAGAGCAAATGATCCCATGCCCTGTCTGTACTTAAGCAACGAAACCAAGAATGTAGACACAGAAAGTTTAAGATTGCACTTTGGCTTTTGTTGTGGTTTTACACTGCATGCTGGATTGATGACCACACAGAGAAAAGGAAATGTTTTATTGGTTGTTTAAACTTTCCACCAAAGTGCAAATTCCACAAAGCAAGGCCTTTGTGCAGAGTTGGCTCTGCAGTTCAGATGCATTTCCCACGTACAAAATACTGAGAAATGTGTCACTAAATGGCAGTAACTGTCACCTAACTTCTTTTCCAGTCATTGTGTGTGAAGGAAATTATTTTGCTCAAACAAGAAGACTTGGAATGGCGATTTTGTAGCTTGCCTGAAAACAGATCTTAGGCACTGCTTTTATGCCTCAGGAGCAGGTGACCTATACACAGGTGATCGCAAAAAAAGGTAGTTTTAGTTAAAATTTTGGAAGCTCAGGCAATACAGTAAGTGTGAGAACAGGTAAATTGCATTGTTTTGGCAGCCTGAGAATATTGTTGTGAGGTATGAATTAGGTGTTGTATTTGCCTTTTAATAATTGGCGTTTTTATTTAATTATATATTTTTATTTTCTATATTCTTTGTTTACATTCCAAATCATTTCCCCTTTCCCAGTTCCCCCCTCCCCATATGTCCCATAAACCTTCTTCTATCCACTCATTCTCCAATCACCTCTCTCCTTTTTCTCTGTCCTGATACTCCCCTCCAATGCTGGATCAATCCTTTCCAGGATCAGGACCCTCTCCTTACTTCTTCATGGGAGTCATTTGTTATGCTAATTGTGCCTTGGGTATTCAGAGCTTCTGGGCTAATTAATATCCACTTTTCAGAGATTGCATTCCATGTGTATTCTTTTGTGATTTGTTTACCTCACTTAGGATGATATTTTCCAGATCTAACCATTTGCCTACAAATTTCGTGAATTCATTGTTTTTAATTGCTGAGTAGTACTCCATTGTGTAAATATACCACGTTTTTTGTATCCATTCCTCTATTGAGGGACATCTGAGTTCTTTCCAGCTTCTGGCTATTATAAATAAGGCTGCAATGAACATAGTGAAGCCTGTGTCCTTATTGCATGCTGGGGAATCCTCTGGGTAGATGCCCAGGAGTGGTATAGCAGGGTCCTCTGGAAGTGTCATGCCCAGTTTTCTGAGGAATCGCCAGACTGATTTCCAGAGTGGTTGTACCATCTTACACTCCCACCAGCAGTGGAGGAGTGTGCCTCTTTCGGTCCTCTTGGTGTTTAACTTTACTAAATGTTGACAAGGTTGAAATATTAAACAGATAAAATAATGTTTTTGTGGTCAGATATTTGAGTCTTATATAACCTAACTATTACATGGTCATACATTGTATGCTACTTGATCCCTGTAAGGTGCCTCTGCCTTTGGTAGATGAGTTCTGTATGTACATGAGTTTAGGAACTGTCCAGACAGCTCTCCAGGCAGTGTTGGTATTGTCTTTCAACATAGTGGAATGGAGGAGAACTAACTGTATCTATAGCTCATGTGTGTCGCAGCACCCTGAGCCTGTCCACCTGTCTTAAGTCAGCATCCATGACTGTGTAAGTTACAATGACATCTAATTTAATGTTTTTGTCATTGTCACATGTAGAGGAATGTTTCATGTCCTGGCATTTCTCCAGGAAACAGAAGGCCCTGAAATGTTTGGTTGCTCATCACAGAACTTTCTCTGACCAGTATTCTTTCTGAACGACTGAAGTGTTTGTAGATTTATCAGCCCCTTTTCTGAAAAAGGTCGCAACACATTTCTAATGAAAAACCAAGGTGGAAAACAGCTCCTATCTGAAAAGGACACCTGAGTTCCAGAGCCATGGGAGTGGCTGCTCCCTTCAAGGCCCTCCCCAACTCCCCATGTTATGATGGTGACCCCAGTGCCCCTTATCGCTGAGAAGTTCTTCATTTGATGTTGTTCACTTTGTTTAACCTTTCAATAGTTTTAGTAATAAAAATGTAAATGGTAATTACTTTTGTTTTATATAACAGACTTCAAAGTCTTCTTTAAATGAATTTGGGTAACTTATTTAAATGAATATGGGTAATATCACTTTTTTTTCTTTGAATCATAAGGAGATCTGACACCTGCTTCTAGAGTGTCTGAAGACAGATACAGTGTACTTACATATAATCTTCAAAACAAATGATATTACTATGGAATAAGGAATGAACAAAGGAGGATAAGCATGGATTTATGGAATGATATCCGTGCGTCCTTTTGACAGGGGATAGATTTGGCTGTTTCGTTTGTCTAAATGATTTAAACTTAAATATGTCTAGTAAGGAGGGAATTTCAACTAGGGAAATTCCTTTCTATAGCCATTTGAAATAGTCATATTTGGCTTGAAGGCTTCAGTATATATGTTTATTACCTTTAATATATTTATACTTTGTTTTGCATTGCATTACATATTCTTAATAAATTTTTAGTGTTATTTATCATTTCTTTTTTCATTTTCTTATTAGATAATTTCTTTATTTACATTACAAATGATATTCCCCTTTCTCATTTCCCCTCAAAAACCACCTATCCCATCCCCTCCTGCTGCTCACCAATGCACACACTCCTGCTTCCCTGTCCTTGCATTCCTCTAATCTGGGGCAATGAGCATTCACAGGTCCAAGGGCCTCTCCTCTCATTGATGTCTGACCTAACCCCCCCCAAAAAAAACAGGAAAGAGAAAGTTATTGTTAAAAATAAAAGAGCATTTGTGGGAATCACCATCCCTCACCTCAAGCTATACTACAGAGCAATGTTTATAAAAACTGTACACTATTTGCACATGGACAGACTTGTCCATCATTGGAATAGTATTGAAAACTCAGAAATATAATCATACAATTATGGATGCTTGCTTTTTGACAAAGAATCCAAATTATACAATGAACAAAGGAAAGCATCTTCAAGAAATGGTCCTAGAATAACTGGCAATCATTACGGAGATAAAAGAACCTTGTGACCTTGCAAAAAACTTAAATCCAAGTGAATCAAGGATCTCAGCATAAATCCCAATACACTGAATATAATAGAAGAGAAAGTGGGAAAGAACATCAAACTCATTGGCATGTGATAAAATTTCCTATATAGCACTCCAGTAGCTGAGGATCTAAGATCAAGAATTGATAAATGGGACCTCATGAAACTGAAATGTTTCTGGAATGCAAAGGACATGGTTAATAGACATACCAGCAACCAGCAGATTGGAAAAAAAATCTTCACTAACTCAACTATCCAAAATAAATAAGAACTCAAGAAGGTAATTTCCCATTCAACTCAATCAAAAACAGGGTATAGAACTAAACAGAGATCTCACAACAGAGAAATCTCAAATAGTTGAGAAGCACTTGAAGAAATGTTCAAAATCCTTAGTGATCAGGGAAAAGTGAATCAAAGTGATCCTGAGATTCCACCATACACCAATCTGAAAGGCCCGGAACAAAAGCTCAGGTGAGAGCACATGTTGGGGAGGAGGTGGAGAAAGAGGAACACTCTTCTATTGCTGGAAGGATTGGAAAATGGAACAACCACTCTGGAAATCAATCTGGAGCTTTCTCAAAAAATTGGAAATAGATCTAAAAGGAGATTCATCTGTACCACTCTTGGGTATATACCCAAAAGATGCCCCACCATGCTATAGGGGTACATACTCCACTATTTTCATAGAAGTGGTAATTTCCCCAGATGTCCCATATTGGAAGAATGAATACAGAAAATGTGATTCTTTTCCACAATGGAATACAATTCTGCTATTAAGAATGAGGACATTATGGGTTTTCAGGCAAAGGTATGGAATTATAAAATATTGTCCTGAAGTAGGAACTCAGACCCAAAAGGACATGCATGGTAGGAACTCACTAATAAGTTGATATTAGCCAACATGTACAGAATACCCAGGATTCTGAAATCCACAGAACTCAAGAAGATAAGCAAGATGAGGGTCTCAAGTGAGATCCTCAATCACACTTGGAAGAGAGAAGAAAGTAATCATGGGGAAGGCGAGACTTGGGAGACTTCTAGGAGGGAGAGAATCCAGGGAGGGAAAAGGGAACATGATTAACTATTTGTTGGGCAGATGGGGAAGCAGGAGTGAGGCTCTTTGGTCCAGAAGAAGGAATGCAAACAATCAACCTTGGAAGGTAAGAGGTGGGGGGACCTTCTAGAATGTAACAGAGACCTGTGGGCTAAGAAACCCCCAGGACTCATATGGAGGAATCTTAAATGTAATATATAACAGAGGGGAGAGGGAAGTTGTAGAGTTCGCTTCCAGGAGAAAGACAGGGGATCCAGTGAAGAGACAGGGAAAGCATCCCATAGTAAAAAATTTTGACCCAAAATTGTTCCTGTCTGAAAAATAATGACCCAAATTTTTCCTGAGGGAAAAAATGGAGAAGAATGTGAGGGAAAGAAGGTCCAGTAACTGGCCCAAAATGGGATCTAGCTCAAGGGCATGCTCCAAAGCCAGACACTATTTCAGATGCCATGGTGTGCTTACAGACAGGAACCTAGCATTGCTGGCCTCTGAAAGGACCAACAAGCAGCTTAAGGAGTCAGATGCAGATACTTAGACCAAACCAATGCACAGAAGCTGGGGACTCCTGTGTTTGAATTAGGGAAAGACTGGAAGAAGCTGAGGAGGAAGATGACACCAGAGGAAAACCAGCAGTTTCAACTGATATGGACCCCCGAGATCTCTCAGACACCTAACCACCAACTTGGTAGTATATATTAGCTTATATGAAGACCCTAACACATATACAGCAGAGGACTGCTTGCTCTTTCCTAGGTGAATGAAAATACACCTGACTCTTGAGAAACATGAGGGCCCAGGGAGTGAGTACACTTAGTTGGATGGGATGTAGAGGTGGGGACAACATCCTAGAGACTGTGGTGGACAGAGGAAGAATGGGAAGAGGAACTGTAGGAGGGTGGAGCAAAAGGTGATAAAGACTGGACAGTAAAAGATTAAAGATAATTTAAAAAGAGAGATAAATAAGGTAAATTCACACTTAAAAGTTGTATATCATTCAATCCTTTTGGAACATGTTTGTAATATATTTAGTATAAGTGGATTTTCACTTGGCTTCTACCAACGACAATAATGAGTGACTCTGTGCTATGTGCTTGTATAGGAGGATCGTTTTATCAAAACATGAAGGACTACTTCTCTAAGTCCACATAGTGTAAGTGTAAATTAGGCTGTATCCATCCTGCCTAAACCAGAAGCATAGAAGATGCCTTGGGCAATTTTCATGCCAACATCACAACAACCTTCTTCAGGTGTTTCCTAGTGCTGCTCTTTTACCTGCAAATAACATAATTTCACTTTTCTCAATGGATGAATAGTGTTGGATTGTTTAAATGTGACATATTATTACAACCTGTTCTTCAGGAGATAAACATGTAGGCTGCTTCCAATTTCTAGTTATTAGAAATAGAACAGAAGTGAACCTATATAAGTAAATATCTGTTGTAACATATAGTGTCAATTGCATATATGCCCAATATTGGTATAGCTGGATCTTTTGGAACATCTATTTTCATTCTTTTGTGAAAATTCCACCCTGAATTTCACAGGGACTCTTCCAGTGTTCACTCAAATCAACAGCAAATGAGTCTTTTGCTGTTCCCATCATCCTTTCTATCATTTGCTGTCTTTTTAAACTAATCTTAGACATTCTGACTAGAGTAGGATAGAATCATATAACAATTTTCCTTTGCGTTTTGCTCAGCACTGACAGAGATGCCTTAAAATCCTCTCATTAACCTTCAGAATTTTATGTGGAAGAGGAAACAAAAATATTTACTCATGTATTCTAATAACAAAATAAGGCAATGCTTCCTCAATTTTTCATTACTTATCATAAAAGGAGTGGAATTATATGAAATATTATCTCCTACACACACTGATATTATCATAATCATTTCTATTATATTATAAAATATGGTGAATCTTGACTAATTGACCTGAGGAAGGAGAATGAGTGGAAGGAGGAACCTGAGATTATGTCAAGCTAAAGAAACACATGTCATAAAACCACACTTTTTTGAACTTCCTGTCTCCTAAGTGTACTGGCTAGTTTTGTGTGTCAACTTGACACAGCCAGGAGTTATCATAGAGAAAGGAGCTTCATTTGGGAAAGTATCTCCATGAGATCCAGCTGTGGGGTATTTTCTCAATTAGAGATCAAGTGGGGAGGGCCCCTTGTGGGTGGTACTACCTTTAGGCTGGTGCTCTTGGTTTCTATAAGAGAGCAGGCTGAACAAGCCAGGGGAAGCAAGCCAGTAAGAAACATCCCTCCATGGCCTCTGCATCAGCTCCTGCTTATTGATCTGCTTGAGTTCCAGTCCTGACTTCATTTATTCATGAACTGCAATGTGGAAGTGTAAGCTCAATAAACCCTTTCCTCCCCAACTTGCTTCTTGGTCATGATGTTTGTGCAGGAATAGAAACCCTGACTAAGGCACTTAAGTGTACATCCTGGAATCTATACTGTGTTTTTATATGCTGGAAGAAACACCAAAGGGGATCAAAGAGATTCCTATAGCCCTCTCCTGATCCAGCCATAGTAGGTATATTTTCATATACAATACAGTCACAGGTTCCATTTAGGCTTACTCCAATCCATAATGGTGAGGAAGAGGAACTGTCTCAAGATTTTCTCCAAACCACATTATTTTCTTCACTTTGAGTCCTGAGAGTCTCTTACCTCCCATGTCTCTGGTACATTCTGGAGGTTCCTCCCAACCTCCTACCTCCGGTGGTTGCCTGTTTCCATTTTTTCTTCTGGACCTCAGGGCTTCATTCCTTTTCTGTCACCCAATAACAGATAAGAATCCCTTTTCCCCAAACCCTCACCTGTCCACTTTCCCTCCCAGGTCCTTCCTACTCCCTTGTGATTGCTTTCTTCTCATTCCTAATGGTACTGAATCATCCTCACTTGGGTGCTTCTCCTTGTTTATCTTCTTGAGTTCTATGGACTGTATCTTGGGTATTCTGTATTTCTTTTATTTCTTTTGATTTGTGGTTAATATCCACTTATTAGTGATTACGTACCATGCATATCTTTTTGTGTCTGAGTTACCTCATCAGGATATTGTCTAATTCCATCCATTTGCCTGGAAAACTCAGGATGTCCTCATGCTTAAGAGTTAAATAGATCCCCAGAGGATTCCCCACCATGTAATAAGGATACATGCTCTACTATGTTCATAGCAGCTCTATTTATAATTGCCAGATGCTGGAAAGAACCCAGGTATCCCTCAACAGAAGAGTGGATGCAAAAAATGTGGTATATCTACACAGTGGATTACTATTCAGCCATTAGAAACAATGAATTCATGAAATTCTTAAGCAAATGGATGGAGCTAGTGAACATCATACTAAGTGAGGTAACCCAGACTCAAAAGGTGAATCATGGGATGCACTCACTAATAAGTGGATATTAACCTAGAAAACTGGAATACCCAAAACATAATCCACACATCAAATGAGGTACAAGAAGAAAGGAGGAGTGGCCCCTTGTTCTAGAAAGACACAGTGAAGCAGTATTCGGCAAAACCAGAACGGGGAAGTGGGACGGGGTGGGTGGGAGTACAGGGGGAGAAAAGGGGGCTTATGGGACTTTCGGGTAGTGGGGGGCAAGAAAAGGGGAAATCATTTGAAATGTAAATAAAAATATATCGAATAAAAAAAAGATTTTTCTATCAAAAAAAAAAAAAAAGAAGAAGAAGAAGAAGAAGAGGAACGGAGGAGTGGCCCCTTGTTCTGGAAAGACTCAGTGAAGCAGTATAGAACAAAATCAGAACAGGGAAGTGGGAAGGGTTGGGTGGGAAAACAGGGGGAGGGAGGGGGACTGATGGGACTTTCGGGGAGTGGGGGTCCAGAAAAGGGGAAATCATTTGAAATGTAAATAAATATATCAATAAATTAAAAAAAAAAGAAGAAAAGAAAGAAAGAAAAAAGAGTTAAATAGATTCCTTTGTGTAAATGAACCACATATTGTTTCCATTCTGCTATCTGGGACATCTTGGTTGTTTCCAGCTTCTGGCTATCACAAACAAGGCTGCTATGAACATAGTGGAAGACATAACCCTATGCAACAGTGAGGCATCTTTTGTGTATATTCACAAGAGTGGTATTGTAGGGTCTTCAGGTAGATCTACTTATGTTTTTCTGAAGTCTCCAGAATGATTTCCAGAATGGTTGTACCACTTTGCAATCCCACAGGCAATGGATGAGTGTTCCTCTTTCTGCACATTCTTGCCAACATTTGTAGTTAGCTGAAGTTTTCATCTTAGATATTCTGATTGGTGTAAGGGAGAATCTCAGGGATATTTTGATTTGCCACTCTCTGATCACTAAGGACTTTGAAAATTCTTTTTTTCTTAAAATTGTATTTCCCTCTAATTTATTATGTGTGATAATTAATGCTGATCATTATTGGAATTTTATTTATAACTTTCTCTGAGAAAGCATTCTGGGCATGACTCTGAGGATATATTTAATGTTATTAGATTCTGTCTATACTTAAGTAACTGAAATGGTCAAAGTAACAATACAAATGGGATCTACTATTCCTGTCATAGTTCCTGGTATGTATAAAAGGACAAAGCTTACTGAATATGAGGATTCATTTTCCTCTGCTTCTCAACTAGGTGAACATTTTCACTACCTATAAACTCCTGACATCAGAACTACTGTATGATGATAACTTGAGTCTTCAAATAATGAGCTATTTTTCTAATGTAAATAATTTTCTAGAGTTCCTTTTCACAGAAATAGGATATTATTATTTTTTTTAAAAAGTGTTGCTAGAATGAACAGGAGTGAGTTTGATTTTATTGTATTAATAAATTGTTGACTTAGTCATAGAGAGTGCTTTTATAGTTAATAATTTTTATTGAATATATTCTTCATTTACATTTCAAATGCTAAAACCTTTGCCGGTATACCACCTCTGAAAACCCCCAAACCCTCCTCCCACATCCTGGCTCCAATTATATATCCCTCCACATGACCTACTCCCATCTACACCCCCCCCCCCACTGATTTCACCACACTGGGGCATCTATTGAGCCTTCACAGGACCGAGGGCCTCTCTTCCCACTAATTCACGACAAGGAACTCCTCTGACATATTTTGGCTGGAACCATGTGTATCCCTTAGTTGTTGGTTCAGAATATGGGGAGAGTTTTATGTTGAGAATTTGGAAGAATTTGGTCAAATAACTTTTATTTTTTTGAGCAGTACTTAGAGTGACATTCTTTTGTAGTTTGGAAGAAAAAATTTATTAAGTGATTCTAGAGGATCTGTCACATGAAATCAGGTGCCTGATTAACAGAAGTGGAAGAGAGTACTGTAAATGCAATCTTCCAAATACTGTGTAGAATCAAGAGTCAGGCACACTGGAGTCCAAGCAAAAACATATTTAATACCATTCATTAAAATAGATAAGAATATGTAATACATAACATAAAATAATTACAGTGAATGAAACTATTTGTAACAATGAAGCTAAATAAAATACTGAAATTCTTTCTTGTAAGAATCTCTTCTGCTATGGTTAAGAGGGAACTAGAACAGAACGTTGAAATAGCATGACCGCACCTTCTTCAGTCATTAAGAAGTTTCCATTGTGGAAAGTTCTATGTTGATGTTGTTTCATTGTCCTCTGCTAAAGGAAATATAAAAATGTCATAGTTAAACATTCTCAGTTATAGATTCACCCCACTTAAAATAAGACTAAGTTATCAGTATATCTTCTGAACTCTGCACAAAGAATTACTTGAGTTAACACTATATCTGATTTTGAAAGTATTGCCTATTAAGATTCTTCACATACGTGTTGTAGTAAATCTGTTGCAACTTAATATGTATACCAAATGCTACTTATTTGGCAAGATTAACTCTCAAACATCATTTTTTGTACAAGATAGCACAGCTTGTTGGTACATAGTTTAAGCTTATAGTTTAAATTCATGTTGAATGGATTTTAAATAAAATAATTGATTTAAAGAGAACATTTACTTTTATTTTTATTTTTATTTTTCTAAAGGATTTATTTATTTAATTTATGTTTGTGAGTACATTGTTGCTGTCTACAGACACACCACAAGAGGCCATCAGATCTCATTACAGATGGTTGTGAGCCACCATGTGGTTGCTGGGAATTGAACTCAGGACCTCTGCAAGAGCAGTCAGTGCTCTTAACCGCTGAGCCACCTCCCCAGCCTAAAGCGAACTTTTTAAAAATAATTTCATATCCAGAATATCACACACGAATTATATACCATGGAAAGAAAGGAAAGAAATGTAGCACATAATATTCTGGAATTCATACAGGGTCTAAAAAAATTCCATTGCCATACCTACATGTTTGTAAGTTTGTATATATGTGTGTCTGTATGTATACCTATGTATATATTCATATAATCCTACAGAAGTTAAATGTTGTTTAAAACACTTTTCCAATGCTTTAGTATCATGATATGCTCTAATGCTGCTCTGTTATTTTCAAATTTACGAAATCAGGAAATGATGGCATCCTTCCATCTATTTGGTAACTCATTCAAATTCTCTTAAACTGTAGGGACTTCTGCACGAGGAGCAGTAGATGAAATCTTTAATTCTGCAGTATTAGCATTTAAGGTTTCCCACTGTGACCATCTATGGCTTTTTTTTATAACAGCTGACTTACCAGCAGTATTTACTGACATCTTTAAGTCATTTGACCTCTTTTTATTATTATCACAAATGATATGGTCCTCATCTCCAAATATATCAACATTGTTGTCAATCATGATTTGTATAATAGACATCTGTAATACCACAAGGTATAAACAAGATCCTCTATTATTTCACATAGTTTACCAAATTGAAATCAATAAAAAATTGAAATCCAAAATCGTGAGGAAAATAGCAGTTAGTTCAAACAGATATGAACCTGTGAAGTATCTGTCTTAAATGGAGACACAAAGTTCTTTGCACTGTTCAAACATATTGCAAAGAATTGGGGATCTATTAAGCAACGTAATAATTAAGAACTGATATGATGCCAGACTAACTGAATAAAACAAATTAATGACCTCACAGGTTTCTTGAATTGGTGATACTTTGCAGGGTGTGTGAGGAGGTGGAGTTTTCTTTTGATGGTTTGAATGGGACGACTGACTAATTCTAGAAATCATAATTTATGACACCATCTTTGTGAAAACTTTTGGGTGGATTAAGTGGCTTGGCTTCCCCATAGGAGGTTTGTCATTGGTTAGAATTTAAGGTGACAGAAGTCAGGTGAGATTTGCAGTGTCCTTTCTGTGCTTTGTGTTTGCTGCCTGAGTTGAGAGCCACCAGCTCTCTGCCTCCTGTTGGTTGTCCTACCTTCCTGCAGCTATGCTTCTCTGTCATGACTTTGAAGGACTGTAATCTGTCTGGATAGCTAATTCCCAAGTAAGTATTTACTTCTGTAAGTTGTTTTAGTCCAGCTGTTTTATTAAAGCAATAGGAAAATTACTAAGGGAAGAAGGTGGTGAGAAGAGGGATCTTAGGTGAAATAAACTGCCTCCAGATTGGGAAGTCTATGGGATATTGGCTTGATTAACAACTGAATTATTACGGCAGAGATCTCCAGGATGGTGCCACCCTGGAGCTATTATTGAGACAGAGAGATATGTGGTGCAGGACAGGAGGCTGCACTCCTACACAGCTTCTGCTACATTCCTTGTGTCCAGGTTCCTGCCCTGCTTCAGTGTAGTCCCTGACATTTCTCAGTGGTTAACTGGTAACTGGATGTATACCATGAAGTGTAGCCTGTCCTCCAGAAGTTGATTTCATCACTGTTTTATCATAGCAAGTGTAGCAAATTAAGTCACTTTCTAAATTGAACAAGGTATTCCCTGGGCTTTCCTATTCCATTGGTTTTTTTTGTTTTGTTTTTTTTGTTTTGTTTTGTTTGTTTGTTTTTTTCAAGACAGAGTTTCTCTGTATAGCCCTGGCTGTCCTGGAACTCACAATGTAGACCAGGCTGGCCTGGAACTCAGAAATCCACCTGCCTCTGCCTCCCAAGTGCTGGGATTAAAGGTGTGTGTCACCACTGTCTGGCAACATGTAATTCTTATAGGTCTGCTTTTATATGTTACTTGGCCTTTCCCCTTGTAGCTTTTAATATAGTTTCTTTGTCCTCTATATTCAGTGTCTTAGGTAATGTATGCCAAGGGAACAAAGCAACAAGTTGGAGAACCAGGGAGATTAATATAGGAAGACAGATGGTATCCACTGGAGTCCGGGACCGGGGAACAAGAGGCTGTAGTCAGTGTGCTATAGCAAAGCTGGATGTGAGACTCAGGGATTTATTTGATTTGCAGGAGCGGAAGGTGAGGTCAACATCTGCAGTTAGTTCACCTGCTTTCCTGCTTAGAGTATGTATTAGTGTTTTCTCTCTTTTGTGTGTGTGTGTGTGTGTGTGTTTCATTTGTTTTTGTTTGTTTGGTTGGTTTTTAAGACAGGTTTTTTTCTACTGCTTTCAAAAAACCAATTGATTGAGATATCTGGGGTCTGAGAAAGGACCACCTATTCTCTTGAATATTTTGTACAGAAACCAAGAATTTAACTGAAGCTTGGGAGAAGCCCTGTTACCCTCCACCCCCAGGGTTTCTTTGGGTACCTAAGGATATGCTTGACTTCACTTTGTTGATCTTAAACTCAGAGATCTGCCTGCCTCAGTCTCCCAAGTGCTAGGATTAGAGGCCTGTGCGAGCATGCAAAGGTAGTGGCCTGAATAATTTTAAGAAGGACTGTGTAGTCTCTCTGGGCTAAGGCAGGTTTTGATATGCATGCTGTGCAGACAGTTGCAGGGAGTCATGAAGTCAGTCCAGGCTAGCTGCACTGAAATACATGTGTCATAGGAGTTTCAAGTTGCAGTCCTTGGCTCCTCTGAAGTGGACAATTAAGGGTTCCCTGGAAAGTCCATTGTATTGGATGGCGTTTTGCTGGGGCAAAGGCATGAAGAAGTGTTTTCCTGGAGTGGACACAGGGGAAAGACTAAGGCTCCCTCGTGAAGGGACATTAAGCTAAAGCAGACACAGGTCAAAGGATTCTCTGCTAAAGACAAGCACACGTTAGTCTGCTTTACACTGTGTAACTGAGCTGCACTTGTTGGGATTCCATGGAGGGAAATGCACCAAGGGACTTCTGGGGGCGTGCTGCAGTTTCTTGCTGCTTCGGTGGACTTGGGCTGAGCAGCAGCCTGATTTCAGCTGAGTCAGACACACGCTGAGGTGAGACACACGCTGAGACAAGACACATGGAGGACATGTGAGGAGGCTGCCCTTGGTTTGCTTACAGAGCTAGATGCACGATGCCTGTAGGTCTTGCATCTTTGCTGATCTTTGATTCCCTGAGAGAGGCACAGCAGAGACCTTCCCTGGCTTACCTCAGGGCCCCTCCTGCTGACTCAAGCTGAGGCTGAGGCATGGCTGACTCTGCTAGGTAGTGCTGCCGACACGGGTTCATATTTGCTATCACGTCTCTACCAAACTGGACTGCTGATGTATCTATGAGGTGTTTGGGAGTGGATTGAGCTACTGCTGCTGACCTGTGAACTGAACTGCTGATTTTCAGACAACACAGATAGGAGGTACTCCAAAGAACTATGTCTAATCAGGTCCACGTCCCCAATATTGTTTCCTTCCCACCACCTCTGGTAGGTGATGGGGTTAAAGGAAGGTTAAAGCATTTAAGAACCATCATTAAAAATAGGTTTTTAAAAAATTAATGTTACACTCCTGCTTTCTAGTTACTGAGAAACATGCCTGGCTGTTCTGGAACTCACTGGGGAGACCACAGTGGCTTAAAACTGACAGAGATATGCCTGTCTTTGCCTCCTGAGTACTGGGATTAAAGGCATGGACCACCACCCCACCCAGTCAACAGTTCTTAGGAAGCTTCACTCATACCTGTCATGGTGCTGAGCCTGTGCCTACCATGCGGGCCACTAAGAGATAAAGCCACTCTTGTCTTCCCACTCAAGGGGTTCTGCTTGTACTTCCATTCCAACATCTATGACACAAACTGTTCTTCTGCACCTAACTTTTCCTTTTTCCTTTTGTCATTTGGACATTAGTGTTGAAATCAGACACTTTATGAATCATAAGTAAATTGCAAAAGTTAAAAAAATCATGAATGAAAATCAATAATTTACATTTTACAGTCATCAGAATCTTTTCTCAATTTAGAAAAATACAAGCAACATCTATCACATTAAAGAAACATAAGAGTCAACTCTGATATCTCTTCTGTTATCTACTCTAATAGGAACTAATATTGAGAGCACCATTAAGAAATTAGTGTACTTACTTGCCACAGACCAGCTTGGGCATCCATATGGTAGGCAAACTGAGGCAGGCAGCCATTGCAAGTCAAGCTTAGAGCTGCTGACAAGGAATGATCCAGATACCTACAGATGCTGCTGGTAAAGGCAGCCAGGAATTAGAGAAATTACTCCACAGACTTTTTTTATGAAAAAACAAAGCTTACATTAATGGGGCTGGCACTCCCTGAGGGTAGAGGAAAAACTATGAACTCTTTTTAACAAGGGGCCCTCAAAGAAAGATAAGGAAAGAGAAAATTCTTTCTGTCTCTCTGTCTCTCTGTCTCTGTCTCTCTCTCATTCTCTCTCTCTCTCTCTCTCTCTCTCTCTCTCTCACACACACACACACACACACACACACACACACACACACACACACACACACTGAGTGGATGAAACAAAAGACAGAGTCCAGTAACTTCATACACAGAAAGGCACATGCATACAAACACACATACATTCATGCATACAGACCTATACACAGACAGACAGACATTCACACATAGATTGGTTAGAGCAAAGCTCCAGCAAGCAGGCGTCACACACTTCTCACATAGATACATAAATGCACACAATAGGTGGATGGAGCGAGCTCCAACACACACCCAGACAAGCCTTACACAGTTCAGCCGCACAGCATCTTTGTAGGATTCTAGCATAGTCTGAATACTCAGCACTACTCCTCCCCTAAAGACTGCAAATCAGACGCGTATCCCTACAGTGCTTTCCTTGTCCTGTGCCTCCTTTCTTCTCAGATATAATCCAGTGGCCATGAGCATCTTCTGGAAGCTGAGCAAGAGGCAAGCTATCTCATGCACTGCCCCATAACTGGGTCTTCTGGATTTCAGCAGAGAGCCTTTCAGGAAAGAGCCTCATTCTTATACTAGAAGATTGTCACTGGGCAAGGCAGAGAGAGGCCTTCACTGTCAGCAGGTCCAGACAGCTACTTGTCTCTCTCAGTGGCCTGGAGGCCTGGAGGAATATCCAGAAATGTCTCATAGAAGGCTCCAAATGAGTAGCTCCTAATTCTGGTAACTCTCCTTGCAAGTTTCATAAAATACCTTCTCTTGGTGTTGCACCGCAGCCAGATTCCACTTCTCAGGGAAGTATGCACAGGTGACATTTGACATCAGGTTCCCAGAAACTTTTCCATGGAGGACAAAGGACTAACTGCCTCTAGATAGAGAGGAGATAGAGGTGATGCATAGGAAAATGGAGATTATAAAGGTAAAATGGAGAACACTCCTCACATATTCTCTCTACCTCTCTACCCACGCAGATTTATATTCTCCATTTTTAATAATAACACACACACACACACACACACACACACACACGTACACACAAAAATCAAAACAAACAAAAAACAATAATATAAACAATGTTTAAAAATGAAGGAAAGTTTTGATTTGCATTTCCCTAATGATTGATGATGTTTAACATTTTTTTCTTTCTTTTTTTATTGATATATTTTTTTTCCATTTCAAATGATTTCCCCTTTTTGGGGTCCCCTCTCCCCGCAAGTCCCAAAAGCCCTCTTCCCTCCCCCTGTTCCTCCATCCACCCCTTCCCACTTCCCTGTTCTGGAATTCCCCTATACTCTTGCACTGAGTCTTTCCAGAACCAGGGGCCACTCCTCCATTCTTTTTGGACATCATTTAATTTGTGGATTATGTCTTGGGTATTCAAAGTTTCTAGGCTAATATCCACTTATCAGTGAGTGCATACCATGATTGATCTTTTGAGTCTGGGTTACCTCACTTAGTATGATGTTCTCCAGCTCCATCCATTTGTCTAAGAATTTCATGAATTCATGGTTCCTAATGGCTGAATAGTACTCCATTGTGTAAATATACCACATTTTTTGTATCCATTCCTCCGTTGAAGGACACCTAGGTTCTTTCCAGCTTCTGGCTACTACAAATAGGGCTGCTATGAACATAGTGAAGCATGTGTCCTGTCCTTATTGCATGCTGAAGAATCCTCTGGATATATGCCCAGGGTATATAACAGGGTCCTCAGGAAGTGTCATGCCCAGTTTTCTGAGGAACCGCCAGACTGATTTCCAAAGTGGTTGCACCATCATGCAATCCCACCAGCAGTGGAGGAGTGTTCCTCTTTCTCCACATCCTCCAACACCTGCTGTCTCCTGAGTTTTTGACCCTAGCCATTCTGACTGGTGTGAGGTGAAATCTCAGGGTTGTTTTGATTTGCATTTCCCTAATGATTAATGATGTTGAACATTTCTTAAGGTGTTTCTCAGCTCTCGGAAGTTCTTCATGTGAAAATTCTTTGTTTAGCTCCGTACCCCACTTTTTAATGGGGTTATTTGGTTCTCTGGGTTCTACCTTCTTGAGTTCTTTGTATATATTAGACATTACCTCTCTGTGGGATTTAGGGTTGGTGAAGATCCTTTCCCAATCTGTTGGTTGACGTTTTGTCCTTTTGACAGTGACCTTTGCCTTACAGCCTTTGTAGTTTTATGAGGTCCCATTTGTCAATTCTTGATTTTAGAGCATAAGCCTTACATGTTAATGTTTGATAAACTTTTACATAAACTCAGTAAACAGTTGTATTACAAAACTTCTGCTTCTTACCCCAGATAGAGAGCCCAAAACAGACCAAAGTATGTATACCACACAAGTACAGTTAATAAAACAGTGAGTTTTATTGGAGTTATTTACAGAAATACTGGTGAGAGCTTACTCACAGAAGAACAAATGATTCAAAAACTGTTGCACCATCAAAGCCCACCCCAGGACTGGCAAGACCATGAAAATTTTGGGAACCCGAAACACTCCTTTCAGGCAGCTCAACATATTGGACAGAGAGTGCTTCCCAAGGGACGCAGTTGATCTACATCTATTTCACATAGCTGGGTTGGGTTTTGAGTCTTTGCAGCTTGGCTTGTTTGAGAGTGATTCACACAGCGGCTTGCCTTGTTTACTCTTTGGAAGAAAGAGCCTAGAAAATCTGGTTACTTTCAGGGACTCTTGATGCTAGTTGGAGTTGTTTCTCTTCCTGATGAAAAAGAGAGTTCCTGTGGACTAGAAAGCTTCAGTCTCAGAGGAAACTGTTACAGAGTAACAGTGCAAAGCTAGAAGGAGGGTTATCTGAGGTATCTTGTGAGACAGTGCTTTAGAAAGGGTGGACACAACTTAAGTTAGTAATCTAAATAACAAGTACAAAGAACACACGGCCATGGTGATTCGAAGAAAACGTTCCTCTTATATAACCATGCATGCCACAGATAGATGGGTTGAAATCAATCCTGAGAGTGATGATTTCACAGTTATCACTGTCCATTTTCATTTAAGAAATTTTCTCCAGATTTATTAGTCCTTTTGAAATGTGTAAATGAAATACATAGTCTTTCTATTGGTCCCTATACTCAGTGGGACATCATTTAAAAATTAAACTAATTTTTTTCATATACACAGATTATTTTAACAACTGTTATTGGCAATATTTTCAAACTGGAGGCTGCCATAAGTCCTACGTAGGTATGAGCATACCTACAAATAATATGCAGTAAAATTGATTACTAAATGAACCTCCAATAATGATTATTGGAAAAAAATCCAAAAGTCCAAATACAACTTATGCTCCTCAATATACAATATTCACAGAAAGAAACCACAACAGAAATGGAAAATGGGTTGATAATGGGATGAAATGGGTTGAAAATGGATGTATCTGACTCTTGGTTAGGAGGTGTGAACTAGTTTTAAGAAAGTAATCTACCACTGATTAAATACTTATTTTGAGGTATATGTGATGCCAATAGCACCTTCTGCTATATTAATTTCTGCTAAGTTATGCCTCCTTCAAGGGAGGATGTGTGTGTCATCAAACCACAAGTTTCTATATGCTTCAAATCTACCTCAAAATAAATGTAGTAAATAATGGAGTTTTGAATAAATAATATCTAATGTAAATATTTAGAGAATTTGGTAGTTTCAAGTACTCTTACAATGTACTTGGGATTTAAAGAGTTTCTACCAAATTCGGCTGTAGATGAGGGTATTGTGAAGTTTTGGAAATTCATATTTTCCTAACATCTCAACCACAACATACCCCCTATAGAAGCGGTAAACACCCTGCCTGGACAGCTTTCTTACACCAGAGTGAGAAGGTTAGTCTCTGCAGCAAGCGTTCTTTCATCTTCTCCTCTGCTGTGCTCCAGCGAGGATCAGTGCAGTCCCCTGGCACCTTTTACTTGTGGATCTCTGCTGACACTACTTGCCTAAAGTCTGTACTTCTAGCTCCCTGTCTGCTCCGTCCACCCACCCCTGCGTTCTCTTATCTCTCTCATTCTGAGGGCCACTCAGAACTAAGGAAGTCATGACAGCCTTTACCCCTGAGTGCTTTGCTATCCATACCCCGTTCTCCCACAGTTATCTCAGCAATGTCTATGCACAGGAGTCCTGAGTCGTGCATTGCTTTTGTCACGTTTACAGTTTCAAACAGCAGGGAACCAATAAAATGTACTCAGTTAGGTGTCCCTAATTCTTCCTCATGATTAGATTCAAAGTATGAATTTTTATAGAAATATTAGGTCTCATATCAGAAGGTGCATGATAATGAATTTTTCTGTTGGTGGTGACATTAAACTTATCTATTTTGAAATGCTGACTCTCAGGTTGCTCCTAGCAAAGTAACAACTTTTCTATTTGTAACTAGTAAGCATCTTGTGGAGAAGTGCCTATGACTACAAACATCTTCCAGCAAACCACAGATTTCTACAAACGTAAGGGTCAAAGAATTATTCCATAATGGTATTTTTATATATCTATTGTCTTGCCTTTTACTTTAATTTAAAATCTTTAATTTTCTTTTCTTTTTTTTCTACAAGGTCTTACCCTATAGCCCAGGCTAACCTAAAAATATGTGTAGTATAGCTGAAACACTTGTGAGTGCAAGAATGTAGAACACAACTACTATTCAATATATAAATATGACTTATCTAATGATTTTGGTCAGAGTTTAATAGCCAAAATATTACTATAAAATTGTTGTCTGTGGTGTGTGTGTGTGTGTGTGTGTGTGTGTGTGTGTGTGTACTGAGAGGCCAGAAAGTAATATGAGATCCCTCAGAGCTGGAGTTCCAGGCATTTTCAAGATACCCAGCTTGTTACCTGGTGCTAGAATCAGAATTCTAGTTGTCATGGTAGATTAGTAAGCCCTTTTAGCCAGTGAATTATCTTTCCAGCCCAATAAAAGTGTTACTACAGCCAAAGATGAGAAGCAGCGTAACTAGAAAAGAAAGAGGATAGGAAAATGACTTATATGAGATGTAATGCTGGATGAAGTTTATTTCAGTAAATAGCCAAGGTAATGTAAGTGTACAGCTCATTCAGTATGTTTATCTGCTGTGCATATAATATTGAGTATAAAGCAGAGACAGGGCCACATCCAGTCGATTCTTGTTATATTTTTTAAGGTTGACAGTATATTTTAAAAATTAAACTATCAATGCATTCCTTCCCTATTATCCTTTCCTCCCTTCAGCTTCTACTATACCCACCTCAAAGGGACTAGTCTTCTTTAAATGTGATTATCACACACACACACACACACACACACACACACACACACGCAATTTAAATTTCTTTGGGTTTTGTTGTTGTTTGTGTATTTGCTGGTGCACACCTTTAATTGAAGCATTCAGGAGAAAGAGTCAGGTAGATCTCATGTCAGTCAAGTTCACATACTGAAGTTTAAACTACTCAGGGCTACACAGTGAGACCCTGTTTCAAAACAAATACACACACACACACAATTATTTAATATAACTTAGTTTATTTGTTTGTAGCATGTGGGACGGGAGAGGCACACATGAAGAATTAAGATGTCAAGTCGTAGGAGTCTGTTCCATCCAGCTACCTCGTGGGATCCAGGGCCAAACACAGTTACTCTGGCCTGCTTTGAAATGACCAAGGCTTGCTAGTCATAAAACACTTTTTTCTTGAAGAATTTCTTTTGTTTTTTCCATTTTTATTTAAGTTACAAGTAAGGTTTTTCTGTATAGAGAAAATCTCTTATAAGCATCTGCCACAGATTGACCCAGCCGGGGAGTCACGACAGAGGGAAAATCAAGGCTTTGGTATTCAGGAAGGCATTGGTGCAGCGAAATGACAGACAGACCCACCAGAGAGAGGTTTGAATTTGCTGCAACTTTACTTTTTAGTCAGGCATATTTATAATACATTGAGGAACAGATCGAGGTTGGCACACTTCCAGAAACACTCAAAGAATTGCTAAACAAGGTACATTTCCATCTTAATTAGAACAGCAATTAGACATGACATGATGTCCACAGGAACTTTTACTCTGTGAACCGTGATCAAAAGCAAACTATGATCATGAACCTCAGACATATAGTGTTTGATTCTAACTTGTGGTTACTTATTAAAGTTGTGTTAATAATCAACAGGAGAACTTGGGCCTTCAGACCAATTTTTATGCTTAAAGCCTTCTTCTGTCATCAAAAGTCAAAATGCTTTAAATATATACATTACAAGAGCCCTCTATATTGCCTTGAATAGCAAACACCAATGTGGTCTGGCTCAAGCTAATCTATGTCTATAATCTCAAGAAAATTATAGGACCTTCTAACCTTCAATGGTTTTATCCATCTATTACATTTTTATCATAAGTACCTGTGTAAAGCAATAGCTCATCAGTAGTCCTATACTTTTTCATATTTTTTTTCTTCCTGCTACAAACTAGTCATCATTACCTTTGCTAAGGCTAGTGATAAAGACGGACCCTGTTGAAAAGCATTTCAAGACTTTCTTTCACTAAGCTTCAACATGAGTTCATTGAGTTTAGGACTGGAAGCAGTAGGCATAATCACCACATCCTCTTTTTCTTTCCACCGGAATACCAAGTTCTCCTTTATCAATTAACCAGCTTGTAGGCTGGGATCGTGCTGTATAAAGAATTAAGAAGAGGAAGAAGAAAGACACAGTGCAGAACCCATAACCCAGGAAGCACAATATCCTTAGAGAACATCGAGGCCCTTTCTAAGGGCAGAGGTGGGCACACTGCCAGGGACCTCCAGGGAGCCTAGCCCTGAGGGGCATTTTTCTCCCATCTGCCTTAATGACATACTGGCAAGTCACACAGACGACACTGGAGTTGGTGTGGCAAGCATCACCTGACAATAAAAAAACCTATGGCCAATGAGCTGAGGTAGGAAATCGGAGGTGGGGCACCGGCAGGAGAAGAGAGGATTCTGGGAAACAGTGAGAGAATAAAGAGAGATTCGAGAGACACACTGGGAAAGATATTGAAGGAAGACAGTAAGGAAGAAGCAGTCAGGGACAAAAGGAGTGGTAACTAACCAGCAGGTAGATGAATTCAGGATAAAGGGAGATTCGCCAGGGAACACTGTGGAGGCCCAAAGCATGAGATCTGAGCAGAGGTTGAGGAGATGTACATAAACCAGCAGGTGGCTGAACTCAGGATAGAATAAAGAAGGTTAGCACCAGGCTTGGACACTCGAAGCTGAGGACCGGTAAGTAACTGTGTGGTAGAGAGAATAGTTTCATTGGGTTACATAAGTTATGAGTTAGTAAGGAAATGAACTAAAGCTTACAGCCTAGGAATCTATTAATAAATGATTAGTTTCAAAGTCATCACTGTGGGAGCAGGGGCTAGGAGGGAAAATTGATTTTTTTAATCATTTCTGTATTGTTAAATTTCAAAACTGTTGGAGGAGCTGACAAGATGGTTCAGCTGGTAAATTAGGCATTTGTTACCAAGTCTGATGACTTGGATTTAGTCCTGGCAGGGATTAAAGTAATCTAAAATTTTCTAAACCCCTCCCCCCAAAAGAATAGATTGCATTGGATTTGAGGTATGCAGTCTCAGAATTGATTGTTTTTTATACCCTCGTGGCTCTGGGCCGATCTCTTTCACCCCAAACCATTAAGAAGCTCCTTTTGTCTAACTAGTAGTTTAGCCTGCTTAGGGCTAAGAAGCAAAGAAGAGGGCCTCCTCTCCGCCTGTGCCTGGCCGATCCCCACTCCTGGGCTGAAAGCTCTCTTGAGGCCTGTGAAATCAAGAATTGGGGCGTAGGGGTGGAAGGAGTAACTTCAGAGAGTTCTCAGAGAGTTCAGAGCTAGAGTGGCTCTGGCAGCTTAGCACCACCTTAGACCATTCTCTGATCTTCCCCTGACTCGCAGGATAATGACTGAGAAACCAAGTAGACTCAGAACAGGGGCTTGAGACCTATTATTGACTTCAGCTACCTCAGTTCCTGAAGGATCACCCTGGGACAACTTTGCCTTGGGTGCAGATCATAGGGTCCAGGGACTTTGACCTCAGCCAAAAAGTGAAAGGGAGCTAAGAACAACCCTGGGAGGCCTGGGAACTTTCCTACCTCAGTCAGGAAGGGCAGGAAGGAGAGCCTGGTGCACATGCTGAAGCCTGCAAGGACCGGTCCTTCCCAGTCTTTGTGCCCTGCTGCTTTCCAGCCTGGCAGTGGGGTTGCCAATGTCAATGTGACCTTAGCCAGGTAGCTCTTAGGGCCTCTCTCTCCTCAGATTTACCCTTGGTCTGTGTCATCTCTGGAGGTCCCAGCTCAGTTGTAGCTACTCTGGACTCTCCTGCTCATATTGAGATTAGTGTTCATTCCTTGTTAACTTGATATTTTTTCTTTTTTCTCTGGGGGGGTTATTTGTGTTTATGTGTGAGGAACTGTTGACTGGCTGTGCACAGGAATGGAACGCTGGTGCCCATAGACTGCAGCCTGCTCCATCTTCCCTAGCTGTGCCTGAGGCAGCTTGCTGGGGATCCTGGCTTCTGAGAGAACAGGTGTCCCCCCCCCCCTTGCTCTACACTTGTTCCTGTTCTTTGACATAATTTTAGTGAAGCTGAAAGCACAGTTCAGTAATAGATTCCTACCTAGTTGTGTAGGAGTCTGCAGAGTTAGGACTTGTTTATTCTTGGCAGGAAGGATACTCCTGTGGGCTGGGAAAAGAATACAATGAAACATTCTTCTGGTAGTCTCTCAAGGCCTGCTTAAGCACTGCAAAAGCATCCTAGAAAATCTACTGAGAGTGTTTAAGTATAAAATGGACCTAAAACATAATGAAATTTGCCTTACTTTTATCAGAGTTTGGGGACAAAGCACAAAATAAAACTTGGGGAGAATCCACTTGAGTGCTGGGAGCTCTGTAGCAGCATGGGAGCGAGGGACCACAGCAGGTGGGGTGGCTTGAGGTTTAGGTACAGGTGTGAGGCCACATGATTTCCCCATTGCTCACCCCCCATTGCTCACCCAGTAAAGTTCTGCTCTCATCCCACAGATTTACAAAGAGGAGCACCCCCATTTGTCCTGGAGCCTTTCAGGATGGGGAGCATGCCCACATCTGGTGCTTCAGGATGCCACCACCAGCTATGAGCTTCACAGGAGTCCTTGCCTGCATGCTAACTTTACCCTGTGTAGTGGCGTCAGCCAGAGCTGCCGCCAAACCTCCTAACACAGAACTGTGGATTGTGAGTAGGATGGTAAGTGAGGGCTGACTCAAGGAACCTGCCAGTGGGTTTGGGTATGTGGGGCCATGGTGGCGGCCAACAGAACTTTGGGAAGAGCAAATCCCGTGGGTGAGGATGTGTATTAGGTTGACCGGCAGCACTGATTTCCCCCTCTAATCCACAGACTGCTATGTGGCAGTTTATGAGGTGTCAGGAGCCTCAGAGCCACTACTCAAGTGGTTCTCCGTGACTGTAGTCCCCGGGGCTCCTCAGCTGAAGGTTTCTACAGCTTCTTTGATCATTCAATTCCTAGATGAGAGACCTAAAAATTTCATATTAATAAAAAGGCTTAGTGAGCACTAGAGCTGGGCAGATATCTACCCTCTCTGCTGTTATGTTGACCTCCCTGCCAATAATCCCACAGTATGATTTGTCATATTCATCTAGGCTGCTCTTACTCCACCTGGCCAGCCCTCATGGCCATGTTTTCAAGATTCCTACCCCATGATCTCTTCTCTTCTCTCTACCTTCTTCTCTTTCCCCTTGTAGTATTGCCCCAGACCACAAAGATAATAGTATTGTTGTTCTTGCCTGAAGACAGACTCACTTACATTGTGAATGAATATACCATCCTATACTATCACAGCTGTTTTCTTAATGTTCTTGAATTTTAGCAGAATGGCTATTGGCCAAGGTAACTTCAGCCCACAGTGCATGTTTTATTTCCCTATTGGTTGTCAACTTGTTCAGATGCCTCTATTAAAATATGAATTTCAGATTAAGTTTACTCAGCTTCTAGTGTAGTGTTTTGTCACTTAGAGGGTCATTAGGTAGCTCAGTACAATTTTTTTATTGACATCTTTCTGCATTTTTCTCATATGCAGTCCCATTTGTACATGAGAATTGTGTATGCCTCTTAACAAAACCCTTTACATCTTGTGAATTTTTGCACATGTTTCAAATTGAGCATGGAGAATTCCTAAAACTTAAAACATAAAGCAAGAAGAAGGGGTAAAGATGATGTTTTAAAACCTCAACAGTGATCATAACTTTTTTTTAAAAAGTCCCTTGCCTTTTTTTGTATGTATAGGAGGCATCACATCTCTCCTGAAACTGTCTGAAAGGCGTGCTGACCATATCCTCTAAGCCAAGTCATTTTCCTCTACCACTAGATAGATACCTCAAATACACTCATTTATTTTCATGTTTTGAATCATCCACTTCCAGAGTTCCTAGTTACAAAACACTTAAGGAGTTAATAGCTGGCACTTCAATGGGCTATATTGGTCAAAGAATTACTAGAAGAAAAAGGGTTTAAAAGAGCACCCTGTATCATCTTATGGTTCTGTGGGTTAGAAGTCCATACAGATGAGTGGGTTCTCGACTTAAGATCTGAAACCCAGTGCCAGTATGGGAGGGCTGGGGAGAAAGCCACTTCTAAATTGTTTCTGGTTGTAGACATTGAGTGAACTTTTTAATGCAGCTATAGGGCAGAAGCCTTGTTGACTGTTGATCAGAGCTCACACTCAGCATGAAAAGCCTTCTCTCAAGGCCTTCTTTGCAGCTCATCATCTTCAAAGTCAGCAAGGGCACTCTAAATCAGTCCCAAGTTTCAAATTTCTCTGACCTCTCTCCATCTGTCACCAGCCATAAAGAACACTCTGCTTTTAGAGGAATGTAATGAGATTGAGCCCAATCACATGGCCTCTCTTTTGATTATCTCAACGTCAAGTCATTATTATTTTTAATCACATCTTCAAAAATTCCTTTAACAATAACATTATATGATCATGAGCTGAAAATATGATAAAAATCCAAGAATTAATTAAATGTGACTCTCATCAGATAAAAATTTGTGGCACTGATTACCAGCTGGACATGTACAAAGCCAAAACTAGAAGAGAGACAACTCAGGGAGCGGCACATCTCAGCCTCAGCACTGTTGGCATATGTGTCCAGATGCTGGGATGGGTTCCTCCCCCAGAGGGTCCCTAACACTTGCTTATGGGATCCATTATCATTATTTTGACATTGTTTTTTAAAATAATATTTATTTATTTATTTTATGTGAGTACACTGTAGCTATCTTCAGACACACAAGAAGAGGGATCAGATTTCCTTATAGATGGTTGTGAGTCCACATGTGGTTGCTGGGAATTGAACTCAGGACCTCTGGGAGAGCAGTCAGTGCTCTTAACCTCTGAGCCATCTCTCCAGCCCCTATTTTGAAATTATTTTCTTTTTTTAAAAGATTTATTTATTTTGTGTATGTGAGTACACTGTTGCTGTCTTCAGACACAGAGAAGAGGGCATCAGACCCCATTACCGATTATTGTGAGCCACCAGGTGGTTGCTGGGAACTGAACTCAGGAACTTTGGAAGAGCAGTCAGTTCTCTTAACCATTGAGCTATCTCTCCAGCCCCGTATTTTGGAATTCTTAACACTCTGCTCACACAGCCATGTAAGAAAATACTTCTGTGTCAGAGATGAAAACAAGACTTGAAGGGATCGGTGAGCATCCCCTAAGGCCACTCAGCTCCATGGGAATAGAAATAAGGCTAAGTGTCCATGGCCAACCATCCATGTCCCTAGAATCCTGCACGGGCTCCTGAACCTGCCATGTGGTGTGTCACCAGCTGGGTCACCAGAGTGCATCTCACAGTTCTGAAGGAGTCTGGAGCTGAAGTGTGAGGAGGGTCTTGTTCCCTTGGAGCATTGCAGAGCAGCCTTCCCTTGCCTCCTGCAACTCCTTGTGGTTTCTGTCCAGTCTTCCCATACTCTGACGTGTAGATGTCTCACTCCAGTCTCTCTGATCAAACATCCTATGGACACGTCTGAGTCTTCAAATGGCCTTAATGAGGACTCCAGTCATGGGGTTGGGACCTGTCCCAGCAGCACTGCACAACCTCATCTCAAGTCCCTACATCTGCAAAGGCACTACTTGCAAAGGAATCCACATGAGCATGAACTGGGGGGGGGGGGGGGGGGGAAAGGGCACTATTTGATCCACTGCAATCATTGGGCCATACTGCCTCCTTCAAGGGATATGACTGCTCTAAGGAACTCTTTGGTCCAGGAAACCATGAAAAAAAAATGATCTTTTGATATGGCATGACTGAAGATATATTACCATTTGGCAATTGATCAAGCCAGCTCATAAAAATGACAGTTGTCTTTTACCTGCTCAAACAGGAAGCAAAAATTCATCCTTAACTGATCTGTGCACCTTGCACATTCCATGTAAATATCTCTTTAGAACAAAATATTGTTTGTCAGGTTATATATTACAGAATGACATACCAAGAAGGCAGCTCTGATAAGTTCACCATCATGAACTGACCTGCTGCTCCAGCTCCTTGCCTGATCTTGACTCATACTGATGCTGTTTCCAGAGATTTGCACACTTCTCCTATCATTGCTCAATGTCTGTCCCAAAGCTTCTCTCCATTGAAGATGCCCACAGTTCAGTGCCATCAAAGGCCACAGTGTGGTAGTGGCTGTACTGGGGTGTCCTCAGACCACACAGATAGAACCAGAGTAGGGACGGCTCTACAGAGAAGCCCTCCCTGCCAGAAGCTTAGCCCTGACTCCTGGCAGGCTCCAAAAGCCCAGGCTGGCAATCCACTTGCCACTCTCCCAGCTCCAGCTCTCCCTGGGTAAAACCATCAAGAATCGACTTGTGCACTATGCTGCCCTCTTGTGGCCACTGGGAGTCTACACACAGACAATCTGGGCAAGCAATAAGCCAGAGGCTTTAAAGTTTGTTTACTGCAACCTCAGACAGGGATGCCCAAGGAACACTTAGGAGAGGCACTTGTTCATGTACAAAGCAGCCCCCAGATACGCACGCACACACGCACAACACAATTTACTGTTTCAGGAAGCCTGTATTAGGACTTTGAGTCTCCTTTCTCTCTCCAGAAAAAATCACGAATCTTTCCTGCCACTGCAATCCCTGAGCCTCAGGTGCAGACACCAAAGGGCATTGGGAGGAGACCTAGGGCAGCAAGTCTCCAGCATCTCTGTCTGCTTTGTGCTCCTAGCTCACTGGGCGGTGACATATCAGTTCATCTGTCCATCAAGTTCCTCCTCTGAAAAAACTGATCTAGCCCAAATTATCCTCCACTTCATTTTCCTGATTTATGGTTCAAAGTCTTGATCTTCTACCTAACTCAAGTCCTCCCAGACATCCAGAAACAGAAACAACCAACATAGTATTAGACTCCTCACGGAGCCTGTGAAGGAGGTCGGTCACATCACCCACTTAATAATGTCCCGTGACCCTGCAGGAAAGGACAAGTTAGCTAACCCCGCTGCAGGAGTAGAAACTGAGGCCAAAGAGGTTCTATGATATAGCAAGTCCATACAACCATAGGGCAGCAACAATAGGGTTTGCCCAGCAATGTTTGTGCTGGACTCTCCAGCTGTCTCCATGGGGGGACAATGATTGTCATCTCTCATGCTCCTGGCTTTTCCCTACAGGACAGAGATGATACATCTACAAGCAAGAGACGCAACAAGTGTAGGAAGAGGAAGGGGCCGCAGGCAGTGAAGACTACAGATTCACAGAGACAGCAAAATGGAGGCCCAGGAAAACCTAGGACTCCCCACCCAGGTATGCGACTCCCAATCTCAGCTGTCAACTCTAGCTGACCAGCTCTTTAGATTCCCCACCACACACCCTCTCTTGTATCTGAAGAGAGTTCTGATACCCTAAAGCTCTAAGAGAAGTTACCCAGCCCTCTCCTCCCCTCTCAATGTGGGAAAGCTAAGGGTGCCTGGAAAAAGGGTGGAACACAGCCTCCAGGAAGGCCAGTACTTTGGGAACAGATTGGGGAGAAACCAAAGCCTCCCACCAAAACCTCCCTGTCCATTAGAGGTCTGTCTGAGGCTTGGTTGTTCTGCAAACACTATCCTCATGAGCATCCTGCCAGCCTTCCCTGCACTACCAGCCAGAGTAGTTCTCACCCATGGAACTAGAAGGGTGTGAAATAAAGCCTTGAAAACCTCCCTGACTTCATGTCCAGCCTCTTATTTTATTATTAATGTATCCATAGTAATATATTCACCTATGTGTGCCTGTATATCTAGGCACATAATTATATTTATTTATCCACAGCATACAGAAGGATATAGACAGTCACCTTAATATTCAAAAGTCAGACTGTATGAAATCAAGGTCCTTCTTAGACCCAGTTTTCCCATCTGTAAACAGGACTGGTGTACATTTAATTGACAGGGTTGGAGCAGTGTTCTAGGATACATTAAGTGTTGAATAAATGATAAACTATAATCATCTATGTAGTCCTTCCTGTAATCAATTATCTAATACTTGATACTGTGATCAGTTACTGAGCTCTCAGTAAGAGCTGCTCTTAGTAGCAGTGGTCATGTGTGGGTGGTTTCTCTTCACCAGGCTATGCCACTGGACACTGAGTTTTAACAGTGCTCTCCTATGTTAGTTCCCATGTCTTACAGATAAGAAACTTGAGGCCCATGAGAGCAAAAGGATTTTTCCAGAGCTTGAGAGAAGCCTGGCTGGGAAGAGCAGTGGGAAACAGAAATGGCCCAAATCTCCAAGTCTAATGCTTGGAATTAGAATCCGGAGTTTTAAACCACCCTAAACCAGACGACCTTTTTTGGCTGTGCAAGCCAGGCAGAGGCAGCAGAGACAGGAGTTGAGGCCAGGCAGAAGGACTCCCAGTCCTGCTGAGTGCCCCATTCCCCCAGCCATCCATGTAAATAGCTCAGCAGAGCCCTCTGAGTTTCTTTGAAATCGGAGTGGGCTGCAGGCTCCAAGGAGCCCTGGGGTTGCCAGCTTTCACAGGATTGCTGCCTCTGGAGACCCTGAATTTGTAAACATTGCCCCAGAGGGAGAGGGAGGAATGGAGGAGACTCTGCCTTTGGCAAAGTTCCCCCAAAGAGGAGGCAGGGTCATGCAGGAGGCCACATCCAGCACCTAGTTACCTAAGACTCCAGTTCTACTCTTGTTTAATGAATCTGTAAAATGGGAATTATCAGCCCTGCTTATACAACTCAAATAGTTCTTGAAAAAAACACCTTTCTTAAAAAAGCCTGAATATCAGGCAGATCAGTGGAATAGGATTGAAGATCCAGAAATGAACCCACACAGCTATGGCCACTTGATTCTCAACAAAGGGGCTGAAAACATCCAATGGAAAAAAGATAGCCTTTTCAACAAATGGTGCTTGTTCAACTGGTGGTCAGAATGCAGAAGAATGTGAATTGATCCATCCTTCCCTCCTTGTAGTAAGCTCAACTCCAAATGGATCAAGGACCTCCACATAAAGCCAGACACTCTGAAACTAATAGAAAAGAAACTAGAGAAGACCCTTGAGGACATCAGTACAGGGGGAAAGGCCCTGAACAGAACACCAATAGCTTATGCTCTAAGATCAAAAATTGACAAATGGGACCTTATAAAATTACAAAGTTTCTGTAAGGCAAAGGACACCATCAAAAGGACAAATTGGCAACCAACCAATTGGGGAAATATCTTCACCAACCCTATATCTGACAGAGGGCTAATATCCAATATATACAAAAAAAAATCAAGAAGTTAGAACCCATAAAACCAAATTTTAACCCAAAGAACTTTGGATAGCTGAGAAGCATCTTGGAAAATGCTCAACATCATTAGTATTAGAAAAATGCAAATCAAAACAACCCTGAGATTTCACCTCACACCAGTCAGAATGGCTAAGATTCAAAACTCAGGAGACAGCACCTGTTGGCGAGGATGTGGAGAAAGAGAAACTCTCCTCCACTGCTGGTGTGGTTGCAAATTGGTACAAACTTCTGTAAATCAGTCTGGCAGTTGCTCAGAGAACTGGGCATGTCACCTCCTGAGGACCCTGCTATACCATTCCTGGGCATATACCCAGAGGATTCCCCAGCATGTAATAAGGACACATGTTCCACTATGTTCATAGCAGTCCTATTTATAATAGCCAGAAACTGGAAAGAACCCAGCTATCCCTCAACAGAGGAATGGATAAAAAAATGGAGTACTATTCAGTCATTAGAAACAATGAATTCATGAAATTCATACACAAATGGATGGAGGTGGATAACAGCATACTAAGTGAGGTAACCCAGTCTCAAAAGATCAATCACGGTATGCACTCACAAATAAGTGGATATTAGCCTAGAAAATTGGAATACCCAAATATATAATCCACACACAAACGATGTCCAAGAAGAACAGAGGACTGTCCCCTTGTTAAGAAAAGACTCAGTGTAGCAGTATAGGGCAATACCAGAACAGGGAAGTGGGAAAGTGTCGATGGGGGAGTAGGGGGAGGGAAGAGGGCTCTTGGGACTTTCAGGGCGTTGGGATCCAGAAAAGGGGAAATCATTTGAAATGTAAAGGAAAAATATATCGGAAAGAAGCCTGAATATTGAATATTGAAATATGATTATCAGAAAATCTAATTTTGTGTCTTTTATGCTTTAGGGTGTATCCAGCAATCATTCAAAGATAACTGAGACCTTTTAATACAATTCTGTTATGCATATTGGCACATGCTATTTTAATGTTCTTTGGATGATTAGCTGCTAGACCCATTCTATTTCCTGGCTCTTTGAAACAATGCAGCCATAATCATGCATGTGCAAGTATTTGTGTGGAATTGGTTTGTCAATTAAATTCTGCTGGCCTATAGTTTAGGCAGAATGTAGGATGTGGGGCATACCGGAAGCAGAAAGGATTTAGGGACAGTGCTGATCGGACAATTCGCCTCGGAATATGTCACAGACAGACATATGGTATCTGAGGAAAGGTAACCAGACACACAGCAGAATATGAATTAGAATAAATGGGTTAATTTTTGTTATGATCAAGTCAGAAATTAGCCTAACTATATGACTAGAGTATTTGTAAATATATGTTGAGTTTGAGTCTTATTCCTGGGAGCGTGGGGCTGGGAGGAAGAACCAAACTTAACTTCTACTGGGCTGGCTGCCTCTGCTCAGATGAAAGCCAGCAACAAACTGAGTAGAAGACAGGGATATATACCTGTTCTTGGGGTTGGGCACAAATGTTTGAAGATAGGGATTGGTGGGATTTCGACTTGTGTGTTTGGGCTACTCTGTTAGGATGGAGTGTGGATGGGGAAGACTGAGGCCTGCCTGGAGGGCAGTTAGAGTGTTCTCTACATGGAAATTGGCAGTTGGAGGTGCTCAGGGGAGGTTTGCCACTCCTGTGCCTCAAGCAATTTACACACATATCTGACACTGCTTGAGTGGCCAAGAACAGAAAGTAGATATTCAAAATACTTAAGTGATATCAATCCTACAGATCTAAAAATGCATGCATAAATAAATAAATGTAACAATTTAGTTGGTTCTTGTGATATTCTGATATACTCATAAATCAGTGCCTCATTTAGCCATCAGAGGAGATTTTTCATGTATCTGATGGGAACAAATACAAACAATCAGACATTATGAGATAGAGAGACAGAGATACATACAGAAAGAATAACAGACAGACACACACAGAAAAGAGAGAGAGAGAGAGAGAGAGAGAGAGAGAGAGAGCAGCACACACCACTCCATATGAGATATCTCTATTAAATACCCCTCCTTAGAGTTAAGAAAATCCTGAAGTAGAAAAATAAGAATAAATAATATACTTTCCATAAGATAGACTAGATACAAGGAGAACAAAGCCTTTTAAGTCAACTGATCAAAGCTTATTTGTATACACAGACACTGAGGCAGCAAACATGGGACGTACTGGGGTATGCAAACAAGTCTTCCCCAAGCCTATCTTTCAGTTTAGTATTTTTATGGGACTCCTGAATGTGCAAAACTATGTCTCAGTTTCTTGTGTCTTCTCCTAAGCTCTTTTCTTTTGTTGGTTTGCCAAGTCTTACTGTGTTGAGCTTTTCTGTTTGGTAGCCTAAGTTTCATTATCAAATTAAATATACAGATCTAGAAGAGAACCCCCTTCCTGAAATTATCTGCTGGTCTCCAAACCTTTATCCCTTTAGCAACCCATATCAAACAAACAAACCAACAAATGTTAAGTATCTTAGATGAGAGGTAGAGAGATGCTTTAGTGATTAAGAGCATGTACTGCTCTTGCAGAAGATCCAACTTTAGTTTCTAGTACCTCATAAGATGGCTCACAACCATGAAAGTTGAAAGAGTCCTTTGCCTTACAGAAACTTTGTAATTTTATGAGGTCCCATTTGTCAATTCTTGATCTTAGAGCATACGCTATTGGTGTTCTGTTCAGGAACTTTCCCCCCCCCCCCCCTGTACCAATGTCCTCAAGGTTCCTCCCAGGTTTCTTTTCTATTAGCTTCATAGTGTCTGGCTTTATGTTTAGATCCTTGATCCATTTGGAGTTGAGCTTAGTACAAGGAGACAAGGATAGATCAATTCACATTCTTCTGCATGCTGAACTCCAGTTGAAGCAGCACCATTTGTTGAAAAGGCTAGGTTTTTTCCATTGGATGTTTTCAGCCCCTTTGTCAAGGATCAAGTGGCCATAGGTGTGTGGGTTCATTTCTGGATCTTCAATCCTGTTCCATTGATCTACCTGCCTGTCACTGTACCAGTACCATGCAGTTTTTAACACTATTGCTCTGTAGTATTGCTTGAGGTCAGGGATATTGATTCCCCCAGAATTTCTTTTATTGTTGAGAATAGTTTTAGCTATCCTGGTTTTTTTGTTATTCCAGATGAATTTGAGAATTGCTCTTTCTTACTCTATGAAGACTTGAGTTGGCATTTTGATGGGTATTGCTTTTGGCAAAATGTCCATTTTAACTATATTAATCCTGCTGATCCATGAGCATGGGAGGTTTTTTCCATTTTTTGAGGTCTTCTTCCATTTCCTTCTTCAGAGTCTTGAAGTTCTTGTCATACAGATCTTTCACATGTTTGGTAATTAGAAACAATGAATTCATGAAATTCTTAGGCAAATGGATGGAGCTGGAGAACATCATACTAACTGAGGTAACCCAGTCTCAAAAGATCAATCATGGTATGCACTCACTAATAAGTGGATATTAGCCTAGAAAACTGGAATACCCAACACATAATCCACACATCAAATGAGGTACAAGAAGAACGGAGGAGTGGCCACTTGTTCTGGCAAGACTCAGTGTAGCAGTATTGCACAAAACCAGAACAGGGAAATGGGAAGGGGTCGGGGGGAGAACAGGGGGAGAGAAGGGGGCTTATGGGACTATCGGGGAGTAGGGGGGGGCCAGAAAAGGGGAAATCATTTGAAATGTAAATAAAAAATATATCGAATAAAAAAAAAGAACGTGGAAGGTAACATAGAGCAACATCGGAAATTGTCTTCCGACCTCCACATTTGCATGCTGTGTGCACATATCCACCCATTGTTCAGGTGACATTCCATACTGTATATGAAGGTGCATCTCGGTATTTTCAATTGTTAAATCTGTACTGACAAAGAGCTAAGTGATGGCAGGAGTCTGATGCTGTCATTTCTGAACCATCACTGTATTTTAGATTTTACATTTTGTTGATCTATAGCTGCTCAAAACATGAGTGTCTTTGCCTGGTGGCAACCCAAGAGATATTCTGGCACTATCTTACTGCTGATTGCTAATTATAAATATCTGACAGCTAATAGGCAAGTCAAAAAAGAAAACAAACAAACAAACAAACAAACAAAAAAAAACTACTGGGATTGACCAAGACAGGAGACAGACAGAGGGGAGAAAAGCAGATGCAGGAGTATGAAAAGATACTGATGGAAGCAGAAGATAGGGAACAGAACTGTAAACAGTGAGAACCAAATGGGTAGGTAGATTGTTGTACAACTTGAAGTAAGTTGAAATGAGCTCTCCCATCAAAATGCCTACAGCTTTGACCTATACAGAAATCTATGTTTTATTTATGCTGTAAGCTGCTCTGTGAAAAGCCCTGTTTTCACCTATGCTCACAACAATACACACCTGCAAAACAGTATGTGATGCAGCTTCTTGGGTGTATGGATGATTAAACTGATGGACAATCTCATGGTTTCCTACATAGAAGAATCCAAGGAAGCTTCCACCCCTCTTCCAAACACAGTTGACTTTCTTGCCTAACAAGTGTAGCCCAGCCTTCTCACATCTCTCTCTTGCTCAAATACCCTTTGAGCCTTGGTAACAGGCTCTCAGGGCAGCAATAGAGCCTCTGAGAACAAAGTCTTTGATTTATTGGTTGTGCTGCATGCATAGAGGCAGAGAAGGCCCACACAGAACTAAGTACACATGTATGAATGCTCACATCTACAAGCATAATCTCTCACTCATGGAGACCCTCATCTCTGTACATACTCATGTTTAACACACAATTGGAGAAACCTCCCGTGACAGAGAGGCACATGTAGACACACATACTGCAAAATGGTTGTTTACAATTGTATAGCCATTTTCTCTACTGTACACTTGAGAAGCTGCCCTGAGTCACCATGAAACCAGACTTGTATGTTAGTTCATGATAACTGTGGCATCCACTGCTTCCTCCTTTTCCTGGACTTCCATCAACCACTGTCCAATCATGTTCTCTTTCAGATATCTCTGGATAAAATGGCTAAGGGTCCTGGAATGCCAACTGCAGGACCAGTGTGTTGACCAGTCTTTCAGCCTGGTACATCTATCAAGAAAGCCATGTCACAGATGGAGGTAGATGCATAGTGCTCTCACAAGGCAGAGAGGGGAGAGGCACTCAACAGTAAGTGACAGGCATGCCACTTACCTCATTCAGCTTAGAATCTCTGTCTCCTCAGTTGGCTCCAGTCAGTCTGTGGAGAACTCCATCTGGCTGCTCCCTCGGAATCTCTCTTGACCGTTTAAAGGCAAGTCGCCTAAGAGATCACGACAATACAGGTTGTGAGCAATGAATATTTCTTTATTGTCACCTGTGCCTTTGTGTAACTATTTAGTATCTTTTAGCTTCTGGCAGCTATATTGGTGATTTGTGGGGTTTGGATCTTCAGAACTTGAGCATGCTATATCATTAACTCTGGTCTAAGTAGAACATCAACATCACTGTCATTCAAAGCTCAGTGAGGTTGAGGCAAGAAAATCATGTGGCTAGCTTGCCTTATATGGATATCCTACCTCACAAACTGCATGACTGTCATTCAGGAATGTCATTGTACCTGACACCTCACAGACTACAAATGTTCTTATTATGCTAACAGGAAAATGCCAGCAGCAAGGAGGATAAACTGCTCTTTAAATGTGTTAATGAAATCACCTGAGAGGTTCCTTGCTTGTGGATGGAGAATCACAAACATATCAGCACATCCCTTCTCTCCTCTCTAGAATTGGCTTTACTTGTGATCAGGTCTAACTATGTAATCCAAACTGGCTAGATGCCTGGGTATATTTCTGTCTCTATCCCAAGAAGCAGGACTTGAGATGTAAGGCAGAATAGCATACTTTTTGTCTTCTGGGTGACTTATCTGATTACCTTGAACCTTAGTGAAAATGAAAGGAAAGATATTAGCAACTTTCTACCTAAACGATCATGAAGTTCAGAACATTTGTTCCTTCTTCATTGCTGAATTTCCGCATCCCAAGTTCCTTCAGACACTGTTTAAATTTTGCATTTAACTGAGCCCAAAACATATATACGTAGTTTATCCCAGTCACACTAAACTCCTAGAGCAATTCCTGAGGGGCCTATGCTCAGGACGCTAAACAATAGGAAAATCGGCAAGATTTTCTATCTTTTATTATCTCCAACAGGTCCTCAACTTGTAGCCACAAGGTCTCCCCAGAAAACACATTCAGAGTCTACAACATAAATACTATTATTCTTTCTCTGGTTCAAATTAAGGAGAGCTAATGGCTGAGTAGGAAGTCCATACACACCTGGCTAAAATATTCCATGTTCTCCTTCTCTTGCTGTCGTGGGGTTTTCAGGGACTTTAAGCTTCCACTAGAACTCCACACTCTCTACTTCCCCATGGTTTCTTTGCCTGATCCCCCACCCCACGTCCCCTTCAGTACTTGCATCAAGACTGAGGAAACCCAGGCAGGCTCATGAGCAGGTACACAGTTACAGAGTTCTATGTTCATGGATTTCTATTTTTTTCAGAAGACTTTGTGCATGTGAATTTTTGGTCTATATGTAGGTATATGAATTCATTACTAGAGCCAAGATTACCGGAGGAAATTAGAAATTGAGTACAGAACTTATGTGCAAACATATAGGTGCTTAGATCAAATAGGATCCAGATTGAATGTGGATTTTTTTTTTAGTACTGAGCCATGTCTGGAGCCTCATGTACTTTTCATAAATTAATTTGTACTCTAGAGAGCATTGGAGATCAGAATGCTTTGTGTCCTCCTCATGTTTTGATCTGGAACATTAGCAAGTGATGACCTGGCCCCTCAGCCTAGTCCTATACTGATAGTACCACCTAAGTCGCCCCAGCAGCTCCTTGGAGGTCACCAGGCCAGCCAAGGCAGCGAAGATGACTGGGACAACAAGTGGGACGACATCTCCGCGGTGGCCTAGGAGCCAGGCGCTCTGGGCAGCGAGTGTACCCGGACCTCGCTGGCTGGGCAGAGGCGGCCAGCAGCTACCTCTGTCCACATGCTTGGACCTGTCGCTGGGCTCACGCAGCGTCTCAGCGACCCCGCTGTAGCAAGCTTCTGGAGCCAATAGCCACACTTGCCCTTATTTAATGTGAACAGGAAGTAAAAGTAATCGTTATTCATTTTCCTTAGATTTCCATTCCTTCCCAAAGATCTCCATCAGCTTATGCACTAAGATAACTCCCAAAATGTTATAGAAGCACCCTTTGCTTTATGAAGGCAGTGTTTCTCTCACTCCCCCAGGTATGTCCAATATTTAGCTGCAGTTGACCTCAGTCACATCTCCTGATAGTCACCCTGTTCTTTATAGCTTTTCCTACTTCTACGAAGATATTCTCGTGTGGTATTAAGTCCAAGTATATAAAATGATAAACTAAGACTAGCTTCTAGAGAAAAGAAAGCAAATTTTCTTTGCCTCCATCTTTCTCATACAGGTTAAGGGTCAAACTGAACATCTATCATTAGCACCTCTGAGTGACAAGCCCTAGGTGCACGGCCAACCCTGATTTAAAACACTCACCTGCAGTAAAACAAGGATAGTCCCGTCACCAACATGTTTGTATGTGAGGATAGCACCACATTCCTGAACTTATCAAAATGACAGATTGGCAAAAGGATACCTGATTCAATAGTTGTTACTTTGAAGCACATTTTAATTCCTTTGCATTAGGCAAAAGAGAGACAGTAAAACTAAGGGAGCAATTGTTTAATGAGAGAAGCGAAGGTAGAAGAGAGAAATGAAGTTTAAGAAAGAGGAATCGGGGAATAAGAACAAACTAACCTTGTACTAAGGCTATTAGGTAAATGTCTATCAGCCAAACAGGCACAGGAGTCATAACTCAACACCCCTCTCTGACCCAAACACTAAAGGTAGCAGCAAAGTAGCATTACAGTTCCTAAGGATGGATAAATAAGATGTCAGCGGTGCTCGAGGGAATCGCATCAGTGGTTTCAATAAGTAACTTCCTACAATTTAACATTATTCTTCCTTTATAGAGAGAAATGAAAAACTGATGGACTTAATTAAAGGAAAACAAAAGGATATTATATTGTTGTTAAAGGATCAATTCTTTTTCTTAATTAGAATGATGATTAATAAGCGGAGAATTTGATTTCTGAACTCCCTGGTTTGAGTGAGGCATTGTTTCCCTGTAGTACTCCCATTAAGGAGGGCTCTGACTGCAGAAGGAGACAACGCTCTCTCATCCCCACACACCATGGCACAAAACGCTGTGCGCTGTGTCCCATCGAGAGGACCCAGTACTCTGCCCTCACCCATGCCAAGTCCAGTCATAAGTGTTACACTGGAAGGTGGAGCGAGCGTACACTATGAAATGTGTGAGGTTTCCGACAGGGAAGGTACAAATTGAAAAAACAATCAATACTTTGTTTTCCTATTCTCTAAACTTCCTTTTAAGCCCAGGGAGGGAGACATGGTACAGGAAAGGCTCAGGGGGAACTGTGGACCGCAGTCACAGCTCCCACACCATCTTAGTGATGTCATAGCACATACTCTTTCTTTTTCCCAGGATAATTTTTTCCATCCTGTTTCCCTCTGTATTCTTTATCAGTTTGTCTTCTAAGATACTCCTGCTTTTTGTTTTGTTTATACAACAGAACCTAAAGGCTGCTGTTCCTGCTCTGCCCCTCTTCCTTTACTTCTCTTAAGCTTATTAGAAGTCAAAGTTCCTCCAAAGGGTATTTGACTCCTCTTGCCTCTAATCCCAGGTGCTTCAGTGGATGAGGGGAACCACGCAAAATGTGGACACCAGCTGCTCTTCTGCAAATAAGAATGGCATCAGCTCTGGCAGATGTGTGTGACATCAATCATTTCCTACGACCCCAAACACTCTTCTGGCCAAAGCCTGGAGAACCATGGTTAGTCACCAGCAAACATGTGTCATGAAAGGCATGAGCATGTCTGCACATGGAACAAAGCCCATGCTTCCACACACATCACATTAGATGCCAAACCTTCCAAAGGAAAGAACTCCTGGGACAGTTATATCCAATGTTCCTTCAATAAAAAAGAACAGTGAGTTCTAGAGAAAATGGGTTTCACTGAAAAAGGTATTCCCATGATTCACCAATTCAGTTTTCCTTACTGCACAGAGTTCTCTCTCTATACTCTGGGGGAAAGGAGTTCACACCTAAAACAATTTATCCACCATAGTTCACTTATGAATACAGGGTAAAGGCAAAGGCAAGCTCCAATTTCCTCTCCTTATACTTTATATATATTCTCGTCCACATTACCAAGTTAGCTATGGACAGGCATTACCTACATGCTAACTGAAGACTGACCAGAGCCATGTCCACTGTGTCTCCCTTTAAATAAGTGTGTGCAATGTGTAAGTTGGAAAAGAAGAAACCCTAGGGTTTTGTTTTTCACTGAAGTATGTGACGCCATCTCACTATCTGTAACGGGCTGTTCCTTTGGAATCAGCTCCTGTGTCACAGCGACCTGGCAAACTTCAATGCTTTCACTATCACTGGAATCACTGCAATCCTGCCTTGGCTGTGACCCATTCATGTTTGTCCCAACTACCCAGAGATGTCTTGCTCAGCATCTAATTAGTAAGGGAAGAATCGTCATGGCGCTTATCCCTGACATAGGCGTAGGACACTATGTTGTGGTGGAAGCCTATGTCTGTCCTGTTACATTAATCAATTTCCATAAAGCTACTTGGTTACAGATAACAGAGATATTGAAAGAAGTAATTTCAAAATGATCCCCAACTATGCTTAAATTCATTTGAAGTGCTACGTGCTGGAAATAAGCTTTAAATTGGTGAATGAGTTTATTCACGTGTATACACATCTGAGGATCTATTTGTGCATGTTTCATTACAATAACTCACACGTGGAATATCATGCATACAAGGCCTACGCCATTCCCATTTCATTATACAGTATGCAGAGCTGTTAGTGAGGCCTGCATGTTCACACCAAGTTGGAAGTAAAGGCTGACACACAGGGACTCACCTCTTTACCACGATTTCTAATCCAATACTGCTATGACAATTATCCAAATATTCCTACTTGTGTGCTACAGTATTAAAGTGAATGTCAAGGCTTACATTTTAATTTCAATATGTACCTATCATTAACAGTTCAAAATAAAGCACATCATCTCTCAAGTTAGAGGAACTGAGAGGTGGCAGCATGCTAATTCAACAAGCTAAAACTATCTGCCACCAAATATAAACACCTATTTTAACATAAAGGTAAGTTTTGTCAAGTTAATCCTTTTTAAGTAAGCTGTGATTACCCAAATACACCAACTATAAGAAGGAAATACTAAAAAGGAAGAGAGAAAAAATAGAGAGGGAAACCTAGAAATGGATGCTGCCTCACAATGGAAGTCATTTTCAAAGGCCATTAACTATCAACTGCCTTATTCGTAGCTCTGATTAAATAAGACTATTCATCCTATGTCAAAGGGATGTGTCCAGTTTTGAGGAGAAGCTTTAGAATAAAAATATATTGCATGAACTTCAAAGAACAACCAAGCCACCCACAGAACATATTTTAGATATGTGACAAACAAGAAATACTACATATGAATCTTTAAAATTGTTAGAGATGTTCAAATTTTTTTGGGAGGGTTAGAAACCAGAAAAGAAAACACACATCATTTCCATTTTGACTACAAATCCTATGACTGGAACTGTGTTTGTCCTCATGAATTGAAAATACTAAAAGACTACTGGAAGAAAAATTTGTATTGAGCACTCTTGTAAATGATTTCCAAAAATATTATTATATATTTCTTATATATCTTTTAATCATTTCTTGGAAGTGCTAGGTTTTATACTAGTCAAAAAGTTTACTCTGTCATATCTCTGGTGAGCAGATGGTCTGGTAGTAATGTAAATCACTGATATAATTTTTAGCTTTCTCGATTTTATCCCTCACCTATCTAGGAAATGATTTCTCTGGTGATAACTAATACATCATGCTAATGAGAGAATCTAATACACAACAGAAAAATGTCACTACTAATAATATTTGCATGAAGTTAAATAAAGCAACTGTAAAAGAATGTCAGACAGTTGTTCTTTAATAAGACACAGTCTCACAATGAAATTATGTTGTTAGTTTTGTTACATCATTGAGTGAATCCTAAATTACTCCATAATGATGCAAGGCGTCATTTATAATTCTAACTTGGTATCTCACTCTACTCTGAAAAGAGACCTTATTAAGGGATCTGCATTTTATTTGAAACAGGTTAAGTATACCTGAGCAATAATAAAAGGTATAAACACCTCTGGTAATATGGGAAAAGTACACTATCACCATTATCTGCACAGTGTCATTTCTTAAAAAGATTTCAATTAAATCGAACTATACCTGCTCTTAGAGGAAGCTATAAGGATTTTATTTGCTACTGTCTCAAATACACAAACGTACAAATTATGTAGAAAAAACAGCTTTCAAAGTATGATTAAAAAAAAAAAAAACAACCTTCCAAAAGCAAGCTCCTTTCTCCTACCACCCCCATCTGTCTTTTTAACAACACCTTAAGAGAGTATCCTGAGAAAAATAACCTTTGAGGTTTTAAGAGATAAGGAAAAGGAAAAAATGGTTTTGGACATTATCAACTCATAACTGAATCCAGAACTCTCAGTTACAAAAGTCAACAGCTACACCTCTCAAGTATCTTGCTACAAGAAAATATTATTTTTCTAAACAACAATAACAACAACAAATCATATTGATTTTTAGAGGAATAATCTTTGATTTTAGGGAAAATAGTGTAAGGTAGAGAGATGAAGTCAGGAAGTCCCATTTAAAGCTTTAAGGGGAACAGACTTAACTCCACTGAGTCTGAGTCAAATCATTTGCTAATGTTAGATAAAGGAAAGATTTACAGTTAAGGAAATCTAACTTTGTTCAGGGGAAATGCAAGATGCAGATTGTCCCATGCCTCTGCCTAGCTTACATTTAGAAGACACAGACCTAGATTCTTCAACTTCAGCGTTCATCCGATTCCCAAGCATACATTTTTCTGTAGCTAACATCGTATGTGGTGAGTTCTCTATAGCTCAGTCTTTAAACATCTTTTACTGGCTCTAGTTGTCAGTTTTGTCCAATGCTTACCAAGATATTCAAGGAAATATTAAATTTTATTCTACTATAGAAAACTGTGAAAAACTGTACTTAAAAGATTTCATTCACTCTATGAGCTAAATTTTTACTCAGAGATTAAAATAATCAAGCAGAAAAGCCTCTTTTATCCTAAACAATTATATATATAGAATTGTACATATTTGATTAAATTAGAAAAAAAACTTTTTATCTTTAGCAAAAGGTGGCTTAATGTGGATAGTGAAACTATTATTCTTCAAAACTGTTGACTTTTAAGAGAGCATTTCAGGAATCATTCCCTCCCCCACCCCATCCCCCATGCACACACTCTGTCCCACTCACACTGAACCAGCACTGCTGACCCACTACCCATAAGGCAAACAAAAACATTAGGCATGCACAGCACAGGCTTATATTTAGGCAGATTTTGAATTTAAGACTACACACTCTGAAATGGCATCTTGAAAGAGAAAGAAAAGCACATCTACACATGTAAACATATACTCTTCTTAGATGACTTCCAAAATGCACAAAAGGTAAACTTTTAGTAACTCTGAAAGTAAATGGGAAGCTAAGCATCACTAATAACACCAAAACAACAACAACAACACACACACACACACAAAACAAAATAATAACAAACTACAGCAAAATGGTTGATTTACAATACTTTTTAAGTTTGTGATTTTCATCCTTTGTCATAGTGTTCTGTGTCATAATCTGTTCATCAAGCATAAAGGCCTTCCCTGTGTCTATTCTCACAGGCACCAAGGCTCACAGTCCACATACATTCATACAGGTACACAAGCAAACACACAGAAAACACCACGGTGAGCTGATCATACAAGTTTCTCTATGAGGAATTTAAATTATTTTCCTAATTCTGACCTATTTTTATGTAATTTGCTTTTATTTCTTTTAGTCCTAAATGTTTTGCATCACTTAAAGTCTCCTTAGATGCAAATCTACTTGGAAATGGGCTCTTGCCAAAGCAGCAATCTAACACATCTATGTGGTTCAATAGCCTTTTATCAATTGATCATTATCTCTATCTGTTTTATTAACTCTTTTTTCACTAGAGGGAAAAACCTAAAGCAATCTAACCTTTCACAGCATACATGTACATACACACAACTCAAGGAAAACCCGGATTGCTGATATCTAAATTTTAGTGGGGAACAAGTTATTAGATTCTAAGGTTAGTGAAAACACACTCTGTTCCAACCACAAGAGAGCCACCCAGACAGAAAAGTGCTTCAGAAAAGCATCTCGAAAAGTGTTCTGCAGAGACAAGCAGCATCTCTGTCAGACAAGAAAGGAACTTTTCAGTGTGAAAAAAAAAAAAAGGATTGCACATAAAGAGTTGCTTACTGGGCTTATGTTGATTGCATTTAAATCCCAGCTTACTAGATCAGCAGTTATCAGGGTCCCTCTGCAGGATGTCAAATACACCTTATTCAAATACATTTCTCCTATCTAAAACTGGCTGATAAAACTGTTTACCAATTAAATGTTCAAGAGCAGGGCTTTATGCACTTTCTTTGGCAATTGTTATTTCTAAACTTGAGGCAGTTTACAGCCTTGAAAGTAGTTTTATTTCATTACCAACCATTTTAAAATCTACCCCAAAGTATTCAATTTCCGCGAACTCTTACATACACAAGAGCAGTTGCAGTTATTTTAAACGAGTGGGGCAAGACCAATCTTTAAACAACTGCCATCTACTTAACATCCCAGTATATTTGTTAGTACTACTTTGGTGCTGCATGGAAGATAAACTAACTCTTGCTTTGTATGGGTTTGGGGTAGGCTTCTGAAAAGCAAGACGTGTCTAGGAGGGAGGCACCAAAGGAACTTCCCTCCCTCACTTGAGCACAGTCCAAGAGGAAAGTTTCTGGGTTGTTTCCCCTTTGCCCCCTCCTTCCCTCGCTCCCCCGCGGAGCCGGAGAGCCTGCAATTGTGCAAGAGGAGCCGGGCACGCAGGGTGCAAATCACCGAGCACTGCGTGTGATTAATGATCCCTCCCCTGCTGCCCTGGCACTCTCCTGGCAGCTCTCCCGGCAGGGCAGCAGCCGAGCTGCCGGCAGCTGCTGAGCGAGAAGCGGTTCTGGGAGAACGCAGGGGCCGCGCCCAGTGTGAGTGCACCATGCCAGGCGGCGGGCGGCGGGCGGCGGGCGGCGGGCGGCGGGCGGCGGGCGGCGGGCGGCGGGCGGCGGGCGGCGGGCGGCGGGCGGCGGGCGGGTGGCAAGCCGAGCTGGCTGCACCGGGGCCAGGGGAGCACGGGGGAGAGCGAAGGCACCGAGCCACCGAGAGCCGGAACGGAGGCCGAGAGCAAGCCTGAGTGCAGCCTGCCGCCCTTCGGCTTGACCCGGCCGGCAGGGAAGCCTGCACAGCCTCGCTCGGCTCTGAGTCCAGCTGCTCCAGACACCAGAAGTCAAACCCACTGCTGTCAGGGCCCTGCGCTTTATGACTGTTCAGTTGCAAGACCTACTTCGAGACAGCAGACACTTTGACCAAGTCTTTCACAGTCAGAAAGATACATTTGTTGAGTGGCTTTTTCTCTTTTTCGCGGGAAACAAAGAAATAAATTAAGGCAGGGCTCAGGCTGCACAGGGTGAAACTTTGCAACAAATGCTTTTGCTTTCTCTAACTTTGATGTCCTTTTCCCCCTTTTCCTCCTCGCTCCCCTCAAGCACTGTTGTATCCTCTGCATGTTCTCTCTGGCCTCTTCTGCTTCCTCTCCCTCTCTCCTAGTCCTTCCCCCTCCTTCCACACTCTCCCTCACTCCCTCTTCCCATTTTTCCAGCCCCACCCCTTTTTCTCAGTTCTGAGATCCTCTTCTTTCCCAGGTATTTCCCCTAACCCCCACACATGCAGGCACGAACGAACGAACACACACACACACACACATACACACACACACACACACACACACACACACACACCACACCACACCACACCACAAAAATCAACTGGCATGCAGCAGCAAGCACCTGCAGTAATACTCTTTTATTAAAACTGTTATTCTGCAAGACTTGAAATTCCCCAGGGATCGGCCAGGTCAAAACCGATATAATTAACTAGAGGCTCAGCAACGGATCAATTACCAGACAAGCAAGTGATAGTGAAATCAATGAAACATCAGCCACATTATCAGTGTTGCAACTCATTAGGGCAAAACTGAGAAATGTGCTCAACAGGAGCCCAAGCAAGGTGGCATTACAAAACAAAGAGCTAATTTGGAGACCCTGCTGTGAACAATCTGTAACGGAATTAGCCCTTTTCCCCCCTAAACTGCACAGCTCCATAACTAAATGTGACAGACTGAGAGAAGCAGTTTATTAAGACACCAACCCCAAGTTTATTTAGTTCATAAACTCTCTCCTAGAAAATCAATTCAGTCTGTACAGGGTTATTAGGTTGACTAGCTAATACATCCAAATCTGCTATGCCCAGCCACAGTCCTCTGACAAAATGCTACCCAGAGTATGCAAACCGGTCTCTCTGACTGCAAGGTCTAACCGAACAAGTCTGCAGCAAAACTATTACCTAAATATTCCTGCCATAGCCACGCCTTAAAAACATCAGGATAGCCTAGTAAGATTCACAAGAAAAATCACAACAATTACACAGTACTGCACCTCCTAGATGGATTTTGTCAAACAAAATTTTAGTTAATTCCTAAAATCAGTTAAAAAAAAGTAAAAGCTTCATTATAACAACAGACACCAGTCCAAAGAGTTAGCTATATATAAACATGCTAAAGTACAAACCTTGAATGTTTATTTATGTTTTGTTTATTATGTTTAAAACCATTTTTTAATAAATTTTAGAAAATAAAATTCTGACTCCTATAGAAATTCCCAAAATATGTTATGTGAACTTGCCATCCATTTCCATAGGGAAATGTAGAACCTTGATGCTTTTCTAGCCAGTAAGAGACTTGAATTGTTTTTTAGAGACTCAGGTCCATGACTAACAACAAAACCAAGGCACCAAGACATCTCCTGAGGCTTTCCATTGGCTCAACATTCTGTAGATTACAGAATAACCCTCTGAAATCCTTTGTATCCAAGTTATTTACAACTAGGCCATGGGGATAAACATCGTTTTCACAATTATTGCTTTCTTCCTGATTCAAAGTCGTGTACTTCAGATTAGGGGATCACAAATCTGAAAGGTCACGTGACATTCCTCACAGTCCCTGAGACTGAGAGTTAGGCTGTGTACAATGAGAGGTCCACCAAGGAGCTCTCAAGGTCCTGAAGAAACTGTAGAACTAGGAGTAACTAACTCTTCTTCATAACACACAGCAGTAACACACACACACACACACACACACACACATACACACACACACACACACACATACATACAACTCTGAAATACTTTTACAACAGTAACATAAGACCAGAATACTGGACAAGGTTAGGGTAAGCAGCTCTGGAAATAACTAATGATGTTTTAACACTTACAATGTTTTTATTTATTTATTTTTTAAAAAAAACCTGTACTATTAACATGCCATCATTATACTCAACTGGCTTCAAATTCTAAATCCTAAATGTTAATTTTAAAAAATAGTTTAAATTCAATTTACAGATGCTACAATTACACATTTGTTTTTATCTGGTATTTATCAAACATTTCACCAGTCATGTTTCCAACAATATTTTTTAAAGTTAAGCATATATACTAACCCTGTACTATTTGCACACTTTGGATAGTAATTAAAAGTTGTAATTACAGGAAATTCATACTTTTAAAAACCTTTTTGCACATAACGACACACTGTGCATGTACCCTCAATGAGATCCAATTAGTTACAAAGAATTTGCATTTCAGTTAGTGTAGGATAACAAGACTACAGGGAGGTGCAGTGCAATCCCACCAACAGAGGAAGGCAGTGTGTTCTTTCCTGTTCGCTCTGTAAGCAGTAATTCCCACAAGTGATTGCTTAGAATGTTACTATCTTTTTAATATTTTGTAGTGAGGTAAATTTGGGTCTTTTCTTTTATTTTCTCAAAAATTACACAGTGATGGAAAAGTTAGTCACAGTTACTGACTACTGACAGGACAAAGAATGCTCTTTTGCATATACTTTTGGAATAAACTAGTTTATTTATTGTGTTGCTTTTTGTTTATTTGTTTGTTTGTTCATGAAATGATATAACCCATCATTTCTTTATATATATTACAATTATTTTTTTTTTAAAGACAGGGTATCATCATGTAGCCCTGGCTGGCCTGGAACTCACTTTATTGACCAGGTTGATTTCGAGAGATCTGCCTGCCTCTGCCTCTCCAGTGCTAGGATTAAGGGTGTGCTCCACCATACCCAACTTTACTTTTCTTCACTGGATTTAATTTCTTCAAAACACAGGGCTTTCTTAAGGTCATTCTGTGACTGGGAACATAGAAGCTATATAAAGGTCGTGGTTCTGTGCTAAGAAACTCAGGCCCTGCACTAAGAAAGCACTTGAAGGCTTTCTTTCTTTCTTTCTTTCTTTCTTTCTTTCTTTCTTTCTTTCTTTCTTTCTTTCTTTCTTTCTTTCTTTCTCTCTCTCTCTCTCTCTCTCTCTCTCTCTCTCTCTCTCTCTCTCTCTCTCTCTCTCTCTCTCTCTCTTCTTTCTTTTTCAGTTTTTTTTCCTCCCTACCTAGGGCTACAACGTAAATCCTGAACAAATATAAAATAAATGTATGGCTTGTGCACACAGTTTAAGAAGCATCCGCAGGACTACTGACGGCTTACAGAACCGCACCTGTGACTCCCTGGGCTCAGTTCTCCCGCTGTTAGCAGACTCTGTAATCTGTAATGACAGTGTACTGGCCTTTGCTCTTCCTTCAGTCACAATTTACTTCCAAAGCTTGGTTAAGTACAGACCTGGGTTAAAGATCAGTGGTTTTTCATGTGACACATGCTGGTATTCATCTAATGGCTTGTCAAGACAAAACTGTCCCTGTTCTTGCCAAAATAATAAAAATGACTCTCCACATCGCATGACAATCAGCACTTCCTCCTCGTGGTGGGACAGCTCGAGCTTTCTGTAACTCATCTATTTTATAGAAAAAAATATTGCTAACTGGCTATCCACTCTCAGTGTACAGAATCAGGTTGCCATCCTCAAATCCCTTTCCTTCTCAGAACTCTAAGGCAGCCTGTAAACTAGTCACTAATGACATGCAACCTTAACATATAAAGGAATGCTGAAGCTCAGGTTCCTAATGCATTAAGGCACATAACTTAATATATGCAAATTATGCAGGAGCAGCAGGCTGGTCTCAGTCACAGAGGTGGGGCAGGCAACTGAGGAAATGTCATTTTTCTTGAGAACGAAGTGTAGGACTTGCTTTGCAACATCTGTTGGTCTGTGTGGAATGCTAACAGATGTGTTAAGTGGAAAAAAAAGGGGAAAGAACTAATGAAGGAAAACTCCTCTGAACAGATATTTCCCTCACTTCCATACTCCTAAGGAAGAAGGTTGACAGCCACCCTTTCCCCTAGTGAAGCCTGCCACCCTTTCCCCTAGTGAAGCCTGACACCCCTACTTTATTATGCCATTTCTTTTCAGACACAAAGTTAAGGAGGAACAAATTTGGTTCAATATAAAGAATAGGAAAAAGTAAAGCTAATAATAATTTCAATTTTAAATTTTAAATAATAATTTCTATTTTAAATTTTAATTTCCACTTTTTTGTTTGCTTTATAATTGTATACTTATCTCTGTTTATACAATTTGATGAGAGGACAGTAAAATATTCATTTCCCTTAACACATATAAACCCAAACATAATGAGTACACAAGCACATCTATGTGCACTCTGTGGAGAAAAGAAGAAATGACATTTAAAAGTACTTCTTAAGATCAAGAGCTGCTTGGTTGATAATGTTGTTCATTTGAAATGTAAATAAGTAAAATAACCAAAAAAGATCATAAAAATAAAAAATGATAAATAAAAGATCAAGATCTGAATTATCTTTTCGGTTTTGTTTGGTTGTTACAGTTTTTTTTTTTTTTTTTTTTTTTTTTTTTTTTTTTGTGCTTTGTATCGTTTTGTTTTTGAGACAGGTTTTTTTTCCACATAGCTCTGACTGTCCTGGAACTTACTATATAGCTCAGCCTGGCCTCAACTCGAACTCATAGAGATCTGCCTGCCTCTATGAATTATCTTCCTTAATGTAAAGATACTCATTGTTACAATTAAGATTCACCTAATATTTACACCTAAATCTTTGCTTGCCAACTGATTTCCAGTTTCTTTCTTTCCATTTCGATCTCTGTAAGAGATGGACAACTGTGTCTCGATTGCCAATGTTCCCAAATGGTAACATCTGGTAATCATGGGTCCTCATGTTTAAATTTTAAGAAACCAGGAAAATTTTTCTTATTTAGCAATTGTTTTTGTTGTTTCAGTTTATTCGGTGACTGAGCTGTATGTAGCAGACTGACATGTATGTAGCAGTCTTTAATTCAGGTTAAAAGGATGACGCATGGGCAGGGGGTACATGGGGGTACATGGTGGTTCAGATTTTAATCCCAGCCCTTGGGAGGCAGAGGCAGGCAGACCTCTGTGAATCCCAGGCCACTTTGATCTCTATAGTGAGTTTCAAAGCAGATAGGAGTGAGATCCTATCCTCAAAAAGATATGTGATTCATGCACACCAACAACTAAATGTAACCAAGTGTCATATGTAAACGATCTAAACTACACAGTCTATTACTCTTTCTATTAAAATCTTTATGGTAAGAATTTAGGTTTAGAGTCCATGAAATAGCTAATTTAAAATTAGCTTAAAGGGTCTTTATGAAAAGGAGAAGAAAAATCTAAATTCATGTTATCATCTTTGATTGGCATCTCAATCCTTCTCCTCCAAGAGTCTGTGTTAGAATTCACTTGTTCCTTCATATTTATAATATTCATATGTAACTATATATAAATGCCAGATGGCTTTGACAACCTAGTTGGACATTTCAACCTATAGTAGCTTCAGCCAAAACAGCCCAAAGATTCCGGGGAATAAGACCATTGTTCAATTTTTAAATAAGAGTACCCATGCCTTCATTTATAGTCAGCTTTCTGCCAAACCATTATAGACACACTAAATACTCAGATGTGAACTCACAGGAACACCAATCACATCAGTGCACGAGACATATATAATAGCTATGCACTGAGAGAAGAAAATGGTGACCAATACTGACAGAGAAAACCTTATGCAGTAAAAATATCTTTATGTAACCAGAAAAGGAACACAAGCCCCTTAAACAAGGTTCGAGCTACTTCAGAGAGTGACATTAACATTCCCCTTAGGAAAATATTACCTAAACGCTTTACTGAAAAGGAGAAAATGCTCCAATTGACACTTGTCTAACTTGCCTGAGATGCTGTGTCTGACACCCTAGTCAGGGCTGAGCGCCAGAATGCACTTCCACGAAACGCTCAAAGGCTATAATCCATGGATGCTAAAGATCAGAAAATGGACAGATGTGGTTAGGTACAGTAGATCAGGTAGCTTACAAAATGCTAAGGAAATGAGAAAACCTTGGAATCAAGATTCACATTTCAAAAAAGCATCTTCAGTCAGTACAAATCTTATGCCTACAAAAGATCAAACATTTTCCTATTTTGTTTTGATCTAAAAAGTAAAAAAGTGACTTTAATTTTTTTGTGTGCACAAGCAGTGACAAAAGCTGTCTTACTATCACAAGTTTCAGTTGATGTCCTGTGAGAAAAATCTTCTGAAAGAATCAGTGGTATCTTTCCTTAAATGACTATGAGGATAAAAATAAAAAGCAAAAGCAAAAGACAAAAATCCAACAGGCTGGGGCACGGAAGTGCACTGGGGAATTACTTTCATATGACCACGAAAGTTGTGGGATTGTAAAGATAATATTAATGCTTTTATTTACTTCCTTCTAAAAACTGTAGCCTGAGATGCTGGCAGCTCTAGTAAAAATGTCACAGTAATAGTTTAAATTACTGTCAAGAAGGAAGATTGAGATTCACTTCTGCATAAGAAAACCCTGTTACAAGGCTCAATACACACAAACACAAACACACTCATACATACATACAAACACATATACAAGTACTCACAAACACACATTCATACATAAATACACACAAACGCACACATACATGCACAAACACATGCACACATACTAACAAACACATATACAAGAACATACACACATATACATACATGCATACATACACAAACATACACAAGCCCTTACAAACTACTTAGACACAAAAACATGCTTACACACAAAATCATGCATATGCCCACACAAACATACATTTAAGTGAAAAACATTGATGCAAAGAAAATTTGTATGATTTCTGGATTGTTTTTCAAATTAAAAAAATTTAAATGGGAGAGTGGGGGCCTTTGCTGTAGGACCTCGGCTGGACGCAAGCAGGCAGGAAGCTTTTCACACACAACTGCACTGTCTGTCCATCAGCTGTTGTCCTGGTTATGCTCATCTTAGGGAAAGTCATTAGTCTGCACGTGTATGTGTGTGTGTGTGTGTGTGTGTGCGTGTGTGTTACATATGTGTTACATTTCAATTCTCAAAGATTACTACACTAACACATCCATTTTAAAAACAGTGACAATTAGAATAAATCTTCCCTAGAACTATGTGTAAAAAATGAAAAGGGGGAAAAGGGGATGAAATAAAAGAAGATACTTTATCACAATCAAAATCATTCGAATTATTGCCACAAAATTCTACTTCATGCAGTATCTTCAGAGGTTAAAAACTGTTGAGAAGCAAGTAAACACATTCATTTCCTAGCGTGCACATGAGTGTGAAAGACAGTAAGAGGGTGGAACAAAGAATAATTATGTGGGAACAAACCTCAGTAGGACAGTCAGAGAATGTGAGCATATTTAAGTGACTTAAATAAGAAAGAACAACATACCTCAAGTTGAGATGGATCAACTCCACAGCATGGGACTTTAAAATGTGCTTGCCAGTCCTGGTCACCAAGCCTGCCTTCCGATTTGTAACTGAGGCAATTTGGAGGCGGGGAGGGCACAAAATGTGCCTGTTGAGAGATTAGAAGAGGAAATTTTATATAGTCTGCAGGCAGTATTTTACAGAAATCCTGGTTGCATCAAGATACTTTATCTTAAAAACTACAGATATAATATACTCCTCTGACCACTCAAACACTTGTAAAAAGAGTTAATTACTAAGGTGTATAGCAACCAACAGTTAAATATATGAACCATAAGAAAACAACAATGAGGAATAACAGAATAGCTCACTGAGGGGTGACAGGACAGGGGAGCCACTCAGGGCTTCTTGAGTGCAAGCCTGTGTGCTAAGAAGCCAAAGCAGCATTGCACTTAAGATTCTTTCTTTAAGGAGGAACTGGACAGTCATGTGGGTATCTGATACCGGGGCTGCCAAACACAAGTTCTACCACTGAGCCACACTCCAGTCAATACCCCAACTTACTCCATTTTCTTCTACTAATCATCAAGAAAATCATTATAAACCTTTTTACTCACTGTTGAAGAACTATTTATCAAGCTTCACATACCAAGGACAAGAAGCTGTGGGGAACACCAAAATAAGACATGGTCCCTGCTCACAGGTTTATAATCTACTACAGAATAAAAGCCATGCGCGAAAACGACCTAACATAAATAGAGATAGTGTGAAGGCAAGCACAGTAGATCCTTATGATTTAGGGAAGGATGTCTTCCCACTGATATGTGAAAGAAGCATCTAAGCAAAGGCTGCCTTTGTTCTAGGCCCTGAGAGACCACCAATATTCCTCTAGAGAAGTGATCTAGTTTCACTAGGGCGCAGGGAGGATGATGGATAAAGCAGTAATAAATGGGAAGATGCGTGGGTAATGGAACTATGGGTAAGAGTCCCACAGTCCACTCAGTTGCTATTCTGTTATCCACAAAGTCATCAACCAACTCTACAAAAAGACAACCTCAACACAGGGCAAATATTAATATTTTTAAAGAAAGTACATCTATGACAACACATTAAAACATAACTAAAAGGAAGCTAAGAGATCAATCAGGGAACTATTATAATAAACAGGTAAAATAAGCAGATAAGGCTGATGAAAAAAAAAAAGCAAAACACAAAAGACACCGTGGGAATGAAATTAAAGCCCTAGGAATGACAGACAGGACATGTGTAAGGACATGGGACAGATAGCTCACTGGTTAAGAGCACGCTGCTCTTGTGGAGAGCGCAAGTTAGTTTTCATGTTGGGTGGCTCACAACTGCCTGTAATCTTGTTAATTCCAACTCCAGGGGATCCAATGTCCTTTTCCAGCCTCTGTAGGCACTTGCATGCATGTGCACACACAAGCCCCCCTCCCAAGATGCAGACACATACACACGATTAAACATGTGGATCACAAGAGCCAGTGTGACACTAGGGATCTGGCTGGCAGCACCTTCTAGAGAAAGGAGAATACAGTTGAGCTCAGTCTGAGGAGCAAAGGAATGTGTGATTTGCGGCAGGAACAGTAAAATAACCTTGGGGCTTGAAAAGCTAGCAGGGTTTAAAGAAGTGTCCCTAGGAACAGACAGCTTGTTTTCCACTATGGGAGGTTTAAAAAGAAAAATCTAGAGTGAGCGAAGGGCACCAAGACAGTTGAGAGAAGGATATTGAAGATCTAAGCCAGAGGGAAAATGATATAAAGGGTCCTAGGAGAGAATGTGGTAAGAACACAAATGAAAAGGTTCTCTGAAGAGAGGAAAAAAATCCCTCAGACACAAAGGAATGATATAGAAATTGTTCCCTGGTAAGAAATTCAGGCATTAAGGCCAGGCAGTGATGGATACCCCTTTAACCCCAGCACTCAGGAGGCAGAGGCAAGTAGATCTCTGAATTTGAAGCTAGCCTGGTCTACAGAGTGAGTTCTAGACAGCCACGGCTACCCATAGAAACCCTGTCTCAACCCAACAAAAACAAAGAAATTCAGGAATTGGTGTGTGTGTGTGTGTGTGTGTGTGTGTGTGTGTGTGTGTAAATAGGACCTACTCAGTCTACTCAGTTGCTTGCATATACATGCTTTGAGGACCAGACACTTGGCATTGAATAACCAATGAGAGGGCATCTTCCATAGGGAAGACAACCTCTCTCAGCATCCCTTAGTTGCCTGCCGTTCTTGTCTGAGGTTGGGGTCCCACGGGATTTCCCTCTTCCACGTTTCCCCCCTCATTGTCCTTGTTCAGGCCCTGCCATGTTGTAACAATTAAAGAATATGAGGCCAGAAACTTAAGAAGGAGCAAGGGTGGGGCCATGGAAGTTGTTAGAGGAAGGAAAGGGAATGGAGAGAAATGATGTAATTATATTTTACTTAAAACAATAATAAATACACTTAATGTTTTTAAAAAGAAACAGATATTACGACTCCAGTTAAGAGCACAAACTAGAGAACAACTGGAGAAGAGAAAAGGAACAGTCTACTTAAAAAGGCACAATGAAGGTCAGAATCCATGAGCGGTGACCAGAAGACAGGTCAACTGCAGAGAGGGCTGCCCCTGAAAGTACTTAGGAAGTCTCCTCCCAGTCAAGACAATGCTAGCTTTAAGACAATGCATTGGGCTTAGTAGTTAAGAACATGTACAAATTTTTTTTTTTGCATGGGATCCAAGTTCAGTTCATAGTACCTACATGAGATGGCTCACACCTGCTGTAACTATAGCTCCAGGGGATTTGATAATCAGGTGCATACATACATACATACATACATATGTATGTACATAGGTGCATTCGTTTTCTCTCTCTCTCTAAGATTTATTTATCTTTTAAAATTTAAAGAATTTTTTTTTAAAGGCAGTGTAGTTAGGAGTTGGAAATACTGACACTGAAATCTGAAATACTGAAAACCAATAAAGGGTTCTGAATGCAGAGAGTAATGCCTTGCTCCAGAACATATAGCCCAGGAAAGAAACAGAACTTTGGGAACTATAGTGATCACATACATTCCCACACTGATGAGTTCATGTAAAAGAATTAAAATGCCAAGAATACATTTTAGACCAAATTATTTGATCTTTATTTATTCATAAACCCAATTCTAAATATATACAAAGCATTTTTTTTTAAAAAAATGGCTGCAAGTTTACTCCTGGCTAAAGAAATTCCCCAAAGCAAATAAAAACTGGAAATATTTTGAACTATATCACATATATGATTTGAATTAAGGAGAGAGGAGATGTCTAAGAATATTGCTTCATTAGCAGACATGAGACAAAGCTGAGGAGGTAAGCCCCCCACCCCTTACTGCTAACTCCTACCTCCAGGCCCATGTGATCCAAAGTCACATCAACTCTCTACCCAATTAGTGAGGATTGCATTAGGAGAACTCAGCACTTTTAGTCCAGAATCCCTCTAGAGACCAGGGAAATGATGAGTTCCATCACATGGCCAGTATCAACAGCCACTGAACAAATACCTCAGGGACATGGACAAAGACATTTATCTGCTGTGCTGGCAGCCACTACAACCAGCCTTCCTAACAGAGTCCTTTCTGTAAGGACCACTGTCTAAGTGACCTGTCATATAGCTTTATAAAGTAGCATTAATACTGTGGGCCAAAATGAGATTGATCTTTGAGCTTCGTGGTCTCCTGCTGTCAACAGTGCATTATAAAACCAATACTAAATACTTTATAAACAGGTCTCCCTACAGTGTATTAGAGAAACAGTGCATATTTCATGCTCCATAGTTAGGTAGCCACATATCCATCAAGCTAATAAATTATGTATTAGATACCCCGAAGTGCAATAACAGTCAATAAACTAACTTCTGAATACTTGTATGCAACTATTTCAATGGAAATTGTAACCTGGATGAGAAAACATTCTCACTAACAATGGCAGATGGAAGACCCTCTCTCAAGTATACCATTAGAAGGGAGCACATACGTTGAGAGAGAGAGAGAGAGAGAGAGAGAGAGAAGAAATTCCTGTCTAGAAGATAATTTTTGTTACTGAACTTTAAGCGATACCCAACACCATACACATTTCTTTTGTTTGTATATACAGGCCTGATTCCCCCATCCTCAGGGAAATAATAATTGGTAGAAACATGTCTATCATACCTCAACTCAGATGACAGCTCCTACTAATGCTTTGCAGTTGTGATCTCAAAGAAACTATGCAATGCCTTGAGAGTGTATACAACAAGGTCTGTGATATACACGCAGTAAGGAATGCAGAAGTTATTAACCAAAGATTTAAAGGAACTTTAATTTATTTTTTCGTTTCTTTTTTTCTCCCCTTGTACTTTTGGTTAAAGCTGCCAAGCCCTTAGATACATGTGATGCAGTCCCCAATGCCCAGTCCAACATCACTAGACTAGAATTAATCAGTGGTTAATTCTACCATTTCTGAAAGAGGACCTTCTGTTCTGGAATGTATTCCAGCCCTCCAAAGAAAACATTTCTTCAGCTGGGAGTAATTTCTCAAACTATCAGAGGCATGGACCTCTGTGTAGTATTGCGGTGGCATGGTTTCACATGCTGGCCACATTAATAGTGAAGAGCAAGCATCTGTAACCCACAGCTGTGTGTGCTCCAGCCCCAAAGCACCCGCAGGGCCGGTGCCAATGCAAACCACTCTTCCCGTCCCACATCGGAACCACACTGGTTTTCTTCAGGAGCCAGAGACTCGAGATACAGTTCTGAAAATGGGGTTTTGGTACTTTCCACTCACGTGATGGGTATGGACTGTCAAGAAGAATACTGTCAGGGTCATTGGCTCTTTCCTTCTCCCCACCCCACATCAAGTGGATAAGCTAGAAAGGGGAAAGTGAGGGGGGAGTGCAGTGGAGGACAGGCTCAATGAATAGCAGATACATGTATAAAATGTGCGTATATGCACAATGAATATATACAGTGAAAATATTTTTGTCAGAGAAGGAAAAACAAAAGTTATAGTGTTGAAGTATCCTAAAAAGCCCCTGGGAAACAACCTAAACAGATAAACATACAGGTTTTTTTCCCCCACAGTATTTTTATTTTTCTTCCTAATATCTTATAGTTTTATTCCTAAAGGCAAGAGTTTTGAAGGTTGAAACACATTTTATGAGGGTTAGGTGAAAAAAGCAGAAATAAAGGAGGAGCATGAGAGGGATGATTTCACATTACTTTCTCAAAAGACACATCCCTGAGTCCTAGGCATCATGAAAGCGGATAGCAAAGCACAGACTGAGACTAACTTCTTTGTATTATTTTCGCTACTACAACCACTACTGCTAAGATGACTCTTCATATTAATGACTTTGGTATGCAGACAAACTATAAAAGATGCAGTCTCTGACCTCAAGTACTTATCGATGTCTGTGGGGATTTACCACTCCTGCTAGATTTACTTTCTTCTTCATACTCTAGCCCAGAGGAAGTGATCATCACTCAAGACTTGGAGCCTTTCCATGAGTGGGGTTTATAGATGGCAAGGAGAAGGGGTATTTGCCCTTGGACACAGATGGTACTAGATCCAAAGCTTAGTGAGTCTGGTTTGCTTGCAGCAAAGAGAAAGACTAAAATTTCTTTTTAAAAAATGACAATGATCTAACTGAGCTTTATTAGAAAATCATAAAGTATAAAAGTACACAGTACTCAGTATTTTATCCTATCACGCACATGTATGCACTGAACTGGTATCATACAGCTATCTCCATATGACTCCGCAGCTTCTACCATACAGCAGCCCATGTGCCATTTATTCACATTGCATGCCCAGCAGTCAACTGTGTATGTGGTTAGAAGTCCAGCAAGGAGACTTTTTTCAAACATAGGATTGACTATCTGTAGAAGCTTTTACTTACTGGCCAAATCACTTAACCCAAATTTTCTACCTCAAAATGGTAGTAGTAGAAGTAATTCATAGAATCATTGTGAAAACCAAATACTTTGGTTAGTACAAAAGGTTTACCTAGTTACTAGACATAGATACTCAACAAATATGAATCTCTCTCTCTCTCTCTCTCTCTCTCTCTCACACACACACACACACACACACACACACATATGCACAGTGTGTGTGTGTGTGTGTGTGTGTGTGTGTGTGTGTGTATAGATTTCAAACTAGATGGCTTTGGGCATTTTTGTTTGGCCTGTGTTTTAAGTAATGGCCATCATATAAAGTTCACATATAAAGGGTGAGTTAGACAGAGACAAAAGGTAAGTGTTGGGAAACTAAAGGTATAGCATAAATATTCCTTTTCAACAACTGTAAACTGGGGTAGAACAGAAGCTACTGTCTTTTTAGCAGGCACCCCTCCCCCACCAGTCTCTTCAACCATCACTTGTTTTCCTCATTTTGTTGTTTGCCTGGCTACTTGAGCCTTTCAAGTACTACATATGGAGAGTTCATTCCCACACACAAAGGAAAATGGTATTTAAACAAGGTTGGCCTTGAACTCACTGAGATCCACCTTCCTCTGCCTCCTGAGTGCTGGGATTAAAGGTGTGCACCACCATGCACAGCTCCACATGTTTTCCATTGCATTTTCTTTCAATCAATGGAAATCTTTTCTCTGAAAAATGAAGATGTGAATTCTGAACATGGGGGAAGAGCAGTGCAGAGCCTGGGTGCCTTAGCCTTTGTAATTTGAGGCATCCCGCGGGGAGGTTGGGGGTGACTAATTTAATATGATTGCTTTACAACCAAGGAAACTGAGGTTGAACACAAAATGAGTTGGTAACAGAACCAGGACCATTTTCTGGGCTTGGGTCTACCATATTGCTTTGACAGCAGAGTTTAAAGCAGTGGCCATATATTGAAAACTCATGGTATACCAGAGTTTCTCCTACTGACCTGACAAAACCAAATATTAAACTTTCAAGAAACTTCCCAGGCAAATTGTATTTAAACTGAGAACTTAAAATAGGTAAGATTGGAAGTCATCAACAGTTGGACAGATTCTAGCTCTTTGCATATAGCCCCATGAGCCAGACAATGAACTTTTCCAAGCACAAGCCCTGGTAGATACTCTGACTCGTGGCTACCTCCAGAACTGGGCATTCTATATACGGTACATAGAAACAACAGTGGTTCCATGCCCTGCTTTCCAGAGATTGCAAAGCCAAGTCATATCCTAAGAGTTAAGGAAGAAAGCAAATATGTCCATTGGCTAAGATCACTCACTCTATAAGGCATAGTGACAAGTTACATAAAGATGGAATTGGTCAAAAATCCAGCAACTAGAATTCTTACCTCAATCATTATAAATAGACATTTATTGCATTCAGTGTTCACCTGCTGTATGCCAGATACTGTGAAAAGGATCAAAATTCCCCTACATACATTCCATTTTTCTTTTCATAAGCCTTATTATAAAAATGCAAATAAATAAAAACACTACATACCAGACCCAAAGCCTATGTAAGGTAATGAACTTATGTTCTGTTAGAACTGCAACTCAAAGTAGAATCTATGATTTTTCATATTAAATTTTACTCTTTAAGTATTGAATATATTTTATGTATTCATCTAGTAAAAAAAAGCCCAAACTCCATGACAACATTTCAATCAGAAAAAACTACTCTGTTCCCTTAACTCATCAATGACCTGAAATCAATGACCACATCATTCCCTTGTGCTTAGCTTTTCTTCATGTTACAGGGTATCCACAAGTACATTTGTCAACATCTACACATACGTTAGTGACTTGATTCTGCATGAGAGAAAAGATGTGATTCATTTGTTTTTGAGGTCATGTGACCTTGCTTAATAGTGTAGATTCTAAGTCCTATATATATTCTAATTTCTCTATTATATATATGTATATAATCTATATCAGTGTGTGTGTGTGTGTGTGTGTGTGTGTGTGTGTGTGTGTGTGTATTAGAGTAGATTAGTATCCATCTACTTGACTTGAGCCAGCATGAACAGGGGTCCTGAATGACAAGGTGTTGAGTGAAAGACCAGGGATAAGAAATAAAGAAGATGAGAACAACGATGACAAAGGCTATAGTTAGGACCAGGAGCTCTTCTATAAGCCTATGATGCAGTCCAAGCAAGTTTACTAAGAAGTACAGTATTTGAGATACTATTTGTAGCCAAAGTCAGATCATGTTGACAGAGAGAACAAGAGATACCTCATATGTATGTGTGTGTCTGTCTGTGTGTATGTGTATGATTCCCATTTGTATCAAATACTTTTCATTTTGTTTTTCATAAGCCCCATGAGGTAGGTACTAATGAGGTAGGTACTAATATCAATGTATCTCCCTTATCAATGAGGAAACTAGCAGGATGAAATCACTTGGCCAAATCTTGTTGAGGTGAAAATTTAAGACTGAGTGGGTCTACTTTCAAAGCATGTACTCACCTCAACTGGCTGTGTTGTTTCATTTTTACCATTTCCTTGAAAATTGTTAAATACTATCTTGATTCCTTAAGAAGTAAAAGTATTTGCCAATTGTTTTTCAATCTGAACACCACTTAACATGAATCTCTTTAGGGCTTGGGGAAATTATTTCCCAGAAGAGTTTAAACCAAAAGAAATCTGGGAATACACAATTTTTAAAATTTCAATAATCTACCAAGTTTATCCTTTTTGTAGTCAGCTGATCATTTTATGTACAATAATTACATATTGTACAACTAACATGTACATTTTCGTGCTTTTAGAATTTGTTTTAACTTATTATGATATTTCTATGGAATATTATGTAGCTGTTAAAAAGAAAGAGAAAAATGTCTATAAACACAGTGCCAACGCTCTGCTGTATTTAATTTGCGAAATTATTTTGAGGTAGAAAAAAATTGGGCCACAAAAACAAATACTAATACTTAAAATTTTCTGTAAACAAGTTTTTGAGTTATCCTACATGATCTTTTTAAAATCATCTCCAAGCAAATTTCTTGGATCTCCAAGAAAGTTATCCTACATGATCTTTTTAAAATCATCTCCAAGCAAATTTCTTGGATCTCCAAGAAAATCACAAAAGGTGCAGAAAATCCTCACTGTCTGTGGCATTACTGTCTAAAGTATAAAATAAAAAGAGAGGACAAAGGAGAGAAGAGCCCGATACTGTGGCCTGGACACACAGATGACCAAACAGAGTTACAGGGTTTATAGGTCCAAATAGGCTAAGCAACTTCGTTTCTTCTCTGGAGGAGGCTGGAAACAGTGCCCATGTCTTCAGAGTTATACCATTTTAAACAAAGTCCCCTCACTTCCTGACTTCCGGGTTAGTCAGGCAGGCAAGTACAAACCCTAAGTGGAAAGAGAAGGTGTAAATACTTGCTCTCTTAAAGTCCCCAAATCAGTGCAAGTGTTGCTAGCTGCAGTATGAATGCAGCAGAAATAATTTGGTCCTGAGAGGACTTGTGACAGCACTCTAAACAGGAAGGCATCATGAGGAAGTACACAGGAGCACCGCACCTTGGACAGACAGACGCAAGGAATTAATAAGAGGTGAGATTATATAGGTCAACTGCACAGGCCTTGAGACTGGAGAACCATGCTCTTCAACCAGTCAATGCAAGCTTTGTGGTTTTCTAGGAACAATGGGCAGTGAATATAAGAAGAGAGAGAGAGATCGAAACAGTAAGTATTCGGTTGGCAGGGGTTGGGGTGAGGGTTGTATGTCCACATTCCCACAGAATACAAGGTACAGGAACAAAAGAGCTTGCTGTTTTTCTGTATGCTACAAGTATATAAACACTTGGAAATACAGTATATTTAAACAGAAAAGGGAAAGCCCATGACATGGTAGCACCTGAGGCCCCTCCACCTGCAATTAGATGAAATAAATTAGCAATTTACAAGTACTTCCATTTTAAAAAGATCATGTAGGATAACTCAAAAACTTGTTTACAGAAAATTTTAAGTATCAGTATTTGTATTTGTGGCCCAATTTTTTTCTACCTCAAAATAATTTCGCAAATTAAATATAGCAGAGCGTTGGCACTATGTTTATAGACATTTTCTACCTTATAATCCCAACTGGAAGCTCACCCCAAAACAACAGCACCTATGGCTTTGCTATAAACTACAGAAACACTACGACCAGTGTTTACATCTCTATAGGGGATCACCTGTCCATGCTCTTTAGGAAGGAGCCTCTTTCCAGAACTCACAGTAAACTACTAAACCAGGAGGCCAGTGTATATGCTCTCTAGCACAAGCACTTAAATCTTTGTGATTTTCCACACTCAAGAGCCTTCCTCTCAGGCCCCAAACTCAGTGTGTGTGAATCAGACCTTTGTTCTCATATAACTGTTCCCTGCCCATTTCAGAGTTTTGTTAACAAACAATTAAACCTCCTACTCGTCGGGGCTTAAAAGCAAATTCAAGTGTTTAACTTCTATAGTCTTACCACATTTGGCAAACTGCCCAGTATTCAAAGGTATTTAAGAAATTTGGATGAAGGAATGAACACTAGATGAGGAGAGGGGCTAAGCCCAGAGTGTGCTTCTCCAGGCTGCTCCCTCAACAGCACTGGAAGCCTTTGCTGACTGAGCACCTTGCCTTGTTTTGTTTGTTCCCTCAGCTCCTCAGCCTGTCAGAGCATTCATCATTAGCCAGTAAAGACTCACCTGTAAGACGAGGCATCTTCATTACTGAATTTTGTCGTTTCTTTTAAAGTTTCTAGTTAGAATCATATTTTAAAGGTTCTCAGATCAAAACAAAAGGAAAATAAAATAAAGAACTGACAAAGTCCAAGCTAAGGCCAGATTCATGAAGACATGCTTCTAAATGTCCTTTCCTAAATATTTAACCAACTGTAGGTAAACTGCCTAGGGTACCATGAACACTTGATGCTGGCTGAGACAATGTAAAAGAAAGTCCTCCATCTTCCTCCATGATCTCTTCAACATGACATTCTAAATGCTTTTAAGGAAAGCAAGTGCTACCTCTAAGAAACCACAAATTAAAACCTTCAAGAAGAGCCTCTCTCCTGGCTGGGGATATATCTCAGAAGAAAGTGCTTGCTCAGAATACATACATACAAACATACATACATACATACATACATACCCTCTCTATATGCTCAAAGAAGTGCAGCCTCTGTTCCCTCTCATAACACTTCTTTATCCCTTATACTATGGATTCATCAATTACTCTTAGTCACAACTCATAAAAAGATGTAAATGTTTTTCTGGTATATAAGCTCCTTCATGGTATATTTTCCTAAGCAAATTGTTTTGTACATATTTTCAATTATTAATAAAAATGTTTGCCAGTGTGGGTGGATATGGATTGTACCTCGAACATGCATGATCAGCCCTCTACCACTAAGCTGTCTAACATTATTCTCCTTTTAATATGACAGTGTAAAGATTCTACTTAACATACAGAATTCCCATCTGAAGGCAAAAATCAACTGCCATGCAATGTTTTTAAGAACACTTTTAAAAATTATGCCTTAAAAAAGAAATGAATATGACAAGGACATATGCTCCACTATGTTCATAGCAGTCTTATTTATTATAGCCAGAAGCTGGAAAGAACCCAGATGTCCTTCAACAGGGGAATGGATACAGAAAATGTGGTATATTTACACAATGGAATACTACTCAGCTATTAAAAACAATGACTTCATGAAATTCTTAGGCAAATGGATGAAACTAGAAAATATCATCTTGAGTGAGGTAACCCAATCACAAAAGAACACACATGGTATGCACTCACTGATATGTGGATATTAACCCAAAAGCTTAGAACACCCAGGAAACAATTCACAGACCACATGAAGCTCAAGAAGAAGGAAGACCAAAGTGTGGGTTCTTTGATTCTTTTTAGAAGGGGGAACAAAATACTCAGAAAATACTGAGAAAAGGTATGGAGCAAAGACTGAAGGAAAGGTCATCCAGAAACTGCCCCACCTGGGGATTCATCCCATATACAGTCACTATTGTGGATGCCAAGAAGTATATGCTGACAGGAGCCTGATATAGTTTTCTCTTGAGAGGCTCTGTCAGAGCCTGAGAAATAGAGGCGGATGCTTTCAGGCAACCATTGGACTGAGCACGGGGTCCCCAATGGAGGAGCTAGAGAAAGGACTGAAGCAGTTGAAGAGGTTTGCAACTCCATAGAAAGAACAACAATATCAACCAACTAGAGCTCCCAGGGTCTAAACCACCAACCTAGGAGTACACATGGAGGGACCCAAGGCTCCAGTCACATATGTGGCAGAGGATTGCCTTTGTGAGGCATCAATGGAAGAAGAGGCCTTGGTTCTATGAAGGATCGATGCCCCAGTGTAGGGGAATTTGAGGGCAGGGAGGCAGAAGTGTGTGTGTGTGTGTGTGTGTGGTGTGTGTGTGTGTGGCATACACTCAAACAATCAGGAGCGGGTGAGATTTTCTGGATTTTCTAGCTGGGGGGAGGGAATTGGGAAGATTGAAATGTAAATAAATAAAATATCCAATAAAAATTATATGAAAACAAACAAACAAAAAAAGAAAGGAATTTAGAAGTCATTGTTCCCCTGCTATCTGTAGTCCAAATGAAGCTGTGTGACAAAGGGTTACCTTCAGGTGGGAAGCTGTTTGGGATGCCTTTGTTTCTTTCTTGAATTCATTCTGATTTACTAGTGCCCAGCATGATAAAGAAATATACACCAGTAGAAAAAATGTTGAGTCTGGAATACTTTTAATGATTTCACTTCCCTCTTGAACCAAAACCTCCATCTTTAAGTATAATTAATTGGTGACTGAAACTTTAAGGAACATTAAGAGAGTCATTACCATATCAAAACATTTGAACAATGCCATCAGTGTGTTTTCGGGCCAGCCAATTAATCAAAAGAGGTTTCGTGAGATTGTACATAAAACTTAGTGTTTTAATCTTAGAACTAAAATTCTCATGCACTCTTGGAAATCAAGTATTTAGATTGTATTTAGATTCTGATTCTGTGCTGACAACAACAAAAGACATGGTGTTAAGTAAACACAGCCTTAAAAAGAAAAAAATAAAACACAACTTGGCGTTTGTATATAACAAAGTAACAGAAAAAGTGTGAGCTGCCCAATGAACCAAAACACAATGCAGCCTTCATGGCTACAGCCAGTGAGCTCTGAGCAAAGGAAGGGGATTCCACAACCTCCTAAATATGCTCTCAGTTAGATCCTGGATGAGCACTTTAGTAGTGATTAAAACTTATGATACTGCAGAGAGCCTTATGTCAAGATGTTTCCACGTTCCTTAATGTCGTGTGAACATCCCAGGTCAAATACAACATGACACTAATAGTCTGAAAGTAAAGAGGATAAACCAGAAACTATTTTAACAGACTTAACAGGGTCCTCTTTGCAGTGGTTGTGGGAAAGACATGGCAGAGGCTGAACATTAACAACGGTTGTTAAAGTTACCACTTCAAAAAGATTTTAAAGTATATTTTTTTTTAAATCCTGAAATGCATGTCCTGGTAAATTTCTATATAAATTTGATTTACAAATTCCACCGAAAACGTGACAGAGCTGGCAGAATAAATAACTGCAATAAATCATTATTAAATAACTGTAAATCTTTGTAATGACATAACGCCTAACTTAAAAAAAAAAAGGAGGCAGCAATGAACCTTTAGTAGAAGAAAAGTACTCTTCACACAGGAAAGCAAATTACAAAACTTACCATGCCCATATCGCAATATGATTCAATGACTAAACAGGGAAATACAATTCACATAAATTGTACTGAAGCCTACAGCAGAGCTGAGCTTACTATCCTATCAAAACAGTGTATGGCAAGGGGTAACACGCTCCGGCGGCTCCCACTGACGATCACACGCACAGCAGCTAAGTCTTACAGGTACAGCTGCATCAAATATTTTGTTAGACAATAAAAACATATTCCAGGTATCAATCAACAAGCGCAGTTTGTCCTTTCTCCCGAAGTTTCATAAATATTCTGTAGCAATAATTTATCAGCCTGCCACACACTCTTCCCTCCATACGCAGCTCCACCCTACTTCAAAATAAACTTTTTCAAAAGATGTAGAGTTACATTCTTTTTGATGCAGAGCAGATGGGTAGCTACAGTAGTAACCCATTACTTTAGATACAGCTTCAAGTAAATCACTCCAAACATCTCTGCATTATTGAGCTCTCTGAAGCTTTTCTTTGTCAATGTTCAGAGGCTTGGTACCCTGTGGCAACCAGCAGGGTTCATGGCTCTAGCCAGCAAGATGAACTCCAGCAGATGACAGGCCTCAGAGTTCCTGCTCTCAACCTATGATTGCGGCCTCTGCCTCTCAGGAAGGGTAAATTATTAACCAACACTTTCATGGGAGAACTGTCTAAGACAAACCCATTATAACTGTGAGCCCACCAAATATTTCACAACATCAGTTGGTAAAGTCTCTGTCCAGGTAACCATTGCTTTCTCTTGATTGTATTTATACTTCAGTTCCCCAACACTAGTCTTCATAAAATGGAAAGAGATTTCTGAAGGCTACCTCTTCCTACTTTTCTATTTGTCAGACCCGGTCAGCAAAAGAATTTCTTCATAGGAAGCCAACCCCTGCTTCTTTGAATCCTTTTAGATTTACCAGAACAGGAGGCTGATTTAAGCAGGTGGCTCCAGGACAAAAGATATACAAACTGATCTATGTAATACAGTAGATGGCAGACAGTCCTAATTTTAAACTAGATCAAAAACATTTTGCAAATGAGAATTTTTCCCACCTATATGTCCTTTTTCAATTTGTTGCAGCAACTAAGATAGTCATGAAGTGAGTCTACTCTAGACACACACCTGGAGCTCCAACTTGGTATTTCTGCCCAATAAGACACTTCCCTCTTCACCGTCACTTCAGAGCCACACAAAACCATTCTCTGTGCATCCCCCACTCTCCTGGGAGAGAAAAGCATCTGTGCTATGGTTTCAAATCCAACACATTCCAGATCAAATAAATAAGCCAGTAAACGGATACCTAACTGTGTGAGGGGGGGAGGATAAACATTTACAAGTTATGTGTGGAAACAAATGAAAATATTTCCAAATAAGCAAAAGTTCAAAGGAGGGCAGCAAGACAGAAAGAACGAGAGGATTCCAGGTCTCAAGGGAGGCACAGGAACAGGAGAACAGTCAGCACACCCAAGAGACTCAGAGAAGGTACAACTCTGTGAGTAGCACAGGCCAAGGGGAGGAACCCCTAAGCACACACACTACTGCAGAAGGCACAGATCTGGATTACAAGTGTTGGCAACCTAAATATTGTACCACAGTGTTCAGGAAAAGCACTAAAAGATAAAAATAATAGCCATTGCTAGGACTATGACTCCTGGATCAACCACTTAAGAATGATTTACTTGTGTTAAATCTATGATTACACAGCAGAAGAAATGACCTTTCTCCCCTCACTTTCTGTGTCCCTACATACCAGCCTATCCAGCTACCAACGTCCAGTTGAGGGCCACAAAGCCCTATCATCAGCCTACATAGGAATGGCCCCCAAAGACTCTGTGTTTAAATGATTGGGCCATAGGGAGTTATTGGCACTATTACGGGGCGTGGCTTTGTTCAGAGTAGGTGTGGCCTTGTTGAAGGAAGTGTGTTACTATGTAGTAGGCTTTGAGGTCTCCTGTGCTCTAGCTATGTCCGGCATGACACACAGTCTCCTGCTGCCTGCCTTGAGATCAAAATGTAGACCTCTCAGCTCCTTCTCCAGCACCATTCCTGCCTGGTCTGCAATCTGCTGTGTTAGCCTCCATGACAATAATGGACTAAACCTCTGAAACTGTAAGCCAGCCTCAATTAAATATTTTCTGTTAGAAAAGTTGTCATGGCATCTCTTCATAGCATTAAAACCCTAATGAGACAATCGATTTCTACACAACAGATGAATTTTCTAGTGTAAATCCATCTCCAAGGCTCTGTGCAACAGCAACTTCAAACCTGACTTCTCAACTCTGCCCACTTTAGCAAGTGATGTCATCCACCACTCTGAACTCGGAAATGACTTTTTCCTTTTATACACACCACTCTCTCCTTCCTCAATTTTGTAAAACAAGTGTTTCCTTGGAGACATAGTGTATCTGAGTCTTTCCTCTAACCTTTGGAACAGAGGTAAATCTCTTTAAGGATTGGACCCAGTCCAGTATAGAGATGGTAAGATTTGTTACTTAGCAAATCAACTCAACATATGTATAAATGATTGTCTTGGATCCAAATATTTTCATGGAGATTTAAGAGAGACTATCCCAAAGGGGAAACACTTTATCAATTTTAATTTTATTATTTTCACCTACTTTTCCCTAACTTTTCAGCTGTTTTGAGCTACCTTACAAGTGCATACCTTTCAATACCTACTCAGTAATGTGTGTCCTTTCTTGATGAGAATGTGTTTGTTGTTTTTGTAGCTGGCAGAATGATTGCATTTCCCAGAAGCCTTGTTGTTCTTCTAATACTTTTCTTATGCAATCAATATCTAGAGCCTTCCAGTATCTCTACCTTCACTTACTCTCTAGTCCACTAGCTACATCCCAACACGCATGCACTTTCACAGTTAAAATAACCCCCTGCCTCAGCTTTGTGGATTTGCATTTTCTCCTTTTGAACTGATTTTTGAATTAAAGCTGAGTCTCCCAAATCCTCTAAAAGGAACATGATTTTCAACCTCTGCCAACCTTCCCAGTTTTGATCACCTGACTCCTCTCCCAGTGACCAGTGTTTCTACCAGTCATCTCACATAGATCTCATAGAATATCTATGAAGGTGTTCTGAATTCATTCCATTCTAGTACCAAAATGAGCTGTTATCAGTCTCAATGTAAGCAAGTCTTATAAATTATCACCTATTTAGTGTTATACCAAAATAGCTTATATCTTTATAATATTTAAATTTTGATATTTGATAAATATTTAACAAATTAAAAACACAGTTAAACCCTGTCCTCTTTCCTGTTCTTTTCCTAGGTTCTTTGTTGTATTTGTCACTAAATACAACAGTGTTAAAGCTCTTTGGACCTATATCCCCAGTATTAGCGGAAAGAGACTAAATAAATACTTCTGAGTTTATCCTTCAATAGCTGGGCAGAACAGGGACAGAAACTGCTTAAAGCTCATTTTATCTTTATGTACTTACCTATTAGATATTTATTCTAATCTTAGATATCCTGCCATAGTAGAATATCTTGAATCTTGTCATTTTGCAGGCTTCCTGCATTAGGTTTGATTACTAAACAGGAAGCAATGATCATAAAGATTCCAATGCCTTACCACCCCTGCTTTCTGAAGAGCACTATGTGAAAACAGATAAACTCAGGCCCTGCAGTTTGAGTCCAGTAAGTCCTTATACAATTTCTTGATAATTGTTGAGCATGACATAATTAGAAATGCCCTCATGTGTCAAAAGGGTGGAGATGGTGCTTCTGTATGACAAAACCAGTTATGTTTGGGTATGTCTTCAAACTCATTTGTCAAAACTACATTTGTGGACAATATCAATGCAACTGTCAATGAAATCCTGCTCTTCTTAGCAATCATCAGATGTTGGTTATATATTTGACACCATGACACTATTAAAATGATTTTTTCTTTGTCTTGATACCAGGGATAAACACGGACCTCAAATATGCTAGGCAAGCACGTTATCACTGAGATGCATCCCTGGCCCAGCAACCTCTGATTAAAAGATAAAACCTATCTATGAAGATGTTCTTAATTCATTCAGTTCATTGGAGTACCAAAATGGGCTGTTACCAGTCTTCATGTATGGAAGTCTTATAAATTACCACACATTTTTTTACTATACCAAATAGCTTTTATTCCTTTATCATATTTAAACTTAATAAATATTTAACACATTTAAAACACAGTAAGGTACATACATGGTCCCCATAACAAGTTAACAAAATTCCAATGTCTTTAAACAAGAGAAACTTATATTCTGTTGGGCAGGTCTCACTGAGCCAAACTCAAAGTGTAGCATCTTCAAGAGGTGCTAATAGACAATCTGCTTCCCAGTCCTTTCCAGGTTCAATAGGCTGTCTGGATTACATGGCTTGTGCCCCCTTGTTCTATCTTCACAGGCAGGATGCTATATCTGACCATTCTTCCTTCCAGTATTATAGCTTTCTCCCTCACCATAGCTAGAAAAACTTCATAACTCTTAACTACCCATGCAATTAAATTAGGTCTACATAGATTACCCCGGAGTACCTCCCTCATCTCATAGTCCTTAACCTTAATCACATCTCTAACATCCCTAAGGTTAAGATTTGCAGGCTCTTTTATTGTCAATGTATGTGGTGTGCATGTCTATATGAAAGTGTTCTTGTGTGTCTGTTGGTATGAAAGGTTGATGTTGGATGCTTGCCCACCTATTTCTGCAGGGTCTCTCAACTGAACCCAGAGCTCACTGGTTCACTTAGTCTAGATTATGAGCTTATTCTAGGCATCACTTGTCTCTGCTTCCCAAGCACCGAAATGACATGTGGACTGTTATCAAGTAGTCCTGACATTTATCTAGGTCCAGGGGATCTACACTCATGACCTCATGCTTGAATACCAAGTACTTTTACTGCACACAGCAGCATGTGCTGGGTGCAATTTGCAGGTTCTTAATATTTGCACACAATGAGGGGCTATTGTACTGTTGACCAGACAATCTACGTAAAATTTTCAAGTCAACATCCTCACAGTGAGAATTTACAGTATTCCTAACTATTATGGTGTGGTGTATCCACCTTGTCACAACAATTAAAAGCTTCAAATAATCAATTAATTTTATTTATAGTCACACATATATACACTTAAAAAATACCTAAAAATATATTTATCTTTCACTTGGATGGGTGAAATATTCTGTGATCAGTTTGTTTGTGTTCCACACAGTGATTCCTGAGCAGATTTGTTTTCATTTTAAAGTCATAAATTCTAGGAAACTAATTCATCTAAACTTTGTTATCATACCTAACTGCATAGTAACAATTTTCAGATTACACCAGAAAGCAGCGTAGAGAAACAGTGTGCCAATTACACATTACTACTCCAACAATAGGCTATAGCTTCACACTTCAACATTACGAAGTATGATTTCAGCACTGGAACGTTAGACGTTACACAAATTGTACCTAATATTTTTGCTTTGTTATAAAAAAGTTTTTTTTTGTTTTTTTTTTTTTACCACAAAGAAGGCTTTACCTAAAGCCTGTTTAATCGGGGACACAAACTTACTAAGTCAATGGCATCTGAAAGGACTTTAATAGAAAGGTATTTTATTAAGGCTCATAGGACAAAAACCAATCAACCAACAAACCAACCAACCAAACAAGCCCTACAAAGTTGATTTTCTTTAATTTGTTTTTACCAAGACATTTTACCCTCCAGTTGGAATGTAAGTTTACTCACTAGCATCAGTGTGAATGAATGTTAATATTACCCACACAACACAGTGTCAACATGCATCCTCAAGGTGCATTTTCTACCAGGCCACTTATTTACAATCCAGTCTTATTGTTTGCATATTTTAAATCTGTGTAGGCATGCCACTGTAACACTGAAGGCTACAAGTAACATAAATTTAAAATACTTCAATTTTTAGAATCAGAAACTCATGAGTTAGGTATATTAAATTTAATTTGTAATAAGAGTGTATTATTTTTTATTCGATATATTTTTAAATTTACATTTCAAATGATTTCCCCTTTTCTGGCCCCCTACTCCCTGAGAGTCCCATAAGCCCTCTTCCCTCCCCCTGTTCTTCCATCCACCCCTTCCCACTTCCCTGTTCTGGTTTTGCCCTATACTGCTACACTGAGTCTTTCCAGAACCAGGCCACTCCTCCGTTCTTCTTGTACATCATTTGATGTGTGGATTATGTTTTGGGTATTCCAATTTTCTAAGCTAATATCCACTTATTAGTGAGTGCATACTATGATTAATCTTTTGAGACTGGGTTACCTCACTTAGTATGATGTTCTCCAGCTCGATCCATTTGTCTAAGAATTTCATGAAGGACTCCATTGTGTATATATACCACATCTTTTGCATCCATTTTTCTGTTGAGGGATACCTGGGTTCTTTCCAGGTTCTGGATATTATAAATAGGTCTGCTATGAACATAGTGGACCACGTATCCTTATTACCTGCTGGGGAATTCTCTGGGTATATGCCCAGGAGTGGTATAGCAGGATCTTCTGGAAGTGACCTGCCCAGTTTTCTGAGGAACTGCCAGACTGACTTCCAGAGTGGTTGTACCAATTTGCAACCCCACCAGCAGTGGAAGAGTGTTCCTCTTTCTCCACATCCTTGCCAACACCTGCTGTCTCCTGAATTTTTAAACTTAGCCATTCTGACTGGTGTAAGGTGAAATCTCAGAGTTGTTTTGATTTGCATTTCCCTAATGACTAATGAAGTTGAGCATTTTTTAAGATGCTTCTCAGCCATCCGAAGTTCTTTGGGTGAAAATTCTTTGTTTAGCTCTGTACCTCATTTTTAATAGGGTTATTTGGCTTTCTGTGGTCTAACTTCTAGAGTTCTTTGAATATATTGGATATTTGCCCTCTATCTGATGTAGAGTTGGTGAAGATCTTTTCCCAATTTGTTGGTTGCCTATTTGTCCTTTTGATGGTGTCCTTTGCCTTACAGAAACTTTGTGATTTTCTGAGGTCCCGTTTGTCAATTCTTGATCTTAGAGCATACACTATTGGTGTTCTGTTCAGGAACTTTGCCCCTGTACCAATGTCCTCAAGGGTCTTCCCCAGTTTCTTTTCTATTAGCTTCAGTGTCTGGCTTTATGTGGAGGTCCTTGATCCATTTGGAGTTGAGCTTAGTACAAGGAGATAAGGATGGATCAATTCGCATTCTTCTGCATGCTGACCTCCAGTTGAACCAGCACCATTTGTTGAAAAGGCTATCTTTTTTCCACTGGATGTTTTCAGCTCCTTTGTCGAGGATCAAATGGCCATAGGTGTGTGGGTTCATTTCTGGATCTTCAATCCTATTCCATTGATCTGCCTGCCTGTCACTGTACGAATACCATGCAGTTTTTAACACTATTGCTCTGTAGTACTGCTTGAGGTCAGGGATACTGATTCCCCCAGAATTTCTTTTGTTGTTGAAAACAGTTTTATCTATCCTGGGTTTTTTGTTATTCCAGATGAATTTGAGAATTGTCTTTTAACTCTATGAAGAACTGAGTTGGGATTTTGATGGGTATTGCGTTGAATCTGTATATTGCTTTTGGCAAAATGGCCATTTTAACTATTATTAATCATGCTAGTCCATGAGCATGGGAGATTTTTCCATTTTCTGAGATCTTCATCTATTTCCTTCTTCATAGTCTTGAAGTTCTTGTCATACAGATCTTTCACTTGTTTGGTCAGTCATAGCAAGGTGCTTTATACTCTTTATGGCTATTATGAAGGGTGTCATTTCCCTAATTTATTTCTCAGTCTGCTTATCCTTTGAGTATAGGAAGGCCACTGATTTGCTTGAGTTGATTTTATAACCTGCCACTTTGCTGAAGTCGTCTGTCAGCTGTAGGAGTTCTCTAGTGGAGTTTTTTGGGTCACTTAGGTAGACTATCATATCATCTGCAAATAGTGAGAGTTTGACTTCTTCCTTTCCAATTTGTTTCCCTTTGACCTCCTTATGTTGTCTAATTGCCTAAGCTAGTACCTCAAGTACAATATTAAAAATATAAGGAGAGAGGGGGCAGCCTTGTCTAATCCCTGATCTTAGTGGGATTGCTTCAAGTTTCTCTCCATTTAGTCTGATGTTGGCTACTGGTTTGCTGTATATTGCTTTTACTATGCTTAGGTATGGGCCTTGAATTCCTGTTCTTTCCAAGACTTTAAGCATGAAAGGATGCTGAATTTTATCAAATTCTTTTTCAGCATCCAATGAAATGATCATGTGGTTTATTTTTATATCAAGAAAAATATAAGCCACTTCTATTGGGGGAAGAAATGACATGAAAGTTACCTAAAATGACATCTTAGCAAGCTACCAAGTATTCAGCTTCCTTTAATGGCTCTTAGAACATATACTCAGTATTAGGGGGAATATAAGTAACTAAAGTGTTTAATATTATCTGCACCCACATGCTGAGTTTAAAACATGAATCTTCAAAATACCACGGTTTGTGGTCTTTCAAAGCTGAACCTTAGCAGATTAAATTTTATTCCTTGGGATTATTTCCATTTAAATGGTATTGGGAAAAGGGCAGTGAACAGAAAGAGTAACAAACTCTAAGGAAGCTTTGGACCCTGAGGGCAGCAGGGAAGTTGAGAAATTAGGGGACCCCTCACTATCTACTCCTAGCTCCTCCATTCCCACAGCCCCAGCAGTCGTTGCTCCTGTTCATTCCCCTACCTACTTCAAAAACCACCCAGGTGTACCACACAGGGAATGAAGGAAATATAGCACTGTCCATGAGGTCACCAATGGATTCTCAAAGAGATATGAAGTAGCTCAGAGGAGAATATGACCTTGGAAATCACCCAAACTGTGTTTGAAATGTAACAGGAAATGAAGCTGCTCCCATGGAATTTGGGGAGCAGATGGCAACAGGGAAGAACAAGATGGGTGCTGCTGAAACTGTTAATAAATAAATAAATAAATAAATAAATAAATAAATAAATAAATTCAGGTAACGCTGAAGAAAAAGCTTGCCTGACTCTGATCAATAACAAATCATCACACATGAGTGTGATGTATATATACATATATGTATACACACACACACACACATATATATAATTCTTTAGATGTAGAGGCAGTTTGAAACTTAAGAGATTATTCTTTATTCTGAATATGTTTTATCCATAATATCCATATTCCACTTACTTTTATAATTTCATATAACTATATTATTCCAGCAAAATGCATTATTAAATATGTAATGTGATCTGATTTTTTCCATACAAACAAATTAATTCTATAGAATTTGGCTAGCCTATAAGTTTTCTTTTATTTAAGTTAGGAGTTTAAAAAAACAAACAAATAAATCTACCAAAATTTAAAAGCAGCATATCTGTCAAAACTTTGGGATTCTAATTATTCAATAACTGTATAAAACCCAAATAATAAATGATAGGCTAGTGTGACTTTACTAGTCCTTATCTATTTCGGGCTTGTAAATTCTTTAGTGTTTGTAATCAAATATAGATGGTTTCTGACATCCATATGACATCCATGTTTTACTGGACAAAAAGCATTTCAAAGAAAGAGAGACAGGAGGGGAGGGGAGAGGAGGGGAGGGGAGAGAAAGGGAGGGGAGGGGAGAGGAAGGGAGGTGAGGAGAGGAGAGCCAGGTGTGCCTTTAATCCAGTAGAGGCAGGTATAACTGTGTGAGTTTGAGGCCAGCCTAGTCTACATAGTGAATTCCTGCACATTCAGGGCTATGTAGAGTCCCAGTTCAGACTATGATGCTCAGTTATCTTAATTACAAGACTATTAACTATAAGGACTATGTGCATTACCTATAAAGACTCCTATTTGAGAAGTTAGTGCTTTGTAGCTGGCAAATGGTATAAGCCACCAAATCAAAAGTGTTTGAGGTGGATCAGTTTAGAAATGGAGTAAACATTATTTCAGTAGTCAGAGTATCAACGAGTAAGAAGGCAGACAAAGCACCGGCAGAGCCACATTCTTCAGTTTCAGAGAGCAGAGATAAAGGAAGGACAGGTTAGCTTCTTTCAGAACAGTGACATCTGTGAGATCAAAAGAACCAGGACATGAACTCTCTGTTCTGGGTAGACCTCCATCTTCCACTTTTTCAGAGACATCAACTTGGTGCCACCCAAGGCCATATGGAAGTCTATTGCCTTCGGGGACAGTATATGAGGTGTGAGGAAGGAAATATTCAAGACAAAACGCCAGAAGGGGCTGATCTACGAAATACAATCAGCTTGTACAAAATGCCTTTGAACACTTTCCAAAGACAGAGATCTTTACCCATCAACTCCAAATATTTTGCTCTTTGCTAGAAAAACAGTACTTTAAAAAAAGGGGGGGCAGGGTGGGAGGCAGGTGGGAGGGTGGGAGGGTGATTACTCGAAAGCACTTTAGAACTCCTGATCATTCATTTCATGGACAGGAGACGAACAATGGAGCAAGGCCTTCAAACGGATTCCATTTTAGGAAGCCCGAAGCTCTCAGGGATCCTAAGAAAGTTACCTTGGTCTCCTTGCTTTCTGCATTCATTTTTGTGTTTTTGCCTTTGTTACAATTTTTGCATTCTCCAAATTAATGGAGGTAAGGGGAAACAGCCTAAGCACACAAGAGAAAAGAGGGAAAAACCTGACCTCTGAAGCTAACGCTTCACGCCCACAGAACATATTCCGAGACTTGACTATTTAGGATTAATAAGTGCCCCCCCCCCCCGTATATGGCACTGTAATAAAGTAACAATAATGATAACAATAATGAAGGTGCCTTGATTCTAGTGCATTACACCTTACTTAAAGTGCTTTAATGATTCTAATGGATTGAAGCATCCCTGTGAGATCAAAGGCAGATATTATCATTTCCAGTCTACATAAGAGAAAACCAAGGAAGAAAGGTTAAGTGACTTGACCAGACCTCACTCATCAATACAACGATGTTCTGACAACGGTTAAGGGGCTACAAGCACTGTGCTGTCTACAGAACTGCTCAGCTCAACCTGGACACCAACAAAACATCTCTCCAGCTGGGAGTGGTACTGGCTTCTGAGAATTAAAAAAAAAAAATCCACTTAAACTTCTTTCCAGTGAAAAGAAAAAATTCGCTAAAATGTCACCACAAACCAACTTTTGTACAACAACAACCTCCTTTCTCTCCACGGTTAAGATCTATAGACACCGCCACAAATCACCTTGGTTTAAAAATCTCATTTTGATGTAAAGTTCAAAAATAAACAAAACTTGAAATATAGGGGACAGAACAGAGAATCCAGTCTTATATTCTTCTGCCTACTAGTTAATGGGAGAAAGTCGCAGAGCCTCTTACTTCCAAATGATAAAAATCTAACCTTCCTCCATGCTTTTACATCTGTTAAGCATGAACACAACACACCCAGCAAAAGAATGTTCAAGTACCATGCCACAAAAAGCAGCAAGATCATCTTTAGGCAAGGCAAACAGAAAAATCTGTGTGCCTGTCTGGAGTACACATCAGCAAACAGAAAAGCAAGACATGTATTGGTCTTATTAATATTTGTATCTGTCATGTCCTCCTTTGGTAAACACTAACTCCTCCCCACTAAGAAAGGAACAAATAATCTAACCCTAACATGAAGTCTCTTTACCACTCATTTACTTGAGCTATCAAATATATGATTAGAATTAAAATCACAACTGGAATTGGTTCCTAATAAAAGTTACCCTTGCTCTCTTTCCCACCCACACAAAAGTAATTCTGTTTAGAAACCTTTTGGGTTTTTTTTGGCACTACCCCATTCTTGGGGTGTGTAGCTCAGTCACTGCCAGTAATTGCTTCCATATAATACTGTGTTTTCAAACATGTTTGCATACTTCTGATGATGCATAACATTTATATTGCATTTAAAACTCCAGACAGGCACACAGATTTATTTTGTGTTAAAAAAAAAAAACAGCCTATTGAAGTGTACCAAAGTGAACACCGGAGGAAAAAGGGACTTCAATTCTAAATATTTAGCCTTAGGAAGGTTGTGAAAATTAATCAGAAATATAAACACCCATTTAGGAAGTAACTCGACCTAAAAATCTGTGACAGAAGATATGAATATATATCCTGCCATAGACACAAATTACTATTGCTCAGGTCTGCACACCATAAATAGGCTGGCTAATCATTATTTTACTTAAGGTAATTTCATTGACCCCTTTATAAGACCCACTTGAACAAAGCACAAGTGGAAAACTAGTAACCGCAGCTCATATTTCATTCCTCAAAAAGTACAAATAAAATCTTTTACCTACTTCAACACAGAAATATACTTCTAATGGCTAAGATTAAAAATTCAGGAGACAGCAGGTGTTAGAGAGGGTGTGGAGAAAGAGGAACACTCCTCCACTGCTGGTGGGGTTGCAAATTGGTACAACCACTCTGGAAAGCAGTCTGGCGGTTCCTCCGAAAACTGGGCACCTCACTTCCAGAAGATCCTGCTATACCACTCCTGGGCATATACCCAGAAGACTCCCCACCATGTAATAAGGATACATGTTCTACTATGTTCATAGCAGCCCTATTTATAATTGCCAGATGCTGGAAAGAACCCAGGTATCCCTCAACAGAAGAGTGGATGCAAAAAATGTGGTATATCTACACAATGGAGTACTATTCAGCCATTAGAAACAATGAATTCATGAAATTCTTAGGCAAATGGATGGAGCTAGAGAATATCATACTAAGTGAGGTAACCCAGACTCAAAAGGTGAATCATGGTATGCACTCACTAATAAGTGGATATTAACCTAGAAAACTGGAATACCCAAAACATAATCCACACATCAAATGAGGTACCAGAAGAAAGGAGGAGTGGCCCCTGGTTCTGGAAAGACTCAGTGAAACAGTATTCGGCAAAACCAGAATGGGGAAGTTGGAAGGGGTGGGTGGGAGGACAGGGGAAGAGAAGGGGGCTTACGGGATTTTCGAGGAGTGGGGGGGCTAGAAAAGGGAAATCATTTGAAATGTAAATAAATTATATCGAATAAAAAAATTTAAAAAAAAAGGAAAAAATAAATAAATAAATAAATAAAATACCTCTAATAGTAAACAACAAATTCTGTTTCTAAACAACAGACATAGTTTTTAAGATTCTGTATAACTTCAGTTTGAATATTTTAGGTTTGCAAAAGTCTACATGGTAAAGTCTTGGTGGTCAACCTATAGTTGTCCTGGGAGGGATGGAATATTTGGTAGGTGGTCCCCAGTGGGAGAATGTAGGCTCCCTGATGCTGTGTCCTGTGAAGGGACACTGGAATCTCAGCTTCTTCCTAACTCTCTACACTTCCATGAGGTGAACAGAGCTTTTCTACTATACCACACATACCAGGCTACTACAGAACCACAGCAACAGAGCCAAGTGACCAGGAACAGAAACCATGAGCCCAAATAAACCCTTCTTCTAATATGACTAACTCTGATGTTTGCTATAGTAGCAGGACACTGACCAAGAGTATCTAAATTCGCTAACTACATTGCTCTCCATGGTTCAGCGATTTCATAGTTGGGTTGATTCTGCCTTCTCAGATAAGCACATGTCTATGGAAGAACATAAAATCCCCCCCCCATACAAAAGGATGGGAGCAAACATAAGAGAGGAGGTGAGGAACTAAGAGGAGATGAGGAGGTAAACAGGAAGAAGGGCTGTGGGAACTGAGCAAAGGGGAAATAGTAAGGAAGACAGAGGAGGGGGAAACAAAGGGGAAGAGAGGGAGGGAGCTGGGCCTGTCCCAGGAAGCACAGGATTCATCATCTCTGCCATCTGAGTCTTGGTAAGTAACACATCCAATCCCAGCTCTTGATCTAAGGAAAGGTAATGACTTCTGTACATAAAGAAGGAACAAAAGCAGCTAAGGGTTCATTTTATATTATTCAAGATCTATCATGCATACATTCTATGCTGGTCCAGAGCCTTTGGAGGGATTTCTGCTCCTAATATGGTAAGCACATAATAAACAGACAAACTTTAAGGAAAAATCCAAAGTCATCAGAAGTTTTCAAGTGTCATAATATGATTTTATAAATTCAAAATGTGATTAGACTTTGATTCTGAATAAGGGCTCTATCACAGGACCCTAATTTTCTCAAAATATTCAAGCAAAATTTTAGATGTATCCTGGAGCAACACACCCTCATGAAATGAATACAACCTAAATTCTTTGATCCAGAAGTTACAATGGCATTAATATTACTAAACCTATTATTAAATTATTTAATTGTTAATCAATGTCTAGAATGCACAAATTAAGCTAAGCCTTCCAAAAAGAATCCTTGACTTATATGACACTAAAGCTAAGGGCTCAGGTATTGAAATGCAATGGTGCAGAATTACCACCTGGCCCTCCACAGCCAAACTCTAAAACCCCCAAAGTCTTCTAGTCAAAGGAACAGCTTTTCCCTCATGGACTATGATCATTCAGAGACGAACTTTAATTAAATCCAGGCAATGAAACTGTGTATTAAATGTAGTGTGTTAAGTCCAAGCCTTCTTCCTTCCAAATCAGAGCATGCTCACAACTTCCTAATGCTTCCTGTTAGGTCTACATATTAGCAGAGATGTAAATGATATCACTTTTCAACCTTACCAGTGAATTTCTTCACTTTTTACTGCTTTCTGTCCCAACTTTAATGTTCTTTTAATGTAGTTTTTCCTGTGTGATATATCATATTTATCTCCATAGCAATCCATCACTATTTCCTTTAATTTAAGCTACACAGAGACTGATTATCCACAACAGCCTTTCCCGCCTGTGCTCCCTCTAACAGTATATACTTTATATGCAAACACAAATAATGTGCACGACAGCCAGCTGTGTCTTTTTATTCCACCCTCCCGGCTGTCAAACAGAAGTTGTTCAAATCCAAAAGGTCCAAATTGCCACGTCTCTAGTAAGTACAGTGACTACAAGATCTGATAAGGAACTGCACACCGAGCTAAACTTGGATCGGATGAACCAAAAGCATCGAACAACAGTTTCAACTCATTGCTTTGAAATTTCTCTATCACCTCCTTTTCTTTTCTGGGCTCGATCTTCTATTCCACCAGCAAACTTGACATACAGACAAATACCTGTTTTGTAGCTCTGATTTCTATTGCTTTACGGACTTGTTTTGATTTTACTATGTATTTTCTCAATCACGTTTTAAATTCCTATTGTGATAAAAAAAAAAAAACTTTTACAAAATGCTATTAAAAATGCTCTGAGGAATCTGGGGTATCTGCTCAGCAGTTACGAGCACTGGCTACTCTTCCCGAGAACCTGGGATCAATTCCCAGCATGAACGTGGCAGCCTCCAACCGATTGTATCTCCAGTTCCTACATCTCTGTCTAGACTCTACAGGCACCAGGCATACACAAGGTACATGAACACACATGCAGGCAAAACATCCACACACATAAAAATAAATGACCAAAATGAAAAAAAAAGCTACTTAGACTATTATTAAATGCCTATATAAAAGGCATTTAAGTGGTGACAGTTCTAATTCTATAAACTGCTTAAATATACTAAGAGCATGCCTACAGAACTAGAATCACGTGGCAATCACTTGATTTCCAAAAACAAAAAAAAAACAAAAAACAAAAACAAACTCTTAAGAGTGTAAGGAAATGAAAAGGTTTGTGTCTTGGGTGAAAAAACCCTAGATTTGTAAGTAAGACTTTGTTCCTGAGTCTTCTCCACACCACTAGCCTTTCCAATATTTTATCAATATGATTTTTATTTTAATTTTTGTTATTATTTTATATGTTTGGGTATTCTGTCTGCATATATATCTGCACCATGTGTGTGAAGTGTCCTCAGAAGCCAGTAGAGGGCATTGGATCCCCTAAATTTAGAAGTTACAGATGGTTGGGAGCTGCCCTGCAGGTGCTGCGAATTGATCCCAGCTACTCTGGAAGAGCAGTCATTGTTCTGTCCACTGAGACATCATTGCAGCCCCTGCTTCTGCTTTTTTTTAAATGCCATATCTTCTAAAACAGGGCCAGGCATTTGTCTTATGTACTCTTATAAAGAGAAAAGAAATAAGGATAAAAAATTACAGATAATCTAAACATTATTTCTACATTCCTTTATAGCAATTACTCTCAAAGCATGGTCTCAAGAGGCTGTGTGGCACAGTGGTAGAGTACTTGTTTGCTATGCCATAGCCCCATGTATGGTACTGGAACCAGCAACAGCATCTCATTGGGATGTAAATTCTCAGGCTGTGGCACAGATGTACAAATCAGAGAATGTGAACAGGGCCCAGCACTTTGGAATCAAGCATGGTGTGCTAGGAATGAGGTCAAGTAAAATCAGCATGACAGAGTATGAACACAACTGTGGGTTCAAGGCCCAGAACCCATATGAAACTCCATGAGCAGGTGATTCTGACACATGCTTAACTATAAAAACCATGCCCTTAAACTATTCAGTGTGATATGCTTAAGTGTGTACTGTTTAAGATATTTAATACTCTTTAAACATTTATTAATTTGCCACAGTCAAATGTAAAAGATACAAAAAGAAAAAAACACTACTCAATTGCTGAAAATATCTTTAATATTATTTAATATCCAAATTTAGAGCAATAGATGATAAACCTTAAAACTGTCTTTCAGTTGTACTATATAATGTAAACCACTCAATTATTTTTTTATTTGAATGAAAGAAAGCACTCTACATATAATTAATACAATTAAACACTTAATTTCAAATCTGAGATAATGTGATAGAAAAATAATGGGAACACTGTAATGAAATTAATCATAGGGGTCTGGGAAGAAGCCACAGCCACTCTGAGGGAAGGACTGCTTAAAGGTAACCGCTAAGCAGGAGCAGCCACGTGTGACAGGTAAAGGTGACAAGGACAGCTTTGCCAAGGTAAACAGAGGTAAGAGAGTGAGAAAACTGGAAACATCCAATGGAAAAAAGATACCCTTTACAACAAATGGTGCTGGTTCAACTGGAGGTCAGCATGCAGAAGAATGCGAATTGATCCATCCTTGTCTCCTTGTATTAAGCTCAAGTCCAAATGGATCAAGGACCTCCACATAAAGCCAGACACTCTGAAGCTAATAGAAAAGAAACTGGGGAAGACCCTTGAGGACATCGGTACAGGGAGAAAGTTTCTGAACAGAACACCAATAGCGTATGCTCTAAGAGCAAGAATTGACAAATGGGACCTCATAAAATTACAAAGTTTCTGTAAGCCAAAGGACACCATCAAGAGGACAAATCGGCAACCAACAAATTGGGAAAAGATCTTCACCAATCCTACATCAGATAGAGGGCTAATATCCAATATATAAAAAGAACTCAAGAAGTTAGACTCCAGAAAACCGAAAAACCCTATTAAAATTGGGGTACAGAGTTAAACAAAGAATTCTCACCTGAAGAACTTCGGATGGCGGAGAAGCATCTTAAAAAATGCTCAACTTCATTAGTCATTAGGGAGGTGCAAATCCGGACAACCCTGAGATTTCATCTTACACCAGTCAGGATGGCTAAGATTAAAAATTCAGGAGACAGCAGGTGTTAGAGAGGGTGTGGAGAAAGAGGAACACTCCTCCACTGCTGGTGGGGTTGCAAATTGGTACAACCACTCTGGAAAGCAGTCTGGCGGTTCCTCCGAAAACTGGGCACCTCACTTCCAGAAGATCCTGCTATACCACTCCTGGGCATATACCCAGAGAATTCCCCACCATGTAATAAGGATATGCTCTACTATGTTCATAGCAGCCCTATTTATAATTGCCAGATGCTGGAAAGAACCCAGGTATCCCTCAACAGAAGAGTGGATGCAAAAAATGTGGTATATCTACACAATGGACTACTATTCAGCCATTAGAAACAATGAATTCATGAAATTCTTAGGCAAATGGATGGAGCTAGAGAACATCATACTAAGTGAGGTAACCCAGACTCAAAAGGTGAATCATGGTATGCACTCACTAATAAGTGGATATTAACCTAGAAAACTGGAATACCCAAAACATAATCCACACATCAAATGAGGTACAAGAAGAAAGGAGGAGTGGCCCCTGGTTCTGGAAAGACTCAGTGAAGCAGTATTCGGCAAAACCAGAACGGGGAAGTGGGAAGGGGTGGGTGGGAGGACAGGAGGAGAGAAGGGGGCTTGAGGGACTTTCGGGGAGTGGGGGGCTAGAAAAGGGGAAATCATTTGAAATGTAAATAAATTATATCGAATAAAAAAATTTAAAAAAATTCTTTCAATATAAAAAAAAAAAGAGAGAGAGTGAGAAAACTGGAAACCTAGACCTGAGGAAGAGCAAAATAAAGTGAAAGAATTGGACATTTGTTCTCTAAAGAGTAACATCATAAAGACTTAGAAGGAGGAATTATAGTCTCTGCAAGCTGTGACCTCAGGGTGTACTGAAGCCAGGCAAGGATATTACACAGAATTTCAAGCGTCATGAAAACAATATTCTGAGACAAAGATGCAGACATTGGGAGCTAAGCCCTAAGATAGACAGCTTGGCAGGTAGAAGCGCTTGCTAACCAGCCTGAAATCCACACAGTAAAAGGAAAGCAGTAGATATACCACATTTTTTGCATCCACTCTTCTGTTGAGGGATACCTGGGTTCTTTCCAGCATCTGGCAATTATAAATAGGGCTGCTATGAACATAGTAGAACATGTATCCTTATTACATGGTGGGGAGTCTTCTGGGTATATGCCCAGGAGTGGTATAGCAGGATCTTCTGGAAGTGAGGTGCCCAGTTTTCGGAGGAACCGCCAGACTGCTTTCCAGAGTGGTTGTACCAATTTGCAACCCTACCAGCAGTGGAGGAGTGTTCCTCTTTCTCCACACCCTCTCCAACACCAGCTGTCTCCTGAATTTTTAATCTTAGCCATTCTGACTGGTGTAAGATGAAATCTTAGGGTTGTTTTGATTTGCATTTCCCTAATGACTAATGAAGTTGAGCATTTTTTAAGATGCTTCTCCGCCATCCGAAGTTCTTCAGGTGAGAATTCTTTGTTTAACTCTGTACCCCATTTTTTAATAGGGTTGTTTGGTTTTCTGGAGTCTAACTTCTTGAGTTCTTTATATATATTGGATATTAGCCCTCTATCTGATGTAGGATTGGTGAAGATCTTTTCCCAATTTGTTGGTTGCCGATTTGTCCTCTTGATGGTGTCCTTTGGCTTACAGAAACTTTGTAATTTTATGAGGTCCCATTTGTCAATTCTTGCTCTTAGAGCATATGCTATTGGTGTTCTGTTCAGAAACTTTCTCCCTGTACCAATGTCCTCAAGGGTCTTCCCCAGTTTCTTTTCTATTAGCTTCAGAGTGTCTGGCTTTGTGTGGAGGTCCTTGATCCATTTGGATTTGAGCTTAGTACAAGGAGACAAGGATGGATCAATTCACATTCTTCTGCATGCTGACCTCCAGATGAACCAGCACCATTTGTTGAAAAGGCTATCTTTTTTCCATTGGATGTTTTCAGCCTCTTTGTAGAGGATCAAGTGGCCATATGTGTGTGGGTTCATTTCTGGATCTTCAATCTTCACAATGGAGTACTATTCAGCCATTAGAAACAATGAATTCATGAAATTCTTGGGCAAATGGATGGAGCTAGAGAATATCATACTAAGTGAGGTAACCCAGACTCAAAAGGTGAATCATGGTATGCACTCACTAATAAGTGGATATTAACCTAGAAAACTGGAATACCCAAAACATAATCCACACATCAAATGAGGTACAAGCAGAAAGGAGGAGTGGCCCCTGGTTCTGGAAAGACTCAGTGAAACAGTATTCAGCAAAACCAGAACGGGGAAGTGGGAAGGGGTGGGTGGGAGGACAGGGGAAGAGAAGGGGGCTTGCGGGACTTTCGGGGAGTGGGGGGGCTAGAAAAGGGGAAATCATTTGAAATGTAAATAAATTATATCGAATAAAAAAAAAAAAAGGAAAGCAGTAGCTCAACAGACTGTCCTTAGATCACCACCACCACACACCCACACACACAGAGACTGATAAATGTAAAAATACATCTACAGGATGCAATGATATATTATCATAATATATAGATCATTTTCAGTTTTAAAATGTCATTATCAAGCTGATCTGAGTTACTGTAGTCAAATCAATAACCTAAAATAAAAATGCAAAAGTCACAATTTACTAAGCCTGTATTATGTCAGAAACTTTCACATACAATAGAAGAGAGGACAAGGAAGCAGGTCTTAATGTGAGACAGCCATGAGATTATACTAAGGATTTCTGATCCCTGAGGATAGGGATATGTGTGTATATGTGTGTGTATGTGTATGTGCGTGTGTGTGTTTGTGTGTGTGTGAGTTTGTGTGTGTTTATGTGTGTATGCGTGTACGTGTGTGTATGTGTGTGTTTGTGTGAGTGTGTGTGTGTGTGTGTTTGTGTGTGTGTATTCTTTTGCCTGCTTTTAGGGACAGTATTATTATAATAATAAAAACCCAATGACTAAACAAAATATATTGCTGCTGCTGTCTGCTGATAGAGTAATCCCAAAAATCATGAATTTAAGGCAATAGGTTGGCTATAGAACAGACACTGACTCTAAGACTACAAACAAACTACGAACAACGAGTAATTTGGATTCAGTATTTACTCAGTATATGGAGAAGGAAAGGAGACTAAGCGCTCTGGTAAAAGTCTGACCGGTCGACTGGTCATGTGATCCTGTTTTCAACATGAGACCTCTGCCACTCACTGCGTTCTCTCAGCATTTACTCACAAGCACTCTCAACCCTAACAAACTCTCAAGCTCCTAAGGTTCTTAACTGAGGTTCTGAGAACTTCAATCCTTCCTCATTTTATTCTGCACAACTCCCCCAATTAGCTTGAATGTTAAAATATATCTAGTTCATCAACTGATAAATAGATAAGGGAGATATGATATATTGATAGAATAGTAGCATGTGGTGGTAGAATAAAGTATTGGCATCAGCCAAGGCTTCTAATTTTTTCTACTCACAATTCATTTTCTATGAAAACATTTTTATATAATTCTAAGTGTACAGACGCATAAGATGCATATTGAAAGCAATAATAAAATTATTTAAAAGATTCTTTGGTGCATATATATGTATATATATATGCACATATACAAATGTGTTCATTTATTGATGGAAATTTGCATACAAAGATGGACATGGTTTTTTGTTGATGCTTATTTTTACATAGGGAATTAAATCTTGGCTACTGCAGGATGCAGAGATTAAACTTCTTCAGAGAGAGGTGGTCTTTGATTTATAATGACCAATGCTGAGGATGCCACTTCACATAATACATGATAAAACATGATGTAAGGATGTTTTGGGCCATCTTAGAAATGGTTGGAAATTCTGTTCTACCCCAAGCCATAGTAATTTTTCATGAAATTCAGAAAAGCTACTCGTGATGCCTATTTCCTGTTGAGGAAGAGTGGGTAAGACAGGGTCTTACCCCCCCCCCCCAGCTCTTCACAAGCACACTGCACACCTGGTTCTGCCTCCACCTCCCAAGTGTGCACCAAGACTCACCAACAAACAGCAATTTTGAAATCAAACATTCTAACACAATAATATCCCAAATGCTCATTAATACTCATTTGTACTTAAATGCTAAAAAAAACGATGGTAGAAAAATACTAAAAGTGTTTGTTACCATAATTAAACCATCCTGTTTCTGTAAAAGTCGAAACTTCAAGGTTTCGTAGAAGCACTGAATTTAATAATTGCATACGATAGTTTCAGTCCTGAGCTGAGGTATGTCAGGCCACCGGTGAGCCCACAGGGGGTGAGGGACTGTAGAAGACGTTGCAAATCTTGTGCTTCCGAATGCAGACTGCAATGAAGTGACAGGGCACCACAGTGCAAGCAAGACCACAGACACACAATAAACTCATCACGTGTTTGCTTTTGAATCATCAGGGATTTTGTTGCTGTATATTCAGGGTCTTCTGCTTTGGCCAAATTTACTGCAACCCCCATATTGAAGTTACATAATTATCCACAGTTATGTAGAGATATGTTGTGAATGATGCTTAAAAATGGTATGCAAATGAAAGAAGATTAATGCAAAATAACATAGACAATTCCATTTGTATGAAATTACCAATAGACAGAAACAAAGAAAGATTTATGACCACATACATTCAGAGAAAACTAATATTGAAAGATGACAGTTAATGGTATGCATTTCTTTTGGAGCTTCAAACTGTGGTTTATTTGTCCAGATTCAATAGAGATTCATTTTTAAATTTGCTCTATCAACAAGGCATCTTAGAGACTGATGGTTAAAAATATCCAATTCAAATTTTCTAAAACAAACACTTATTTCTGTTGTGGAGGAAAGTATCTCAAAGAACACATTCTCATCTTCTCATCAGGTAAGATGCAGAGCAAAGCCTTTCCTGACCTAAAATGAGAGCTCTGGTTGAGGACATGGAGCTTTGGTTGCCTTGAGTTTTAACGGTGTGTCAATTTTCACTTTTCTGGAACTTACATCTAGCTAACTAAAGAATATGGAGGCAGAGGTGCCGTTTCCTCCTGGAAGTCTTTAGACTGCACCCTGTCTGTGTAGACAGGTCCATAGTGTGTAGACTGGTGACTATCTCCTTTATTTCTCTCCTCAGCTTCATTCACAGTTACCTAGAGCACACACAATGTCTCCGTTTTATTCACAGCCGTAGTTCTTACCAAGCTTATCATTTTTTGCTGTTGTTTTGTTTTACGGATTTCTGATCCAAGGACAGCCTTTACCCTAGAGCTACAGCAAGCCTATGACCAATATTTGAGAGGGGGAGGGGAAGAGGGAGGAAAAAAGGGAGGGAGAGGGAGACACAAGATTCATATATGAATGGATGAATAGGTAAAAGGTGCATTTCAGGGAAAAGACTGACTAATTCTTAAAAGGATTTATGCAGAAGCAAACCATGTGAGCATATCTCATGTAATGAACAAAATCAGAATACAATCATCTAGGACTCTGGGCAAACAGAGGTCTCATATTATTCCTGTCTTAAGAGAAAAAAAATCCTGAAAGTATGACTACAGAAACTTAAATGTAACCAGTGACAGGGTACTAAATATATTAATATCATAAACACATAAACCGTAAATGATCAGAAGTTAGGAACAAGTAAGGGAAACAATTAAAATAGAATTGTATCATATTTCTTGAATTTGGTTGGTTCTCAAACATTAAATTCGGATGTTGCTTTTACTCATAAGCTCTGAAAAAGCAAATAATATTTTCTACATACTGTTCACCATAAATCTTAACTTACAATTCAAATTTAATCTAAACACAAACATAACCCTAAAACCTCCGCCAGGCCCACAAATACTCAAGACAACCAAAATCTGATTTCCAGGACAGCAGTTTTAACTTTACAAGTACAATATTTATACTGAGGAGATAAATTATGTAAATCATAATGGCTTACGCTTGTATCATATCTAAGCCTGCACTTTTGCATTCTCCAAGATTCAGAAGTCTACACATTTACCCATAGCTCAGTTGGTCTACTGAAACAATTTTACATTTCAGACAGTTGGATATTGATTAAGATTTAAGATCTGTTTGGGAAAAGCTTTAAACAATATCATTCACATTACTTACTTAGCACTTGATCACAATGTCTATACAACAAACCCAAATTTAAAATTCATTCATAAATTCAGCCTCTATTGAAGTCACTATACCATTCACCTTCTTTCCATGCTGCCTTAAAATATTAAATTCAAACATCAAATTCATATTTAAATTAGATCAGTCTTAACTAATATTAGTTGACAACACAATTAGCCAAAAGAATATTGGTAATCTTTCCAGACAGAAATATTAAAATCCTTTTAAATGTATAAAATCTTTATTGCAAGTGTTTGTTTTGATGCAGGGCCTCAAATAGCCAGGGTGGTCTTGAACTCACTGTATAGCTGAAGGTAACCTTAAATTAGGTTATCCTGTGAATGAGGGTAACCTGTTCTACCTCTCAGCATGGAATTTGCAGGTATATATCACCATAAAAGGTCTATACAGTGCCTCTACCATACCTGGTTAAAGTTCTTCCAGGACTTTAAAACCTAGTTCAGAGCAGTACATAAATATACTAGCAACTCTACTAAAGGAACAATTGTGATAAGGAAAGGACAAGATTAAGAAACTAGGGAACACTAAGCCTGGTACCAAACAGGTAAAGACTATCAGAGAAAAGTGAATGCAGACAGGTAAGCTGCCCTACACTCAAAAGAGGTTCTGGCTACACAGCTGAGGAGTTTGCCCAATGAAGAGCAACGACACTGTCAGAAGATTTTCTTTGAAGTCTCCAACCCCAAGAAGACTGTCCTATAGAGAAACTGAAGGCGACCTGAGCAGCAAGGTAACACGCCAAGAAAGGGCTCTGAGCAGGGATAAAAATGCACCACCAACCAACCCCAGCCCTCTAGCTACAGCCACTACAACTCAGGATTCAAAAGACATTCAAAGGGGAAGCAGCTGCAAAGGACGGTGAAATGAAAACAATGTATTTAATGTCTGAATGGTGAGAGCTGGAGGTTAGCACAGAATCCGCACTTCTACAGTGCGGACTTTTGGGGGGGAAAGAGCACGTTTTCAGTTCACAGAAAGGCCTAGGACCTTAAACAAACTGTGCTGAACCCATTAACCTAATAGATAAGGTTAAACTTGTGCCCATACTTAAGCCTTCAGTGTAGTGTAAACGTGCCTTAAAGTATCCCACTAGCAAAGGATTCCACAGGGCCTTCACATCCTATCTGACAGGGCACACAGCTATTCTGTATTTCATGAAGGCCTTAATTATTCTAAGAAGGTAATATCACACATGGAAGGATTTGGGCCACAAACACATAAATGGGTCATGAACTAAGATGCACTAAGGTTCGCACTGTTTACTTCTTGAAGGAGCTATTCAAGAACACATTCTTGAGCCAGAGATGGAACTAAATGGATGCAAAGGAAGAGGGAAGGAGGAGGAAAGAAGGAAGAGAGGGGAGCAGGAGGGAAGAGAAGGAAGAGGCAGAGGGAGGGAGGAGCATGCGTTTACCAGGTCCTTTAGCCACTCCTTGGATAAACCATAAAAAGCTGTAAGAGAAAGCATGCAGGGCTATTGCTACACATAGACAGTTGTGTGCACACTTAGCACACACAAAGCCCCAAGTAGGGAGTAAAGGGCCAACAAAAGGAGGGAAAGGCTCTAGAAGGGAAGGGAAGAACAGAGGCCAGGGGGGATATAAACACACACATGCCAACCTTATAAAAGCAGTGGCCATGTGCACACACTACCAGGCCTTCCCGGAACCAGAACCGGAACCGGAATGGAACCACACACCCCCCTCCCGAGCATCTTGTACCATTGTACCTACTTAGGTGAGCAGACCTACAGTTCAACTGCTCCAGGACCTGCAAAGAAAAGGATCACAGAACCTGGGATGCCAGTGCTGTGACAAGAAGCAGACTCTTCTGAATAGCACCAAAAAAAATAAATAAATAAATAAAAAAGAGCTAAAATTGCCCAACAAAATGCAAGGCAACGGGAGCTGAGTGGCCTATCCTGGCTGATTACTGTTCTAAGACTCTCATCGACGGGGGTGAAATACAAAGAAAGTGTGTGCTGGTTTTTACAGAAAACATATGGGAACTTACCTGGGGAAATTTATTCTCTCTTAACTAAACAAGGACTATTTTCAGGTATTTTGAGTTGAAATTGAGAAGGACATTCTTAATTATAGAAAATATGGAGGAAAAAGTCAGCGACTAGTGAATATAATGCACTGGTATTCTCCTTCATACCTGGCATGCGGGTTGGCTTTTGTCAGCTTGACACACACTAGTCACTGGGGAAGAATGAACTGAATGACTCCTATCAGTTTGGTTTGTAGGCATGTCTATGTGACAGCTTCTTGGGGGTTGAGCTACATGGAAGGCCCAGACCACAGCGGGCAGTGCCATCTGTAGGCAGGTGGTCCTGGGAGGTATGAGAATGGTAACTGAACATGGGCCTGGGAGCAAGCAGAAAGTGTCGTTCTGCTGAGATTCCCATCTCTATTCCTGCTGGAGCTCCTGCTCTGACATCGTCAGTGATGGACAGTGATCTGGAATGTGTAAGCCAAGGAAGGCCTTCCCCCACAAGTTCCCACAAGCGATGTTTAACACAATAGAAAGCAAGCCAGGAGCATGGGTATCTGGCAGCAGCTAGAACAGTACTTTACATACATAGACCTGGTGGATAGGTCAAGCAAATAGAGAGGGCAGCCTAGAAAAGATAATGGGGATTCCAGGCTCCCTGGGAAAAATAAATGGCAGAGAGCACAGGAAGAGAACAAATTAACGTATTCCCAGGCAAGAGAGGGTCAGGGCCAAGGCATAGAATGGAAAGGAACGCCAATTTCGTGAGTCTTCCTAGATGAGCGGCATCTCTCTGTCCCCTGACATGAGACCAGCAACAAGCCAACCTAACACCTCCTTCAGCGACCAGGGCCTCTGGCAGGAGAATCGAGTTTACTCCAAGACACCATGGTCATCTTAAAGTCTCCTGAAGACCTTGCTCTTAAAATGAAGGACACACAATGAGTTTCCTGAGCGTCCTTCAGGCACTCACTAATATGCTAGAACTCCGAAGGCCACACATATACACAGCAGAATACAGAGTCTCAAGCAGACTGCCTGAGTGTGAGTCTCTGTTCCCCTACCACCAGCGATCAGACCTCAGGCTAAATTGCCCTTGCCTCAGTTTCCTGCCTATAACAGACAAGAAACCGTCTTTTCTCTGATGGACCTATCCCTAAGGATAAAATGTACTTCAGCTGTAACTCTAGTTATTATTTTGTAATTAATGATAGTATCTTTCCAGCATGAGTATTTATATGAACAAACTACCTTTTGGTAAATGTTTTTGTGGGACGTACAGCTATTCTGAATACCACTTCTTAGAGTACTTTACCCCCTATGCCACAGACAGACAACTATTAATCAAGCTAGAATCTCCTACTTAGCTTGATGCAGCTTCATGAGTCTGCTGATGAGGATTCCACAAAGGATGAGTTAGTTGATCATGGCCCAAGAATTACCAATGCTTCATTACTTCACCATTATGTCTTTGCCACAGAGTTCAATCTAGTTTGTGTACTGTACCTTTAAAAATATGGTCCCAGGAACAGGGAGTATGTATCAGTTGATGGACACTTGGAAAATGCATGACTATATGATGAACTCTGGGTCTGATTCCCCAGTACTAAAAATAAAGGTTAAAAAAAAATCCATAGAATCCCAATTGGTAGAAGATTTACCAAGATCTTTACAAAAGAGCCTATAACTGGTTTGGGACTACCGAACCCTTGACTTGCAGCTCTAAGGGGCCCCCAATTCACCAACATCTCAGTGACATTTATGCTGTTGTTCCCTGTGGGAAGCAATGGAAAACTTCAGATAAACTGAGATAGGTCCCTTTTCATTATTCTTTAACAACTTTATACATGCGTTATATTGAATTTTAGTCATTTTAACCCCATTATCATCTCTCAACACTGAGCCCCCTCATTCTCACTTCTCCCATTTTCATATCCTTCTTCCTTTTCTTTCCTTTCCTCTCTTTTTTTCTTTGTCTCTTTCTGTGACCAACTCAATTTAATCAAGGTTGCTTGCAGGGGCATGAGTTAGTGGTTATTTATTGAAGCATGGGCAATTTGGCAATGGCTATAATTATGAGAAAAATGATTCTTCCTCTTCTAGCAACCATTAACTGCCAACAGCTCTTCACGAGGTCGCACAAGCCCCTTCCCCACATGTACAACAGTGTGAATTCAGGAGCACAATGGCATTGCCATCGCCAGAAGGCAGCAAAGATTGGTCCCTATAAACATGATGCCTGATTTAACAACAGGAGTTATCCAAAGTGTGGTACCAGTACCGGAAACACATTCCTGTGGTGACAAGGTGGAATGGAAAGAAAAGGAGCCATTTAATGAAGCAAAATCAGAAAAGTAATGCCGGAAAAGTAATTTAGGCAAAGAGCAGAGAACAATGGGAGAAAGTAACTTCCTCACATGCTCCATAGCCTGCTGGACTTCACCTCTGGATAATCCTCTCTCCTCACCACACTAGGTCAGTCCCCCCACCACCTGTGGCAGCTCCTAAGGGCCTCAGCTGAGACATGTTTCAGCTCCCACAGGATTCTTGAAGCCAGGACTCACGCTGAATGTTGAATGTGTACTCCCGACCAGAGCCTAGCCAGGTTACAATAAGAGCCCTCCCTACTCTATCTTCAGGCATGTCTTACAGTTTGGCTTAAACCCCATAGGTTCTTACATGCAACAACAGACATGAATCTCAAATGAAACCACCACACTTACAAATACACACTGTATGATTTACATTTGTATCATATCCGGAAAAAGACTAAACTACAGGGGTGAGAAAAATATTGGTGATACCAATAACAGGCAGGAGAATAGACGTTATTTTCTCTATCACATAGGGGTACTTTCAAGGTGTGTTGTTTAATTTACAAACAAGAACACTATATTGAATAGTGCATAGTGCTCACTAGGTAGCTCTTCTGTGCCTTGATGAATTCTTTGCTTTCCCAACTCCACACAGTTCTGACACCAGTGTGAGGCGTGATGTGCCCTTGGTCAGTTACCCTGTTCCAGGAATCCTGTTTATAATTAGTTCAAATCTTATTTTCAGTGTGAATACTTTTTCTTTGCTTCACTTTGAGCTTTCTTGACAGATTTCTTTTCTATTATCACTTCTTTTGACCTGTCATATGAGTTTATCAAAGACAAGGGGACAACATAACTACATGCATGTCTGCTCATAAAACAACAGAAAGAACTAACACCACTAATACAGTGAATCATAACTCATTAACATGACTTCTGATATAATTAGACTATACTGATAGGGAACTGGTGTTAATTAACCATGGCAAGTAAAAGCCAGAGTCATGTAAAAGAAGAAACAATTACACTTAAAGTAATTTTAAAATGAATGAACTGAATCACCACAGATTTAATAAATAGAACTTGAGTACCTTCCTACATCTTATAATAATCAAAGAAGTGGGGAGGTCCCTGAAGACGCAATTCCATCTAGATTAATAGATGAGAAGAAATTTGTCCTACAATTCCAACTCTGATACCAGTAACAAAATTATAGGTACTATTATGTTTTTATGACATTCCTTTTACAAAGTAATATTTTTTCATTGGTTGAATGGACCAAGAGAGAATAATATTAGACAATACTTGTAGAAATCCAACCAGACACTATCATACAAATATATACAGCGACTGCAACTGGTACTATTCTCTAATGTGCTCACAGAATCCTCATAGCCACCCACAAGGCAAGTGGCATTATAATGACCTGTATGTATAGCAGAATGCCAGAGAATAAGGAAGTCCAATAATTCATCTACAGATAGGCCAACAGTAAGCAATAAAGCCAGGATTTGAACTCAAAAAGCAACTTCACAAATCAAGCTGTTCAAAATGCTATTTCTCTCTGCTTTCTGTACAAAATAAACACAGTCATCAGGAAGGGTACCCAGTACTGATCCCTAGATGTTGCACAGATATCACTTAGTGATGTTCAACACCACACACAGTTTGCTCTCCTGGGACATCAAGTACAACAAACAATGACCCACTGAGTTAGAAAAACCATTCCAAGATGCTAAGGGTGGCAGGAGAACAGAGTGAAAAAAATTCAAAATAAGTCCATTATTTTCTTCTATGGAAAACTGACATAAATACAAGAAAATCACTAATAAAATTCACTTTGTAAGACTAGAAAAAGTCTTGTATTTATCATAAATGTGTCTAAGAAGAGTGCTGTTACAACAAGGTATGGAGCATCAACAAATTCCACTGACATTTTCAATACCTCTGACCCTGAAAGTTAATCATACTGCTTGCAGAGGTCTGATCTCACAAGAATTCCATAAGGAGCAGGAACGTTGAGGGCCTAATAAGGATGTGTGACACAGGAGCAAAGGGATTAGTTAACTAAAATAAGTGGATTCCTCTCTAAATATAATCCGCTCATAAGGACATTTAGAACATTTGTATCTCATTAGGGGTATTAAGTGAGGAAAAGAGTCTCAGTACCAAACAATCCTAATTATAATTCATCTTAGGAAATAAAGTGAGTTTTCGTAACTGAAATGGAAAATGTATGGCAGGAAACATCTTTAATATAATAACAGAACTGTCACCAAACTCAGACACTAAAGCAAACACGGCAGGCTAAAGGAACACAATGAAAACTAACTAACTGCTCTCAGAATGACAATGGCTTTTCATGTTTCTCAAAACATACTTCTTCCTCTGTCATCATAACAACCCAAAGCAGAAGTAAGATGACCGAGAAAAAGAGACTCAGTTTGTAAGCAGCAGGAGACATAATAACGGTTTACTCTAACACATCTTCCATGAAGGTGACACAAGAAGTAAAATCAAGGCAGTGAATAAGGCAACTTCACCATCAGTGGGCTTCCATGTGGGGAAAACTCTGTCTACTTCGCCATCTCACCAGAAAGGAGAGCTTGCCAACCAAGTATTGCAACAATAAATAAATAAATAAATAAATAAATAAATAAATAAATAAATTCTACAGAAATGGAATGCATGGTATGACTTCTTGTTGTTAGATGTTCAAAGACAATTTTACTAAAATTGAAAAGAGAAACTTGAAAGCAGGTAAGCTGTAAACCTCAGCAGCTGTCACAGAATTGAACAGGGAAGGGTTTGAGTTAAGCCAACATGGAGATCAGCCACCTGGCAGATAACAGCTACAGGGCAGACACAAAAGCTTTAAAGAAAAGGAGACCTAAAGGACTAGAGAAAGCATATTTAGCTCTGTCCAGCAACCTAAAGACAGAAGAGAAGAAGGAGGAATACATATGTTCCGTTTTGAGTCAGAATTCACAATGGCAGGCAGACCCAGCATAAGCTGATGGTAGCTCTGTAGCTTCTGCATCGAGGATGCGAATTCCAGGAAGGGAACGTAAGATAATAAAACAGTAGGTCAGAGGTGATGCCCAGTGTTGGGTATCCATCACAGCTTCGGCCTCTTACTGTGGTAAGAGTCTCCCTCAGAAGGTAGGGCTGCCTCATTGCCTTTTTGAGCTCCACAGCCTTATTGCAAGCAGTTAATTTTCTAAATTTCAGATAGGAAGTAATCACTACCCTCTCCTAGCATAGTTCCTCTCAGGAAGCACTGGAGAAAACTTGGTCCAGTGCCTACTCTCAAGGCTGTTCATCTCCATGACTAAAATCATGAGGCATCTCTCTCTTTGTTGAGAGCTAGGGCTTTCATGCTCCTAGTCTACACCATGCCCCCAGGAAAGACGGGGCAGGCATAGGCATCAGTGTTTTCACATTAGGTACAAGTATTTGCCTCGATTATTTTTAAGTATCTATGTGAAAACTGTGAAGGGGTTGTTCTGTGGAAGTAAAAGAGACAGTTGCATCATTATCCAGTGGTGGCTAAGAAAACACTTTACCATTACATAACAGAAAGATCAGAGGACAGAGTACTATTTTCCTACTGTAAGACTCAACCCAGCTTTTAGAAAGCTGAATTTCTCAGCCAACAAAAGCAATCAGAACAATAGTCTATGTTATCATTAATTTTACACTTTCCAGTATGGCCCACTCCTCTCTGTAGTAAGTCTTGGCTATGGGGAATTAGGGTTGGGGGAAGAATATAGGGATTTAGATCAGTCAATGAATTTTGCATGATGTATGTATGTATTTGATAAATGAACTGTCCTTTCTTGATTAGGCAACTTTTCCTTTCCTTGAAAAATAGTGTCAATCCTGTTCCTATTCCTACCTGCCCCTGGTCCACCTACAAATTCTGTTTTCCCTTTCCAGAAGATCCATGTACCCACGCCCACCACAGTCCTCTCTCCTTGTTACTTACCCTCTCTGGGTTTGTGACTTGCAGTATGATTATCCTTAACAACTAATATCCACTTACAAGTGAGTACATATCATGCTTGCCTTTCTGGGTCTGTGTTGCCTTGCTAAGGATCATGGTATTTTTGATTGGTTGGTTGGTTGGTTGGTTGGTTGGTTAGATGGCTGGTTGGTTGGTTGGTTGATTTGTAGTCTAATCTATTTGTCAACAAGTACATCCCACAAAAACTAACAGTGTTTAATAAAAGTTCCTTTTATCAATAATATTCTCATGTTACTTAAAAATTCCACAAAAATCAGCTCTTTAAAGGAATCTTTTTTATAACTGAAGCCTTTCAACTTAAACGCTTATGCTAGCTAGACTGAGTATTTATAGATACTCAAAACAGTACACCTTCAATTCAGATGTCTAAGAAAGCAAAGTATGGTAGATGTTTCAACAACAAAATCATGCTTCCACAGAATGTCTGTTGCAAGAGAATATATCTGTAAAATCACATGTGAGAAATGTTTATATGTCAGAAATATAACTAACTCATAAATACACAAAACACAGTCTAACATTAGAATTAGAGCATCTGTAAATTCAATATCCATTATCTGCCTTTCTGGCTCTCCATGGATGTCAAAAACAACAGGACTGATAAGCATCCTTTTCACTGTCTGTAGTGCATGCCCACAATTGCCGGCTAGATTAGTAAGTACCCCATTGTGGCTAGCATGGCAATAGATGTTCAGGTCAGCCTGTTCGGCAGATGTAAGAAACCATGGACTCTGATATCAGAAAGTTAGACTTTCAACAATATGGCACACAACAGAGAACTTCCTGACCAGCACAAAACATGGTGGTTGGAGAAATGGAGCATGATTAAAATAAAAGAAACAATACGGAGAGTTCATGATCTAGTGACATTTCTATCTTTAGTATAGATTTTAAGATCTAATATACTCTAAGTCTCTCAAAACAATAACTATTATTCCCATGAGGTAATAATCAACTTGAACTCAGAAAATTCAAGTTCAAGTGTACTGTATGCTGAGACGGTAGTCACGGAGTGCACAGTGGCACTGAGTGAGTTCTCACATACTTTACATTCTATGGCCATCTGAAACCATGCATGAATGAAAACACACATGGTATCATAAGCACATCACAATCTTTCCTAGATAGCAAAGTAGTGAAGTATTAATAACTATTATATGTCATTAAAAATATCCCCTGGCTCTTCTGAAGAGAACAGTATTCTCTAGCTCAGTGTAAGGAATCTGTTCAGTAGCCATGTTACAAAAATCCAAAAGCTAAGTTAATGCTAAAATGCTTATCAACCATGTGGGTTCCAGAGCCCACATTATGAAAAAAAATTACAAAAAAGCTGAACCCCAAGAGGAGAAAATCTCTGTTAATATCGGATATCCTACTGAAAAGTCTTGAGAAACTGTGAGTTCTTGCCATCTCAGAAAGCAGACTGACTTAAACACCTATCATTACAATGGCCACAACAAAGGTACCACTCCTTGTCTACCGGGGTGGTAGATGAAAATCCATGCTGAGCCTCGGGAAAGGAAGCTGAGCTGGACTCTCCCACCAAAGAAACAACTACCTCCACAATGGCAAGTATGGGCATTCCATGGGGAGGAAGAGGTCCACCTCCCGATTTTCATCTGGCCTTGCTCCCATGTATCAAGTTAATGTTTTAGCTCAGTGAAAGTAATTACCAGCCAGGCTCTGCAATCCATCATTCACCCTGGGCATTCCTGCTGATTCTTTCTTTGGTTTCTAGGACACAAGAATCTCTTCTGTTGATCTGTAAGTGCAAAGGAAAGGTTTGGTTGTTACTAGTTTCTTGCTATTCTAAATTTCTGCCAAGTAATTAGAATAGAAAATGAACTATTTTCAAGTTTTTTAATTGAAGCTATGGGAGTTAGAGTAGTCATAGCCTCTAACAAAAATAAGATTAAAACCATACATCTTTGATGCCCCCCCCCACACACCTCTTCCAAGTAGAATGGACAAATGTAATCTGACTCTAGACATTGAGCTCAGGGACTTGATCCAAATCACCCTCCTTATAATTTAGGTCATTTGGCAAGAATACCTTAATAAATTAGCAAACTGCATATAAATTTACAAAAGGTATTCCTATATCCTCATATCATCCAAAAGAAAAGCATTATTGGAATCCTCACTGCATAGACAATGAGTGGAAAGTTCAGAGGTTAGATGCACTATCCCCAGGAACACATTTCACAGGTTACAAAACAAATTTACCCACTCAAAACATTAGGCTTCTACACATCTTTCCAAGTAACAATAATACAGGACAGCTTACATGAGTTCTAACCAGGAGTAATATCCAAAATTGATTAGCTCTTTGGCGTTCATCACACAGTAGGCATTGTTTATTTTACATACTCCACTAAACTACAGACGTGACAAAGGCATTCTAAAATTCCCCCTCAATGCTGCCTACCATGTAAGTCTGTTTCCTTTCCATAAGTACAGTGATTAGCAATATAAATACAAGTAAATATAATAAATTTATAGATACATATGTATGTATATAATGTATAATAGACCTATGTCATAATAATCACAGTAATGGTAAGTTAAAATACATCAGTTTAAAACATTCTGTCCTTGGTGATCAGAAACCCTATGGATATAGGATCTGTGGCTATATACACTACCAATCTAAACATCAAATGGCTGTGTGTGACAGCTAGCTTGTTCAGACAATGCTTCATTTGACAATGGACCATGAGAACACGGTGGTCCCAGACTGACATGAAGCAATTTTTATAAAATGATCTAATGTACACATAGCTGAAAAAGAAAAAAAAATAAACTGAAGGACAAGAAAACAAAGGCCTTATTGTTGGAGCAAAATATTGATGGTAAATTATCTGCTTACAAATAAATCTATGATTAAAAAGAAGAAGAAGAAGAAGAAGAGAGAAACCAGAAAAACTACTACAGACACATTTGTGTCTGAGGAGGAGGCAGTCCTCAGAAGGGCTTGAGAGACGGTGCTAAGCAAATGGGCATCTCCATCTTGTCACACCCACGGACGACTTTCCAGGATGACAAGATATGATCCTGACATTGTTTAGACTTCAGCTCTTATATTAGTTTTTAATCAGAAAAAGATTTTAAATGAAAAATGTCTTGACAACAGTCAAATAATCTTGTACAATGTATCCATATATTAATCTAAGTATAAGATTCAAACATTTAAAAATGAGTTTTATAAAATGCAAAGATTCAGTAACTAAAGAACTACCCAGTACTCCCAGAGCTCCCAGGGACTAAACCACCAACCAAAGAGTACACATGGAGGGACCCAGGGCTCCAGATGCATATGTAGCTGAGGATGGCTTATTGGACACCAAAGGGAGAAGAGCCCTTGGTCCTGAGAAGGCGAGATGCCCTAGTATAGGGGAATGCCGGGACAGGGAAGAGGAAGTGTGTGGTTGGTGAGCAGGGGGAGGGGGGAAAGGTTAGGGAGTTTTGGGGGAAAGCAGAACCAGGAATGGGGACAACATTTGAAATGTAAATAAAGAATACAACTAATTAAAAAAACAGAACTAAGTGCAGAGGGCTTACAAAGTCTACAGTAGTTTGTTATAATGCCCCAGGTCCTCAAAGTCACACACCATTCACTCACCAACTACCCACGGCTTTAGGTTTGTAAACTCCACTCATAGAAGTGCACCCTATGTATGCTTGATTTTCAGCATTTCTACTGTGTTCTTTTTTGTATCTTTTCTGTGTTCAGATGTTTTTAAATATAAAAATATCTGTTCCGGTTGACTACAATATGCAGAACAGAAATACGCTGTATAGTCTTGTGATTTAAGAGCAAGATAATGTATCACATAACCTTAAGGAATAGGCCACACCATCTAGGACTGTGAAGACTATTCAGTGATGTTCACATAACAATTCAATCTAAATGTCCTGGCATGTTCCTGAGGTTTAGCGACATGAGAGCACAAATAACACCACACCTCTCTTTGTCATTGAATGAAACCAAGGCACCAGGATCTACAAACAGAACAGGCAACATCTGGACTTCTTTGGTGTATAAAAATTAACTTCATCATACATACTATTTTTCTTATTTCCACTCTGTATAATTATACACAACCTGAAAGGTGTGCTAAAAAGGAAGAAGACAGCCGTAATCCCAGAACTGAGAGCTGCTGAGATCTGCTTTTCCTCCTAGCCATTTCCTCTGACAGACTATTCAAAATACTTCCCTACCCACAGAAAGCTGGAATACTATCGTGATGGACAGTAATAAGATAGATAACACAGACTAGAAGAAATGGATTTCGTTGCACTTACAGCATTGGTTCAAACTCCTAACTAAAGAAACAAGGCAAACTGGAGGATCTATGTATTAAACTCTATTGGAAAACTAAGAAAGGAGGCAATCTAACTACTCAAGTGTGACACCCATAAAACAAGAATAAATAAGAATCTACAGTGAGTACAGAGAAGTACCCCCTGTTGGAATTGGTTTTGTTCCTCAAAACCATTTTTTTTACTTTCTATTTTAGCATTGAAACTATAAACTCTTAATTATTTGATCAATGAGAAACTTAGCTCAGTCCCCAAAGTGGGGGTGGGCATAAAAAGTCCTCTTTACTTCTCAAAATTACTGTCAGAGAACACTAAGGAAATACTACCTAAGTGTAGCACGTACGCCTTTTCCCCCTTCTTGCACAGCTATGTAGCCTTAGCCCTCTAGTACATGAAACAAATAACTTACAAGGAAGGTCAAGTGCAGAGTGATCAGCTCTGCACATGTGAAAATGGACTTCAATGGGACCAGTGGCCTGCAGTGATAGGAGCCCCTGGGACACAAATGTGTTTTAAACATTTTCATTGATCATATATGTATGTCAAAGGTACCTGTTTAAAACACACTCATATAGAAAAAATGCTTTTTGTACTACTTACCACTGAGTAAACAAACACAAGTTTTAAATAATTTTCAGTGCAACAGACCTGCAATTTTATTCACCACAGCCTAGTGATTTTAAATGTCCTGTGACCCTCTTAAGTGCTGCCAACATCAACATCTGGTACCTGCACAAAGAAAACAGATTCTAAAGGATTCTTCAGAACCCTTTCAATTTAATCATATGCTTAATATGTTTCTAAGATTTTTTTCTCTTCTTTCTGATACAGCAAAACATAAGTACTTTTTTAAAAAAAGTAAGAAACTGTTCTAAGAGATAGCTGTATGTTGAAAAATAAGTATCTGAAATCGAGTTGTTGCTTATTTCTTCATCCCTCTAAAGAGTTTATAAACAGGGATCTTAAAAAATAAAAAATAAAAAAATAAACAGGGATCTGTTTAATCTGATTAAACTTCTGAGTAGGACCACCCCCCTACAAATACATGAATATGAAGAAGAGACACTGAAACCCAAAGCATAGCCTCTACGCATGTATTTCTTCTTCCTCTTGTATTTTCTAGCACAAGGATTATTTTATGACCACACTGTTCAAAGATTGTAAGAAAAATGATCATGTCACTGTGGAGGACTATGACATACACTGTTTTCCAAAGCTATACACTAACAAACTGTGCTAGGAATCCCAAAAGAATCCAATAATTATTAACTAAACTAAAATACTTAATACAGAAGTTCAAGTTGACTTCCAAAAAGTAAATCTTGCTATAGGGGAAATCAACTACATATCAAAAAGAAGTGACCTGAAGAACATTTTTTTAAGCTAAATTACTCTAAGATACCTTCTTTGGTTTAAAAAACTGTAGGAAAGTGTAGGAAGTAGGAAAACTACTTCCCGATTGCACATCATCTGAAATGGAAGAATCATCCCATACTGTGTACTTTCCAGACAGTTGCCTGGAAGTTCATGTCTATGGAAACCCCCTCCCTATCTGTGCTTCTGGATCAAGTCTGAATTATCACTGTGTAAGTAAATCAGCCCATAAAAGTTTTCCTCTGTTTCAATATCATCAACTACTAATACACAAGACATACAATGGGGAGTTCACAGCTAATGCATCATTTTCTTTTCTCAAGCACTCATGCCACACCACATACCTGCTTAATATCCAAAATAAAACGGTTGTCTTCTGCATTAGAGATTTTTCTCAAGGAAAAAAAAGCATAGACATCACTCGTATCTTAGCCAAAGTACTCAAGGAGACCCAGCATTGGGGCCTGTTAGAGTGCAAATATATTAGCTGTGACTTCGGCAAGTGCCTGTCATGTTGAATAGCATGAGGAAGAGAGAGAGTAATTATTGCCAAGAAACCATTAGAGAGCTCCTTAGTAAAACAAGATGCCTGGGCAAACTAATGGACCAACAGTCCACTGCCGTGCCTTTTCCTATTCCATTTAGCTGCATGTCAGTCCTGTCAAATCATCTGACACTCACAATGCAGGCAGGCTCATTACAATTAGCAAGATCTTGGCTCCCATGTTCTTTCACTGGGGCTACAATAAGCAACAACATCTGTACAGCCAGAGATGGTTCCTTGATTGTTTGTGACATAGAGAGCTTGGTGCAAGGCAAAGGCACACTGGTCCTGACTAGCAACAGAACCTTCAGGTTCTATTCTGTTTGAACAAGAGAGGCCACTCCTAGAGTAGGAGCAACTTGCTTCACATTATCCTTCTCTGGTCGGTACTTCTTATGCCTACGAGCAGGAAATGTTTTTATGAAAACACATTACTTTGAGATTCTCAGACAAAGACTCTGATCAGTACCTCTGATATATTCTCCTGAGGCCAGAGTATGTTAGCCAAATTTAGAAGCAAGAAAGAACTAGACCAAATAAGAACAGTGTTTCTTTCTTTTTCTTGATCAATGGAAAGCAGCTGACTTGGAGAATGAGGCTAGATAACTTTGTACTATAGGATGAGCTTATTAACCAGGTATTAATACCTCATTGGCTTTTAAAGAACAAACTAGACTAACTTGTCAACACTGCCTTAATAATGTCTCAAGTGTCTCTTACTTCATACACTGTGTCTGCAACTGGACCTGTAAATGGTATGTGCTTTTGCCGCTGTATCCCAATATTCCCAAGCATCTGGGATTGAACGACCCAGGGTCCAAGAACTAACACTAGGTCCAGACGTGCACCTTGTACATTTTCAAGTGGGAGGAGCCAAGTGCTCATTCAGTTTTGAAGTACTGATACTTCAAAATGACCATTGCCAAAATGCTGTTTATTTAAAAACAACAGAGTACACAATTCTAAGGACTATAACAAAATCATGCTAAAATGTCTTTAGACCCTAACTTCCATCATGTTGCCAAACAATTTATAATATGAACCTCTACACAGACACACAGACACACAGACACACAGACACACACACATACACAAACACACACACACACACAAAGGCAAAGTTAATGAGTTTTTTAGAATGAAGGGAAGCAATGGCTGGATTTTCCAGAAAATAGCAGGCCTTCAAGGAGGGTGGTGACGAGTTAACATGAGACACTGTGAATATTTGGAAGATAACCTTCCTTTAAATGAGACACTGCTGGTAACGGTAATAGGGAATTTGCAATGAAGGGAAGGGCATGCAATTATAATCTGGCTGGGCCCCACTGGACAAAAAGTGATTTACTTGAAAGCTGCCTTTGCACTCAGTAAATGTTCCTGTTATGGGCTGCTCAGTCAGTGACAGCTTTCCAGATGTCAATCAAATTATCATCTATTTACAGTTGATTTGGTAGTGTCATTTGCAATATTCCCTACGTTTCTGGTGAAATTGGAAGCACAGAATTTTCTCCAGTTGCCCTGGCACTCGAGTAGGCACACTGCTCTTTGCAGATGTCATGTGTCCGCTTATCAGCACTCTAAGGAGCGCAACCTTCCATTCGGCTGAGTGAATCGCTACCAGATGCAAATCTCTCAATCGTCAAGGGAAGACTATGGCTAATTTTAATGTACTTTGAAAAACTCAGTTTACATCAGTGCTCAAGGTGCAGCTTTACCCAGTTTTTGTATAACAATGAGCCTAAATTAAAGCCTTAAAAACAAGGAAAAATTTTAACTCTTTCAGGATTTTGCATGCCACACACTGAAGCAAACAATTTTGTACAAGTACAGAATGAAGTCACTGTAGTTTGCTGCTAGCTATAAATTTATTTCATTGAAGTATGTATATATACTAGTGGCTATTTTATCACTAAAGCATCACAAAATATGTTTCCGTTGAAATAATGCATACTGATTCAACACCTGTGAGCTAACCTATAAACACCTAATTTTCAAAAATTGAAGTGGGTACTATTTTTCTTCTCAAGTTACAGATAAGGATATTCAAAGACACAAAGGTTACCCTGACTGTCCACTATAACCAAGTCAGAACATCAAGTCCAAATCTAGACTCCAAATCTTAACTAGTATACTATATTATGTGTGTGTGTGCATACAGATATATGTACGCACGTGCTGTATGTGAGGTATGTGGTAGAGAATATAATTACTCACTAAAAGAGATTATCTTCCTTCTGCTGTATCAAAATTAATTTGCATGTCCTGGAGACAGACTATTTCCCAGGATCTCTTCAATTGTTCAATATAACTGGAAGTAAGAAATCCATGAAACATGAAATACACAGAACGAACAATATTTCAAATATTAGTATTTGCAAGCAAAGGATGCCTCTATTTCTCACGTCAGAGAACAGAGTTTTGTTCTGAAGGGCTCAAAGGTGTCATGAGGGTCTTCTTGATATGTAACCAATACTGATCAATATAAGTCTTTAAATCATCAAACAAACATCACTAATAACCCATGAACATACTAAGATTTATCAGAGGATACATGACATCTTTGGACCTAGAATGACTGTATAAAGATACACAAGAGTTGGGGAATCCTCTGGGTATACGCACAGGAGAGGTATAGCAGGGTCCTCTGGAAGTGTCATGTCCAGTCTTCTTAGGAACCGCCACACTGATTTCCTTAGTGGTTGTACCATCTTACAATCCCACCAGCAGTGAAGGAGGGTTCCTCTTTTTCCACATCCTCGCCAACACCTGCTGTCTCCTGAGATTTAACCTTAGCCATTCTGATTGGTTTGAGGTGAAATCTCAGGGTTGTTTTGATTTGCATTTCCCTAATGACTAATGATGTTGAGCATTTCTTGAGGTGCTTCTCGGCCATCCGAATTTCTTCAGGTGAAAATTCTTTGTTTAGATTTGTACCCCATTTTTTAATAGGGTTATTTGGTTCCCTGGGGTCTAGCTTCTTGAGTTCTTTGTATATATTGGATATTAGCCCTCCACTATGTTCATAGCAGCCTTATTTATAGTAGCCAGAAGCTGGAAAGAACCCAGATATCCCTCAATAGAGGAATGGATACAGAAAATGTAGTATATATACACAATGGAGTACTATTCAGCAATTAAAAACAACGAATTCATGATTTTTTTTTTAGGCAAATGGTTGGAACTAGAAAATGTCATCCTAAGCGAGGATCACAAAAGAATCACAATCACAAAAGAATACACATGGAATGCAATCATTGATAAGTGGATATTAATTAGCCCTGAAGCTCTGAATACTGAAGATACAATTAGCATATCAAATGATTCCCCATGAAGAAGGAAGAAGAGGGCCCTGATCCTGGAAAGGCTTGATCCAGTATTGTAGGGGAGTACCAGGACAGAGAAAGGGGAGGGGGAAAGATAGGAGAATGGATGGAGAAAAGAGGACTTATGGGACATATTGGAGGGGGGGGGCTGGGAAAGGGGAAAGCTTTTGGAATGTAAACAAAGAATATAGAAAATAAAAATATATTTTAAAAAAAGATCCACAAGAGTTACATAAACACAATTAAATTTCTATAAGGCTATAGTTAAAACATCTCTATTTTTTATTCAAAACCATTTCATAATAAACTACATGAAGCTTCACAGAGACAAATTCAAGTAATTACATATGTCACTTAGGCTGCATATACTTACATAAACATGGTGATATTTCTGAATTCTGCTTAGAACTCAGGAAAAAAGGATTAAAAGTAAAACATTTAACTTCTTGAAAAGTTAAGTTGAGTGGAAATAGTCTGATATTCAGACACTCTGATATATCAAGATGCTGACATGAATTCGTTCATAAGAAAAAAGTAATATAAGAACAAAAGAGGGTGGTTGCCATAGATCATACTGTAATTAAAGGTAGGAATGTTGATTAATGAGAAAAAGAACAAAAAAACCAAAACAACAACAACAACAAAACCACTGAACCAACTTTTAAAAACTGCCACGGCCAAAGCTTCACCAGGGGTGATAACCAGATACTTCACTGCAAAGAGAGAGAAACTACTATAAAGATGTGCCTAGGAGACAATGCAAGAAAGAATTTAAACAAAATTGTCAGAACAAGTTCTAAATTCTAAAATTATCTCTACATACTGATCAATAGTTGGTTTGGCATATATGAAGAATAGGAACCACAACCATCCATAGCTTAAATCAAGAATAGACACTTCTCTTAGATTATTGGGTCTCTGTGCTGTCTCTCTAACTTTATATAACTGGTATTCTATAAAATTACCTCTAAGGGACAGTCTTTTCTCTTCACTTTAGTTAAGTTAGTAATGTTCAACAGCTTTACACTGGCCTTGAGTTACTAATATCTTGATTATTATCTATGACTAGCAATCTCCATTAGCCAAATTATATGTTTCCGGCTTACGAGTATGTTCTTAAGTTTTAGCATCCTTTTTATATGAAACCACTTGACAAATTACCATTTCTGAGACAATAAAAAGACAATATCAGCACCACAGATCTCTTTCTGACAAGAATGGATTAGAAGAATGATGGTAAAAGCATTAAATTTTATCTACACTGTTATTTTAAGTAACAGAGCACAAGATAGCATCCTCTTCCATGAAAACAGGGTTTATAAGGCAAAAGCTAACAAGTTTTATCCAATTCTTCTAATCTCCCCATGATCATCACCAAGGGATGCGCATCTATTTGTTCCATACATGAGGGTTGCCACTGTTGCCTCTATACACAAAATGTAGCCTCCTTTACCGTATGCATCAATTTTGATTGCATGTAATTAACAAGGATGTAAATTTTATTGAGGAAGAAGATATAGTGGAATGAAGAAAGGAAATAAGGAGGGGGGAGAGAGGAGGCAGCTAAGAGGGGAATGTTCTCTGGGATGGGAGACTTGAAAAAGTCCAAGCCACTGATTGGAGGATGAGAACAAAGAGGAAGAAAGACTGAATTCCTCCTTACATCTGCTTCTAAGCTGTCTACCCGAACCCGTGGATTATAAAGACTAGTAAGTAATTCATGGAGCAATGTGAAAAGTTATTGAAACATAAAAACACTAGTGATGATTTGGGGATGTAACTCAATGGAAGAAGGTTTGCCTACCACATGTTGAGGCCCTCACTTCAGCTCCCAGCACCAGAACAAATCCCACTTAAGAAGATTTCTGAGGCCTACAAGTTTTGTTTCTGCCTAGAATGACATCTCTGCAATTCTTTCCTAGAATGAGAATAAACTCCGAAGATTCAACACACTCTAAAACACAGGCCATAGCACGGGCAAACACTGGCCGTAGCTACACATGGGACAGTCAGACAAAAAGCTTTCTGAGATCCACATCACTTTACTGTCATTGGTTTGTAAAACAGAAACTAATACATAGCATAGAACCTTGGCAAAAAGTAGATAGACCATACAGGTTATATAAGAAAAAAGGGTGTGTGTATGGGTATGTATGTGTGTGTGTCTCCTATTTGATTTACGAAAGTTTCAACATCTATTTTCATAATTGTAGTTAAGACATATTTCTATACCAACTTTAAAATTTGTATATAAAAGCATAATAAATATAGACTAAGAAGGGATTATAATTATGGGAAATTTTCTTTTGTAAGGCCCATTACCCACCTTTTTTTAAACTGCAGTTTTGACTTCATAACAAATTATTTGACAAACAGCAGAACCCAGAATCCTATTAGAAAGGGTTACTTCAAACAGTCAGTTTAGGACTGGAGCTAGACCCTTGAGGGAACACACACACACACACACACACACACACACACACACACACACACAATACATGTGTATGCCTGTGTGTGTATGTGAGAGAGGGGGGAGGGGGGGAAAGGAGAAGGAGAGGGACAGAGAAAGACAAAGACAGAAACAGAGACAAAGAGAAACAGAGACAAAGAGACAGAGGAGCAGAGAGGAGAGGAGAGGAGAGGAGAGGGGAGGGGAGGGAAGGGGAGAGGAGGGGAGGGGAGGAGAAAAGAGGGGAGGAAAGAAGAGGGGAGGGGAGGGGAGGGGAGAGGAGGGGAAGAGAGAGGAGGGGAGGGGAGGAGAGGAGCTTAATGCAGCATAAAACACATTATAAGGTCTGATTGCCAAGAGGCTCAGAGACATTTAGAACAACCTGCCTAGGTCCAGCAAGTTGGTGACTGGGACAAGAAATCAAATCTGCTTTTCCTGCCCCAAAACTCCGACAATAATGCATATGAATGTCCCCAAGGAAGGCCCCTACTTCTTCTTGCTCCCACCAGCCATACAGTGGGAAGGGCTTAGCTTTGCCACATGTCACAAGCCCATTCACAGAATGATTACCAAGTGACTTCAAGGAAACCAGATTTTGCTCCTGTCAGACGTTAAGTGTATCAGTTCTTCTGGTTGAGGTTTAAATGGCCTAGGTGTCAGCGCTCATCCTTAGAACAAGTATATACTTCTACCCAAGCTTCTCATTACAGGGCTTACCTGTCAGGAAAGGTTGCTGACACTGAGATCTGAAACACACATAAGCCTCTGTTGCGCCTTCTTTACTGACCTTTAGAGTGGTCTCCAGTGTGTAATCCCTCAACAGATACAGTAGACCTGAAAACATTGATTATAAATTCCTTCTCATTAAAAAAAGGTCGTAACAACAAAACTCCAGAGGCATTAATACTGCTGGAGTGGAAACAGAAACATTCTCTGCTTTTGCCAGTGCCATGAACCTAAGCAGTTAAATGCCCCATACTATTACTGTAGCACGAGATTTTACTAGTTTACACTAATGTACATGTGGAAACCTTTCCTAAAACTCTACAAGTTTAGAAGTTTCTAGGACCCAAACCCAATGTGTTGTAGTAACTTTATTATCCATATCCACAAAAAAGGATCATCAAAAAAAAAAAAAAAACCCTATACTCCCCACATGGATTCAAAAGACAAACAACAGCAGACCTGAAGCCCCCCAAGGTAGCTGTGATACAATTCTGTTTCATTGATAAAACAGCAGCTTACATCAGAGATATATTATCTCACATTTCCTTATGTATATATGTGTATATCTGTAGTATTATAGAACCCTCAAAAATCAATGACACAGGTAGGGTGGGGGGATATTTTCATCATAGCTATTTATTGTCATAGAAATCGAGGCCTGTTACATAAGAATTTATGCAAGCTGGTACCGGAAAAAAGGCAATATGTGAAGTCAAGGAGTTGAATCTTCTAAATCAAAACTCAGTTCTTTCTATTTTTCTTGGTATCGTGAAAGGATGTCCAAACAGCAGGGTATTATTTAGTCCTATAAGATATAGTTTATCTTTCCTAATTAATACTCAGATGGTCATGATCCTTGATAGTACTAATGAAGAGGTTTCTAGGCCCCTCCTTTGGAACAAGACACAAAGGTAGAGAAACTGACTGAAAAATCTCTCCAGCATCTTTCCACCCCTGCCTACTGACCCATCTCAGTTAATGGCAGTACTTACAAAGCCATAATGCAAACATAAAGCCCATAAAACAAAGCAAGATCAAAAACTTGATTTGCTGTCTTTATAAAAACATCTGTGGAGTACTGAGTATCCCTGATACCTGCCCATTAGGACCTACTGTCATGCAACTCACCCAGGCATGCTTCTGAAGCAAACTTTCCCTGTTTTTATCCTTGGCAGGTGGAATAGCAAACTGGTAAAAGTAGCATTTACTCTGCCATTGTCTTGAGCCTTATAAAACCAAAAGATTCTAATCACCCAGCCCTTGGCTTAACAACCAATCTTAGCAGGGGCTTCAGAGGGAGTGGCCTACAGGCCTACAGGCCCTGCTGTTTCCTGTAAAGGACAAGGTCTGAATACCTGGAGCCAGAACTGCTGCTGAAGGCGAGGCTTTACAAAGCAATGCCCATTAAGAAGGAGGGAACCCCTCAGCCTCAGCATGTCAGCCAAGGGGTTCCCAGAAGGAGCCACCACCAGTGACAGGCCTAGTACAAAAGGAAGTTTACTGGGGGAAGGGAAGGGGACCAGGAAAAGGGACAGAGGCAGTGAATAAAGGACAACAGAAAGACAGAAAGAGAGAGGAGGGAGGAAAAGAAGAGGCCAGCTGGCAACAAGTGGAGGAGAGAGAGAATGAAGGAGAATAGGAGATGGAGAGAGAGAGAGAGAGAGAGAGAGAGAGAGAGAGAGAGAGAGAGAGCGCACACACACACACACACACACACACACACACACACACACACACACACGCTGGTGTAGCTGAGCAGTTCTTATACTCCATGTTGGCTCAAACCTAGGTAGCAGTTTGCTGGAGCCTGGCAGAATTGTCTGTAAGCCGACAGAAGGAGCCTACAGGTCCACGTGAATGTTTTTGGAGCAATAATGTTTTAAGTAAATAGAAAAAATACAATTAATCAAGTGTTCATTGGAAAAATTATTGTAACCAAAAACCTACATATACTAAGTATGTGCATGCGGGCGTGCGTGCATGTGTGCGTGCGTGCGTGTGTGTGTGTGTGTGTGTGTGTGTGTGTGTGTGTGTGTGTATTAAAAAGGTAAAACACAAAACAAAACAGTAATTCAAAGGAAAAAGCTATCATAGAGCTTTCCTACCTACAGGTCCATGGGAGTGGATAATGCAAAGTGAAACCAGAACTCTGGGCTATCATACAAAGTCTCCCCCAAGTTTAAAGGCGCAAGGTTTTATCTCCTCAGTGTGGAAAGAACTCAGCCTTGTGCACACAAAGCAAGCCCTCTGCTGAGCTACACCCCATCTCCTCACACAGCTTTAAAACACTGTCAGGGCAAACTAAACCTACCTTCAGGCTGGTCCTGGACACTCTGTTCTGGGTTCCTGGCTTCAAAGGAAAACATCAGTGTGTGAGAGAACAGAGGCAGCAGACTACCCTCAAGAAAGCAAGAAGAACTGGGCGCTGGTGGGGGTAGAGGCAGGAGCCTTTGATTCCAGCACTTTTGAGGCAGAGGGGGTCAGTCTGTGAGTTCAAGGCCAACCTGGTCTACAGAGTGAGTGTGAGCTAAGACTACACAGAGAAACCTGTCTCTAAAAAACAAAAACAGAAATGTAAGAAGACAATGTAATTTCTTCTCAGGGTTCCTGGGAGTCGATGTATGGAGGCTCAGCAAATTTCCCACAATCACACTAGTGCAGGAGGGGAAAAAAAACAGTTCCCTAGCCAGCAGAGAGGGAAGCCTATGGACCTAAAGGAACACACTAACTGAAGGATCTGTGGGCCTGATGGTTTCTTGAATCTTGAGAAGCCTTAACTGATGGGTGCAGCTTTCACACAGAAATCTCCTGTACTTTAACAAGTACATATGCCTCTTTTCTTTGGAGAAGCATGTAAAAGAACTATACACAAGAATTCCATAAGAAGTTGCAGGAGAGTTACAGCATGCATGGCTAAGACCACTATTTCTGCTGCCTCCAGAGCTCTGTTGGGTAGCTAAAAAGAAAGGAAGGGGCCAGCAGTTAAGTGCCCTTAACTAAATTCACACTCGGCTATGCAATGGGCTGCAGATCCAGGATACCCTTGTCTATGGCTTCCTGAGTCACACCTGCCTGGCAGACCAAACTCTGGGTAGCTGTGAGAGATGTGGGCTTGGAGCCTGGCAGGGACAGCACTAAGGTGTCTTCATTGCTCCATCTGAAAGAAAAGCTACATAAAACCAGGGAACACTGCCCACCACAGTCCCATCTGTCTATTTTCAAAGACCTGGGATCTTCTGTATAAATGCAAGGGCCTCAGCCTGAGAGCTGGTCTTGCATCAAACAGAAAGCAAGGCCAGCAGGTAGTTCCAAGCCCAGCTGTTTCCCAAGATCATGGTGCAGGTGTGAGATCACCCCCAGGAACCTCACCTGCCTGCAGTTTGTCACCTCAATGTCATTACCACAGACAGAGATGTGTTGGGGGTTTTGTTTTACTTCACACCAGGGGAAAGTCATTTTTGGAATTTTTCATCTTAAATAGTTTTTTCTTTTTTTTTTTTTCTTTAATTAGATAATGTCTTTATTTGCATTTCAAACATTACCCCTTTTTCAGGTCTCTCCTCCGGAACCCCCTATCCCACCCCCTCTCTCCAAGCCTCTATGAGAGTGCTCCCCCAACCATTCATCCTCTTCTGTCTTTCTGCCCTGGCATTCCCCTATACAAAGGCATTGAACCACCTCAAGCCCAATGGCTGCTCATCCCACTGATGTCCAACAAGACCATCTTCTGCCACATATGTGGCCAGAGACATGGGTCCCTTCATGAGTACTCTGGTTGGTGGTCCAGTCCTGGGAGCTCCCGGGGTCTGGCCAGTTGACACTGTTGCTCCCTCCATTGGGCTGCCCTTCAGCTCCTTCAGCCCCTCAGCTCCTTCAGTTCCTTTTCTGACTCCTCCATCAGGGACTCTGCACTTAGTCCAATGGTTGACTGTGAGCACCCACCTCTATTTGTCAGGCTCTGGCAGAGCCTCTCAGAAGACAGCCATACCAGGCTCTTGTTAGAAGTACTTTGTAGCATCCGCAATGAGTCAGGGTTTGATGACTGAGTGAAGATTTACAACTTAAAGGGCCAGCAAATATCTTCAATAAAATTATGGAAGAAAACTTCCCTAACCTAAAGAGAGAGATGCCCATGAATATACAAGAAGCCTACAGAACTCCAAACAGACTGGACCAGAACAGAAATACTTCCCGTCACATAATAATCAAAACACCAAATAGTTTTTTCTTAAATGTATGTGACACATATTCCTCATAGGACTTAATAAAATAGATATTTCTCATGACTGCAAAGTGAACTACAGCTGCACAGATTAAAACAAAATTTATTTACTTTTTTTGTTAAAAAAATTCTGGTTGGAATCAAAATACAGGATTAACGAAAATTTCTGGAAACCTTAAGAACAAATAAAAAATGAAATATTCTCAGGAAGTAGTTTTAATATACTATTAATTTATAGAACAAAGCTAGCCAAAGCTAACAAATATTGAGCAATATATCCTGGTATTTCTTTTTGTTACATAACAAAATATTATTTCAAAACAGATTTTTAAAAACCTTTTCTCTCATGATTATCATCAGAAAAACAAGGTGAAAAATCATTATCCTCGGGTTCCTGAAACACTTAACTTGATAGGCAGGCATGGTGGTAAAGGCCTGTCACTCCAGCACTCAGGAGCTCAGGGTGGCAATGTCCCCAATTCCGAGCCAGTCTGTGAGTCCCTGTCTCCAAGAATCCAGGAGAGACAAGCAAAATTTTTTCCTAACCTGACATGTCTCTAAAATGGGCTACAGGCTACAAAGGTTCTGATTGCTGCTACAACGTTCCCTCGTAAACACAAAGCAAGGCCGTTTCCTAGCAAGAGCTTTGGATGACTAGTCAGGAAATACTATTCTTGCATGTAACCTCAAGCACATGAAAACAGATACAGGTTCTTTCACTTGGTTATTCTGTTTTATGATTTAATTTTTTGACTTGTTTTATATATGAGTATATATAGACTATGTAATTAAATATATGTATGAAAACTAAACACATTCCCTATCCATTAAATGTTCAGAAGAGGAAAGAAAAGTGATAGGAATGTGGTTTTCATCACATCCTCAGGTGACTTCCCAGATCTCCTTGTCACAGTGAGAGTGTTACAATGATAAGAAGGAACAAACCTTGGGGACCCTGTAACCTCCCCAGACATGGTGTTCTAAGAGGATTTGGCTTGGCTTGCCTCTCCTGATTATGCACTATATCCTGGAAGCAGAGGAACGGTGACACGGACCACTGGACTGTGGACAATGTTTTCTAGTCCCAATTGCTCCAACTCCTCATTTACTATTTTGTGTGTTGCTCTGACACAGTAAGATGAAGGTAGCCATAACTCCAGACAAGAGCATTAAAAAATGTTTTGCCTTTTCTAATTAGGTAAAGAATGCAGAAAAGCATGTATTTACAACATATTTAATAGACCGGTGTATATGTGCACACATACACATGCTTGCTGTGTTTGACTTCCTGTTTATTATTTTAACATATTAACCTATGCTGGTTGATTTGGATTGTTTTGTTTTGTTTGTTTTTTTAAATTCTCATATATTTTGTGCCTGCTAAACTAGTACAAAATTTATTACTAAAACAAACTGGTATCACATCCCTCAGAATAACTCCTGTAAGTCTGATATTTCTGTACCCAGGATAAAGACAAGAAACTAATAGATCCTTATCTCTTGTATCAGGCAAATGCCATATTCATTTTCATGTACATTATCTCAAAATACTCAAGCATAAATACTTTTTGCCTGTTTTATAGAAAGAAGAAATACTGATCAAAAAGCGAAAGATATCAAAGTCTGAGCAGGAGTTAAGGAGGGTGTAATGGGGGTGGGGAACATACCAGAATTAAATAGTATTGGTGATGCTGTACTTTAAGATGACCCAATTTATGGCGTGTGATTATATATGGATGATAACTAATTCGATTCATAATCCAAGTGAAGGACATTTAGGAAGTCTTGTACCATTTTCAACTTTCTTATGGGTGTAAACTCATTTCAAAATTAAAGTTAATTTTCTCAAGGCATAACAGTGTGGACATATAATATTAAAGTTGTAGGGTAAATTCTGTTATATTTTTCAAGCCACATGTAAAAACAGATAAAACAATGCCCTCAAGACTACCTTTCTTCAGTAGTAGAATTAATATTCAAATTCAGATCTTTGTTAGCTCCAAAGGTATCATTCCCTGTATTGTAAAGCCAAAAGTAACAGTACTGAGGTATCACTTAAAAACATAAATCTCTTCACTATTATACACATTTACATGACCCTTTCAGAAATAAAACTCTATTAAATAAATGTTTTAATGAAGATTTACACACACACACACACGCACTCTCTCTCTCTCTCTCTCTCACACACACACACACACACACACACATATGTACTCTGTCTTCATGCACATCAGAAGAGGGAATCATAGAATCATATCCATGATTGTAAGCCACCATGTGGTTACTGGGAACTGAACTTAAGACCTCTAGAAGAGCAATCAGTGCTCTTAACATCTGTGCCATCTCTTCAACACAACCAAATGTGTTTTACTTAGAAACTCTAAAGTCTATGTACTATTCATCAATCTTTAACAACTGGTTTTCTGTATGCAAATAAGATGTCATTATTTTTAAAACTTGCATTATGTAAGAATATCCAAATGTAAGCAACTAAAGAAAAATTCATTTGTACAGAAATGTATTTCTTTAATTGCAAAATAAAAATGTTCAAATTAAAAAAAAATTCTGTGCTACATTAAGTTCAGGACAAAAAATAACTGTGTGTATAAGCCAGTGATTCACAATCTGTGTGTCATAACCTCAAAGAAACCAGCAGAAAATGGAGATATTTACAAAGAGATACTGCTACAATTCATCACAATAGCAAAATTACAGTTATGAAGTATCAAGTAAAATTATTTTATGAGAAAATGTATTTTATGAGAAAATGTAATGGTCGCAGCATTAGGAAGGTTGAGAACCACTGGTGTAAGGGGAGATCCTAAACAATATAGCAGTTAGTTATTTCTGAGTGAATGATTTAAAAACAAATGGCAAAAGAAACAAAATAAATGGCTTTGTCCTCCCCTGTCACAACTGCAGAGCTGGTGGCACCAAGAAACAACAGTGAACGTGTGAAAACTCTGCAGTGGTGGTAGGAGTTTTTAATCAAAAAGTTATTTCACTACTTTAAAAAAGCATATACTTATGGGTTACCAACTTCTCACAATATCTTAAAATTGAAGTGTGAGTTTTTGTGCACTTAATAACATGCTAATTTACCAACCATTGATATATAATATGATTGGCATTTACATAAGTCAGTATATCTGGGTTTGATTTGTTGGCTTATGACTAAATATTTTTAGTGTGCCAAGTCTATAAAGTGTCCATATGCCTTTACAAATCAGATTTACTCAAGAATGTTAGGAAGTGGAATTCAGAGTTCCACTTGTGAAGGAGCTTAAAGAAACAGAAACATTTCTTTTTAAGGGAAGGATTTGTTAGGTAGAATTCTGAGAGAAACTGATTTAACCAGTAAAGTTTTTATTTCTTTAATCAGCTAGCTGTCCAGTAATTCCAAATTCACCACTGCTCCCACTCTTAAGACTTTAATTTCTATGGGACTGCAGTTCAGAGACTTAGAACTGGTAAAGTTCTCTTTCAGCAGGCATAGACAAGGATCACATATTTTCATACATGCTTGTGCACATAACAAACATTTACAGCTCTAGTCACAAGCATGTCCAAGACAGAATTTCTAAATTGGTCTGTAAAAACTCTCCTTGGAGCATTGTCATAGAATATTTGTCAAATCATTGTCGACCATGAAGATTAAGTGACCAGCACTTCATCCAGTCTCTTCTACAAGTTGATCTTTGAAAAACTTGAAGGGAAAATAAATTCTGAAAAACTTCACTCTCATACTGAGCTGTCAATCCAGAGATGAAACAGCAAAGTCAGCTGACACAGTGTATAATTATCAGCAAAGGCAGATATGCATGTCAGCTCAACTAAAATTTTTTTCCACTGCTTAGACTTTTTCCTCAGACTCAGAAAGACGCATGGTATGTATTCACTTATATGTGTATTAGCTGTTAAGTCAGTGATAACCAAGTTACAATCCGGGAGAACCACAGAGGATCAGTGCCTTTGTCAGCCAGCATCAGAGAAGCTTCCTCCTGCAGCAGATGGGAACAGATAGAGATCTAACCAGACACTACACAGAGAGTGAGAGACACTGGGGCCAGAAATGGGATGTCTCCACCAAGCCCTCCATCAGCCCTAAATGGAATGTCCTCCCCTCTGGGTTCAGGGGACCTGGGGGAAGAAGATGTTAAAGAGCCTAAGAGCCAGAGGGGGGAGGACACCAAGAAAACAGGGTTTTCTAAATCAGCTGAGTAAAACTCATAGGAACTCACAGAGACAGAGCAGCATGCACACAGGGCTTCCTCGGGTCTGCAGCAGGTCCTCTGTGGATACGATATGGATTCTAGTTCAGTGATCCTAAGGGATTCCGGAAGGTATGGACAAGTGTGTCTGATTCTGTAGCCTTCTCTTGGATCTTCTCCTTCTGTTGTTTTGCCTTAGCCAACTTGGATGCAATGATTTATCTTATTATATTTTATTATTATTTCTTAGAATCCTATTCTTTTCAAAGGAGACGGAAAAGGAATGGAGCCACACCAGAAAGGATGTGGGGAGGAACAGAGAGGAGCAGGGGGAGGGGAAACCCTGGTCAGGATATATTATGTAAGAAAAATTAATTTTCAATAAAAGGGAAAAAAAACCTTTCCCCTGGACATACACTATTTCTGCAAAACATAAAGTATATGGTATATTTTAAACAGGATCTGTGTACACTGTTAAGCTGCTATGTGGTAAAAACTTCATTCCTATAGCAGGTCCTCCAGATAAAGCTAAAAGTTAAAACACATGCTGTGGGAGGTCGACATCCAATTACTAGAAGTAAGCATGTCAGAGATATAATTAGTTACGACACTAGGACAGGCATGCATGTTTCAACACTCACAGCTCAGAACAACGCTTTGGCACTGTATGACAGACGACTTAAACCAAAGACTTAAAGAAAGGTTACAGAGTGTGTATATACTTTTTATTATTATTACCTAAAACTTGCCACACCAAATTATTTCTTTTAAGTTATAAGCATATTTGATTTGTATAAACATCTTTTTAAAGACTTCTCAGGAGAAATGAAAAAAAAGAGAAAGACCTACTCCGCTCTTTCTCTAAGCCTTCCACATTAAAGAAGTTTATGTAAGAAAATTTGTTTGGTTGGCATTTGTGTTCTCTTAGAGTCTGCATGTACCCATCAAAATCCCAACTCAATTCTTCACAGAGTTAGAAAGAGCAATTATCAAATTCATCTGGAACAACAAAAAACCCAGGATAGCTAAAACTATTCTCAGCAACAAAAGAAAATCTGGGGGAATCAGTATCCCTGACCTCAAGCAATACTACAGAGCAATAGTGTTAAAAACTGCATGGTATTGGTACAGTGACAGGCAGGAGGATCAATGGAACAGGATTGAAGATCCAGAAATGAACCCACACACCTATGGCCACTTGATCCTCGACAAAGAGGCTGAAAACATCCAATGGAAAAAAGATAGCCTTTTCAACAAATGGTGCTGGTTCAACTGGAGGTCAGCATGCAGAAGAATGCGAATTGATCCATCCTTGTCTCCTTGTACTAAGCTCAAATCCAAATGGATCAAGGACCTCCACATAAAGCCAGACACTCTGAAGCTAATAGAAAAGAAACTGGGGAAGACCCTTGAGGACATCGGTACAGGGAGAAAGTTTCTGAACAGAACACCAATAGCGTATGCTCTAAGAGCAAGAATTGACAAATGGGACCTCATAAGGTTACAGAGTTTCTGTAAGGCAAAGGACACCATCAAGAGGACAGATCGGCAACCAACAAATTGGGAAAAGATCTTCACCAATCCTACATCAGATAGAGGGCTAATATCCAATATATATAAAGAACTCAAGAAGTTAGACTCCAGAAAACCGAACAACCCTATTAAAAAATGGGGTACAGAGTTAAACAAAGAATTCTCACCTGAAGAACTTCGGATGGCGGAGAAGCATCTTAAAAAATGCTCCACTTCATTAGTCATTAGGGAAATGCAAATCAAAACAACCCTAAGATTTCATCTTACACCAGTCAGAATGGCTAAGATTAAAAATTCAGGAGACAGCAGGTGTTGGAGAGGGTGCGGAGAAAGAGGAACACTCCTCCACTGCTGGTGGGGTTGCAAATTGGTACAACCACTCTGGAAAGCAGTCTGGCGGTTCCTCCGAAAACTGGGCACCTCACTTCCAGAAGATCCTGCTATACCACTCCTGGGCATATACCCAGAGGATTCCCCACCATGTAATAAGGATACATGCTCTACTATGTTCATAGCAGCCCTATTTATAATTGCCAGATGCTGGAAAGAACCCAGGTATCCCTCAACAGAAGAGTGGATACAAAAAATGTGGTATATCTACACAATGGAGTACTATTCAGCCATTAGAAACAATGAATTCATGAAATTCTTAGGCAAATGGATGGAGCTAGAGAACATCATACTAAGTGAGGTAACCCAGACTCAAAAGGTGAATCATGGTATGCACTCACTAATAAGTGGTTATTAACCTAGAAAACTGGAATACCCAAAACATAATCCACACATCAAATGAGATACAAGAAGAAAGCAGGAGTGGTCCCTGGTTCTGGAAAGACTCAGTGAAACAGTATTTGTCAAAACCAGAACGGGGAACTGGGAAGGGGTGGGAGGGAGGACAGGGGAAGAGAAGGGGGCTTACGGGACTTTCGGGGAGTGGGGGGGGGCTAGAAAAGGGGAAATCATTTGAAATGTAAATAAATTATATCAAATAAAAAAAAAAAAAAAAAAAAAAGAAAATTTGTTTGATAGAAAAAGAACAGGACTGGTGGGGCTGTTCAACGGACAGAGGTGCCTGCCACCAAGTTTGACAACCTGAGTTTGATGCCTGAGACCCGCATGGTTGAAGGAAAGCATCCAATCCCATGCACATGCATGTGCACGCGTGCACACACACATTAAATATAAATAAAGGGAAAATATGTATCTTCCAAAGAAGTTGCACAGTAACCAAATGCACTTATAAATTCTGATAAAATCCTGAAATCTAATTACAGGCTTCTCAATCATGAATAAATCAAAATCTTGAAAATAAAACACATGAGGCAACACGACTTGATGTTGACAAAGTCTGTCTGAGAGATGTAAAGATACCTGCCCCTCAAACCAAAAGAACTATGTAAAAAAATTAAATGGAAGATGATTCTATCAAAAAAACTTAGTAGTAAATCATGACCAATTAGATTTTTATCCAATAATAAAATCGTAACATTAAAAAGATGTTAAGAGACAGAACATGGAAGCACACATCTGTAAGTTCGTGCTGCTGAGGCAGCGGTAAGCCTCCCACAGGTGGCTGGCCAGGCAGGCTAGCTGGAAGGGTGAACTCAGGTTCAGTCAGAGCCCTCTCTCAACAACTGAAGCAATAGATGAGGCTATCAACATGGGCCTGTGGCTTCCACACCTGACTACAAACATTCTCAGATCACCCGCCACTCATAAATGATGCCTCTTTCCTGAGAAGTTTAGCAAATGTGTTTGTTTTGTTGATATCATTAATACTAATACATAAATTCTAATCAAAAAAGTTCCAAAATGGCAAGGTGGAAACACACACAACACACAACACACAACACACACACACACACACACATCACAAAGCAGATTTCAAATGTGACAGCTTTAGACTTCCCAAAACCTGCAAATGAAATTCCATAGATGATGTTAGGTGCAGTGAAGAGGACGTAGGCTGAATGGATGCTAGACACATAAAGCTTGTAATTAAGTGCATTCTCGAGTATAATCACCCACCCTGGAACAAGATCAAACGTTCGGGACTTAGTCAATGTAAAGCAGCTAGACCTTATACTCCCACAGGAATACAGCACACGACAATGAATGAGGACCTAAATCCCATCTAGTAGGCCAAATGGCCCATGAAGTCAGTGCACGTGGTCCCTCCACAGACACTGTTAATTATGCCCTCAGGTTTTGGTCCAGCAGAGCCTACCATCTTAAAATAAGGCCTGCAGAGAGCCCTCTCTTCCATCACAGAACTATGTAAGAAGCCTGTTATGTAAGTTTTACAAAAGACTGAGATTTGGCCAAAAGAAAATGTGTAGTAGGTTACAGCTAACAAGAAAAGAAAAGTACTAATGTTTACTTCCAACATGAGCGAGCACCTCAGAATTTTTACAGATCCAAAAGTTCCAATATTACAGATAAAGCTGGAGCGAAAGAAATGATTCAACTGCTACCCCACCCCAACCCTAAAAATCTACCCATTTTCTGGGAAGAATGTGACTCCCAAGTATGAATTCTGAACATTGTTTTTCTATTGTATAACAATAAAATAATTCTAAGATCTACAGATTCCACACAAAATTAGTATTTTCTACTATTAAGAAAGGTAGTAGGATGAAGCAGAAGAAATTTTAACAGTGTAATTTAGCCAAAATCGCCCTAATTAATAAAAAATGCTTTTCTTTTTGAGGCAATGTCTCACTCTGGTCCAATCTGTCCCAGAACCCACTCTGGAGTCCAGAATGACTTCAAAATAGTGATAATCCTCCTGCCTCAGCTCCAGAATGCTCAGATTACAAAAACAAACCACCACATCCAACAATAATTCTTTTCTTAATTGATACCCAAGAAGTCATAAAAATAAATGGGTTTATCAAAACATAATTTACAGGAGCTACAAAAGAACCAGATATACATGATATGTATGTATATGTATGCATAATAATAAGTTAACTTTAAAAATCAAGGGACTGGAGAAATGACTCAGGGTAAAGTGCTTGGTATGCAAACATGAGCACCTGAATTTAGGACCTCCATACCCACATAAAACATGGCAATACACATCTATAATCCAAATACTGAGAGGTAGAGGCAGAGATAGGCTGGTTTTTGCTGGTTAGCCTTTGTGAGTTCCAAGTTCAGCAAAAGACCCCAGCTCCCAAAGAAAAGCAACAGAGGAAGACTGGATGCTACCTTCTGGTCTCCATATACACAGAACAGGCATGGGTCCCTACATGCATGCGCATGTACTCAAACACACACATACAGTCCACATACAGTCCACACAATAGAAACTGTTTAATAACTGCCTTTTATTTTGACATGAGTATCAGTATGAATGTCAGCCCCAGAAATACTTGAACAAATTTCGGCTTCCCCAGATTTTACCTTTCTAATGTCACGAGTATTTGTTTATGCACAGCACATAGATTTGCTCAACCAAGAGAAAATGTACAATGTAGGTTAATACATCAGCTTTTCCTTTTGAGACTAAAAGCTCTCTATAAAGCTGTTTAATGTAACAGGGTACCCCTGCCATCTCACATTCCGCTTAAAACTTTTCATAGCTATGTGTGGTCACATATGCCCACAATGGCAACCCTTGGGAGAGCGAAGCAGGACTGAGCTGGAAACCAGCCTCACATTCTCAGCAAGACTCTGTCCCTGTAGTCTCTTCAGAAGCTTTCACAGGCAATGGAGAATAGTATTTTTACTCTGAATTCATAAAATCTATCTGAAAGGAGAACTATCAGTGGTTTGGCAAATGGAGTTGGTTATTTAAGTCTATAAAACAACAAGTTGGTCAACAGAAAGATGCTACAACAGGCATGTATGTTAATCTTTATCTGCATAAAACTTCACATCAATTCTTACACAGCTCTGTTTTCTTTTTTTCAAAAGTATTTAAAGTACTAAACATTGTAGGGGAAAGAGACCAACATCAATGCTGTCACTGCAGGATACTTCCAACATTACACTTGCTCAAATGTCTAACTCACCATTTATAACTATTTTTGGAGTCAACTTATTAATTGAATTCAAAAACTTAATTTTGACTTTTCTGATCAAAAATGGAATTATATTATTTTATCACCAACGAGATGCATCATGTTATCCAATGATTCAGAAAGCCAAAACTTAGGTCACAGAAATCTTGATAGCATTACAAGAATTAGACATGGGTGTCTAAAACCAATTTCAAATGAATAGCTCTAAGGCAGACATTTATAGCTATGGCACCATTACTACATGATCTTCCATGATAACTAATTTATCAAGAATTGTGTATATTTCTGCTTATTTGTGCTTTTTGATTTTCCCTAGATATTTAGTAATACATTAATTACCTTAATAGATCATTCAGGTGTGTAGATCTCACGAAATACCTAATTAAAGTTCTTCAAAGGTTATGTTTTTTGCATTTTGAGACAGGATTTCATGTACAGTCTGGTCTTGATCTCATGTGCACAGACTGGTCTTGAACTCATGATGTCCTTGTACTCCTGATCCTCCTTCCTCTGCCTCCTGAATACTAGAAATATATTTTTTGTTGTTGTTGGGGGGAGGGCATCAAACCCAGGATTTTGCACATGTTAGGTAAGCTCTCTACCACTCAAGCCTATATTATACAATCTTATCTCACTTAAGAGGTTAAAGTCAGTGCATAACCATACTTCCAGACATTATATATATCATCTATTCCTGTATCTTCAAAATTATAATTGTAATTGCAGAGCGTTACAACATTAAACTGTATGTGTATTATATCCAAATAAAATTGTTTCTAGAAATTTCAATCATAGGAACAATAAAACTAACTAAGTTTATTTAAAAGTCTAAGCTATTCAAAATTATGGGGAAAATAATAAAAAAGATCTCAGAAGATGGAAAGATCTCCCATGCTCATAGATTGGTAGGATTAATATAGTAAAAATGGCCATCTTGCCAAAAGCAATCTACAGATTCAATGCAACCCCCATCAAAATTCCAACTCAGTTTTTCATAGAGTTAGAAAGAGCAATTCTCAAATTCATTTGGAATAACAAAAAACTCAGGATGGCAAAAACTACTCTCAACAATAAGAGAACTTCTGGGGAAATCATGGTCCATGACCTCAAGCTATATTATAGAGCAATAGTGATAAAGGAAAAAAACTGTATGGTATAGGTAAAGAGACAAGCAAGAAGATGAATGGAATAGAATTGAACACCCAAAAATGAACCCACACACCTATGGTCACTTATATTTGACAAAAGAGCTAAAACCATCCAGTGGGGGGGGAGGGGGAAGACAGCATTTTTAACAAATGGCGCTGGTTCAACTGGAGGTTGAACAGCACGTAGAAGAATACAAATTGATCCTTTCTTATCTCCTTGTACAAAGCTCAAGTCCAAGTGGATCAAGGATCTACACATGAAACCAGACACACTGAAGCGTGTGGAGAAGAAAGTGGGGATGAATCTTGAACACATGGGCACAGGGGAAAAGTTCTTGAACAGAATACCAATGGATTATGCTCTAAGATCCAGAATTGACAAATGGAACCTTATACAATTACAAAGCTTCCGTAGGGTAAAGGACACTGTCAATAGGACAAAGCGGAAACCAATAGATTGGGAAAAGATCTTTACCAATCCTACATCTAATAGAGGGCTAATATCCAATATATGCAAAGAACTCAAGAAATTAGACTCCAAACAATCAAATAAACCATTTAAAAATGGGGTACAAAGCTAAACGGAGCTCTCAACTGAGGAATATCAAACAGCCAAGAAGCACCTAAAAAAAATGTTCAACATCCTTAATCATCAGGGAAATGCAAATCAAAACAACCCTGAGATTTCACCTCACACCAGTCAGAAGAGCTACAATCAAAAACTCAGGTGACAGCAGATGCTGATGAGGATGTGGAGAAAGAGGAACATTCCTCTTTTGTTAGTGGGATTTCAAGCTGGTACAACCACTCTGGAAATCAGTTTGTCAGTTCCTTAGAAAACTAGACATAGTACTATCTGAGGACCACTCCAGCATATACCCAGAAGATGCTCCAACATGTAATAATGACACATACTCCACTATGTTCATAGCAGCCTTATTTATGATAGCCAGAAACTGGAAAGAACCCAGATGTCCTTCAACAGAGGAATGGATACAGAGAATGTGGTACATTTATACAATGGCGTACTACTCAGCTATTAAAAGCAATGAATTCATGAAATTCTTAGGCAAATGGATGGAACTAGAAAATATCATTGTGAGGTAACCCAATCACAAAAGAACACACATGGTATGCGCTCACTGATAAGTGGATATTAGCCCAATAGTTTAGAATACCTAAGATATAATTCACAGACTTCATGAAGGTGAAGAAGAAAGACTCAAGAGTGGGTGCTTCGTGATAGAATTCTTTAATGTTGCACTCAACAAACATAAGACTTGTGCATTGCACATGATGTATCTTAGGGCAAGATGATGGCATCAAAAGCTATGAGTAACAGGGGGGCAGGTCTACCTGATGAGACTTGCCCAATAAAATTCAGAGGACAGAAGAGGAAGATGGGGAGGAGGGGTGGTTCCTGAGAAATAGGTGCTGGAAAAGATCATGTAGCTGGGGTTGGGTCTGGATAAGGATCAATCAATCAACTGATTCCAAGGCCTATAGCACCTAAGCATGGGGCTCTCTGAGCAGGCTAGATCTCAGCTCATCAACACATCTTTCTACTAATATTTCCATCATTGCTCCACATCACCTCTGTAATTTCTTCATTCTCCCCTCCACCCACCTCCACTTAATCTTCTATTTAGAACACAAATATCCAAATGTAAAATTTTAAATGTGAGAATTTTAAATTTTTAAACAAATAAAAATGTCTCACTTTAGAGCAAGTACTCTTAAAACTTGCACACTACTGAAAACTGAGACTAAAACTGTGCATAGGAAAGTGGTGAGCACCGGTGGCTCCACCGGCTTCTGTCTCACGGGTGCTATCAAGTGGATGTTGAGGGTCTTCTTATCTTTATACCTTCTCTTCTTGTAACAAGTCTGTCTGTCTCCATAAAGTGTTCATGAAGGGACAAAGAGCTGAAAGCTCAAAATAAGTATCGCGAAAAAGTCAGTGCTGGTGTCAAATGACAGAGATGGCTTTCACTTTTTCATCTCTTGTTCATCATAAAACAATGCGTTGGAAGTCTGATATCACATAGTATGCAATGCTATTATGAATCTTTACTAAGCATCTAATATTGGCCCAAACTTAAGAGAAAAGAGAAGCAGAAAAGAAAAGAGGAACACACCAATACCAAAAGCAGGAGATGGCTTTCTCCAGTACTTTGTAACTAGACCCAAGCCCTTTCTTTAAATGATGTGGCTCCTTCGTCCTACAGGCCACAGTCTTTGCCTCTGGCCTGTCTCCATAGTCACCTACCCCACACTAACACAGTGCTGCACGCAGGGAAGCAGCATGGAATATGCCCCAAGAAATGCCAAAGAGGAAAGTGAGCACTGCTATTCTCATAAAACCCGTCAAAAACTGGACCAGGCACAGCCCCTTCAGTAAGGTGCTCCCAGGACACCTGCTTGAGAACATTGAAACAAATAAAGATAAGGGATATGCTAAGCTATATGGAAAGGGGAGGCAGAAAAAAAGTAAGAGGGGTAAAAGCTGTTGGGGTTCTTTACCTAAGTGCTCAGCCTAGGAGAGGGGCCAGAGTTGCCCTGGAATCAACACAATTAGAACTCTCCCTATCTGAGAGGAAGTACTCAAGACTCCCATGTCCATCCGTAATGTCCTCTGATCATATTCGAAAGCACAAAGTAATGAGAAACATTCGGATAATTTAATACCGACCTAAATGAGGCTGCAAAGACACGTCAATTCTATCTACAGGGCACAGAGATGTTTGCCCTCATAGGATATATACTGTGTTGCACGTGTTCCCAAGCCTGTGCTCACACACACACACACACACACACACACACACACACACGCTACTCTTACCCCTCCCATCCACAGGTATGAATGCATCTTACTCCCACATAACCATATACAAGGGTGTGTGTGTGTGTGTCCATGTGTATGCACACATGTGTGCTTCTGTTACTCCCACCTCTCAGTCAATGGGGAAAAAAAGAACGATAAGCCACTAAAGGAAAGGTTGCTTTGAAAAGAACATTGAAAAAAATGTTTCTAGATGTAGCATAGAAGACAAAAGACTTGTTTTCACTCTGTGGTTATTCTTTAATGGTATTTATCCTGTACTGCATTTTGCACTGCTTAATTTTAGGGTTATTGCTTCTACTTCACACATAAGACCTTGAGCACCTAATTTTTTATATCATAAAACCTCAAAAGTTTGATAAATTTTACCTTCTAAAATAAAAAAGGAAATGTAGCTTGGAGTGGGTGTTCACACTGCAGTAACAGCACTGGCCAGACAATAAGGATCAGGAAACGAAACCAGCCTTGGCTACATAGCAACTTTGTAGCCAACCTGAGACACCACTGCCCCTCACCCCACCCAACCCCAGCCCACCCAGACCCCACCCCACTCCATCTCAAAACAAAACAAGACTAAAAATGTCTAAATGTTGAGTTCTACTTTGCAAAACAAAGCAACTAGAACTCACACACCTGGGCAGGATGTAGAACTTACACATAAAAACCTCACAAAGTTTAAGAGCTTTTCTGTTTTAATCAATCAGTACAGGACTGTCTAAAGGCTGTGGTTTTCAACCTTCTAATGCTGTGACATTTTAATATAGCACGTCTTATTGTGGTGACCCCCAACTATAAAATTACTTTCATTCCTATGTTATAAAAAATTTTGCTACTGTATATTTTTATTTTTTTTTATTCTTTCATACAATTATATCCCTAACTCAGTTTCCCTTCCCTCCTCTCCTCCAAGTCTCTCCCTGAACCTTCCTTCTCCCCTAGATCCATTCCTCCTCTACAGGCCTCCCAGGGATATTAACACAGCACAGTAAGTTGCAGAAAGACTAGTTACCTCCCTTCATTTTTAGGCTGGACAAGGCAACCGAGTAGAAGAAAAATGGTCCCAAGAGCAGGTAAAAGAGTCAAAGACAATTTCCCACAAGAAGATCAACCTATACAAACCATAGCATACATGCATAGAGCCTAGGTCAGACCCCTGAAGGCTCCCTGATTGCCACTTCAGTCTCCCTGAGCACCTGATGAACCCTGGTTGTTGACTCTGGTTTTTCTTGTATTCTTGACCCCTCTTCTGGCTCCTATGACCCCCATCTTCCTCAGAATCCCCTGAATCCAGTCTAATATTTGGCTGTGGGCTTCTGCATCTGTGCCCATCAGTTGCTGGATGAAGACTTTCTGATGATGCTTATGCTAGGCTTTAGGTTCTGGTCTATGAGTATAGCAGAATCATTTCATTGACTGCTCATGTTTGGTTCTATCCTGGGACTCTGGACTATCCAGTCTCTGCTCTTGGTCCTCCAGGCAGTGTCAGGGGTGGGCTTCCTCTTATAGCATGAGTCTCAAGATGGAGACTGATTGGCTGGCCACACCCACAAGTTCAGTGCCACCTTACAGGTAGGATAAATCATATACTGAAACTTTGTGGCTGGGTTGATGTCCCACTCCCACCACTGGAAGTTTTGCCTGGTTACAGAAGACAGCTCACTCAAGCTCTGTACCCCTAGGAGTCTTAGCCAGGGTCATCCTTGTAGGTTCCTTAGAGTTTCTACTGCACTAGGTTTCTACCTCACCTTTGAAATGCCACCCAATTCCAGTTGTCTCTCCCAGTACCCTCCATCCTCCTTCCATCAGATCCTTCATGCTCCAGTCCATTTTTCCTTGTTATGAGCTGTAATATACATACCAGATATGCAGATTTCTGATATGCAACCCCTGTGAAAGCGCTGTTTGACTCCCCAAAGGGGTCGTGAACCTCAGGTTGAAAACCACCAGCCTAAGGTCTCATGTAAAACCCCCAGTGAGTTATTCTACATATAGCACACAGACATTCATCTGATGGCTCTTAAAATCTGAATAACGGAATGCTTGTCCCATGCCATACTGGGTTTAGTACAAAGCATGAAAAACAAAGATTTATGATACTGTCATATCAGTACTTTAGAAATATAATTTCATAATAGTACTAAAACATTTGGTGACCCACTCATTATTGATCTATGTCATAAATAAATATACCTGTATTTGTCCATCCGATCTCTATTTCTCTTTCTCTTACCTAACTCCCAGGCACTCTTCCCACCTCTATCTTCAGGGAGCTGGGATCACAGGAACATCTCCCAACTTCTCATGGACACTCCTGCCACACATTTGTACACACTCACACAAACTCCCTGTCATTGTGTCATTGTGTGGTTGCTCTTTGGGATCACAAGTGCTACTGTGATCAATGACCAATAAACAGCTCCAAGTCTTTCCTATAATTTTCTTTTCCTTTGTTACTCCAGACAAACAAATTTAGTCTTGGCTGTCCTGGAACTTCCTCTCCTGACCAGGCTGGACTCAGACTCACAGAGAGCCACTGCCTCTGCCTCCAGAGCTCTGGGATTAAAGCATCAGGAGACTCATCACCCCCAACAGTCCATTGAAGCCACTAAGGGGACACCAGAAAACAAGTGGCAATCACTGGCTACAACGAGGGTAGACTAGGGGTATGGATTTGCTGTCCCTTTCTTTAGAGTCAGGTAGCAACCACCTAAGAAATAAGGATGCATACCTCATCTCTTAAAGACAGGAAGGCTGTTTAAGAAGTGCACTGAGTAATGAATTTAACTCATGCACTAGACACTATTGTAAGTAAGCTGATGACATTTAAATTTGGCTTGAGACCTGGCAGAACTTATGAGATTAAAAACAAAGTCCACTGTTAATTTTATTTAGAGCTAATAGGCTCTGGAGTGAGACTGTTTCCAAAGAAATCTGATGTTTTATTCCAACCATTTTGAAAGAGAGGAAATCTTTAACTTTAACAGCAGGCATTGATGACAACATGGACACACAAAATACAACACATAGACACTCTTGGCAAGAGCATAAAATGGTACAAATGTTATTAACCCCACCCCCAAAAAGGCAATTTCTCAAACTACAAAAGGCAGACTACCACATGGTATGATCTAGCAACCCTATATCATAGTGTTATCCAGAAGGACGGAAAGAAGGAGGGAAAGAAACGCAGGGGTAAAGTGAGACCATGTTTTGGGGTTTGGTTTTTGTTTATCTGGTTGGTTGGTTTTGCTTTATTTTTGACAACATTCCAAAACTGAGAACAAGGAAAATATTATGTAAGTTGGACTTCATCAAAATTAAAATGATAGACAGTGTTAGGAATGTTTCTGAGGGCCACTGTTGCTCACTGTCACTAGTATTGAGTTAACATTTAACATGTAATAACATATTGTCTGGAAAAAAACATTCTTAAACTTCTTTCAAAAAATTTTAAATTGTTTCAAAGGGCATCAAAAATATAAAAAGACAGCTCACTGAATGGGAGAAAGTATTTTCAAATCTTGAATCAGATAGAGAATTGTAACCACACTGTATCAACAACTCTTATACCTCAACTATAAAAAGACAATCTAGGGGAAGTGAATGCCTCAGCAGGTAAAGGTATTTGCCACCAGGCTTGAAATCCTGAGTTCAACCCCTGAAACCCACATGGTAAAAGAGAGAGCCAACATGCAACACGGGACACATAGTCCTAACTTTTACCACATATGTATTTTTTAAGACCACAAGAGGTTTTTTTGGTTTTTGGTTTTGGTTTGTTTTTCTGAAGACAACTCAAATGGACAAAACGAAGGCCACATGATCCAACAATTCTTCTTAGAGGTATACATCCAAGAGAAATAAAAACATCTGACCCTCTCCCAAAGAAAGTTCTCAGCAGCATTATGCATAATAGTAAAAAATCCATAAATTGATGATGCTAAAAGAAACTGTGTATCCATATAATGGGGTATTATTAATGTACATTTTAAATGGTGATTACATGGTGGTATGTGAGGTATCTCACAATAAAGCAGTTAAAACGAAACCACTAGGATTTATATCACCAAGCAGTTGTGGGGAGGCAGCCATAGAGATTACCAAACTGGTTGTTTGGCTAATAGAATGAGAGGCAGTGCCACAAGGAGAAGGAAGCGTATGCACAGAAATGCCCGTAACTGAAGCCATTATACTGTATGCTCACTTAAAACTCTGCTTTCCAAGGCAGACATCCCCAAACACTGAGTGGGTCAAGATTAGCCACCAGAACCAATGGCATTCATGGTGATTCCCTGCCTTCTCCTCAACAATGAGGCTGAACTGGGTGGCTAGTGAACCCCAGGGACCTGCCTGTCACTGCCTTCCCAGCCCTGAGAACAGCAGTGAAAGGTGCCATGCTGGCTGGCCCATTATACATGTTGGGGAGCAAGGTCAAGTCTTCATGCTCCTGTGGGAGGCGCTCTACCAACTGAGCCCTCTTCCAGCTCTGAGAGTTCATTATGATGTTTAAAATGAAATCTTTTCCATTCTACATATCCAAGTATTTGTATTTATTATTATGTGAAAGTGACCTGTAATCATTCCTCTTCTCCTCCATATTACAGCAAGCATGAAAACACATGTATAAAAACCAGGTGATAGCCACACTGTGCTATGGCAGCCACAGCAAAGCAGGAGCACAAGGAGATTCACGTGCTCCATTTTAAAACCAGATTTATAAAACATACAAATCCCTGTTAAAACATTTTTCACGATTTTGCAGTGTGTAAAAATTATGAGACGTAAGTAACATAATCATTCACATATCTTTAGTCCATACAAAAATAGTTGTAATGCACCATAATAGTAATCAGAAATAACATTTTCCCCCTCTGAGGTTAAAGGAGAAAAGAAGACTTTCATTCCTGTCGAAGGTATTCAATTTTCCCTCAAATGAAGTTTAGATGAAAACAATGGGACTGACAAGCTCCACAAGGCAGATCTTGGCAACTCTCAACTCCATCTATCTCCTTGGCCGGTTAAGCAAAATTCCTTCACTAACTGTTGGTCTTCGCAATAACTCCTACAAAGCTCATTGCTGCCTCTGTCAGCCTATCCCCCATGTTGTACATTTATTCCTGGGATGCATATCAACATGTGGCACATGTCCTTGACATGCACAGAAGAGCTGCACCCCAGGACAGCAGCATGCACGACAATAGTCTCCACTCTTGCTTCTTTGTGGTTGCTGGGATGTAACGGAGAAATCTAATAACTGTGACAGTGGGGCCTTTCGGGTTCTCCTTGCCTTTGCAGACAGGGAAGCTGCACAGACGCTAATGAAAGGTTAAATGAATAGGGATAGCTGACAAGACATACAATAAAGAAGGAGCTTGGTAACCCACAGACACTGAGCAGAGATCCTTGGCGCAAGCAGAGAAAGGACAGCACATTGCCGGGTCACAATATTTAAAACAGCTTGCTATACACAGAGGCTTTGTGTCTGGGTACACGTCTGGCTTTGGACTAAGGGTGAAAAAGATACCAAAAAGGAATTTCAGTATGGGGCACTTTTGGCAAATGTTAAGGTCATAATAAGAGAAAAATGTTTTTGTGTGGGCTGTTACATCTCTGTACTAAACACACAAAGAGCAGGGACAGTGAACTCATGAACCCCAGGTCCAGGACAATACTGTACATTTTGATAAGTCTTAAATCCTGTATGTAGAAGACAGACTTGATGTGATTCTCACTGGTTACACACACATGCAGTGACTCATTTAGCAGTTCCACATCCTGCCTTCCATGTGGAGGGATCCCTGATACTGGAGTTCTGGTCCTTAGCTTGTGTAATCGGTTACACTTCAACTGAAACCCGCAAGTATCTTGGACTCTGTAAAACTGCCAGCAGTTGCTATAAAGAACTTACCAGGCTGGCAATTTGTAAATTTCAAAACAAAGACCTTAAAATTTCAAGGGGCTACAACTGTGAAAGCACTTTAACCAGAACTCTTGGTTGCAAAGCTTAGCTTTGGCCTGTCTCCCCACACCTTCAAGGTTCCTGGAGGAACAAATCCTAAATCAGTAGAGCAAAACAATTTAAATTACTGCTGGAAAAGTGAAAATGCTCCAGAATGTCTAAGAAACTGCAGTAAAAAGGACAAAATTTACATTGTCATATACATAATTTTTAAAGAAAATGGTACACTTCTGTTTTGGCAACAACTTTTAAAATGACATGTCTGTATTACTGTTCTTATGCATATTCATGAGTTAGAATATAGGCTCACAACAAATGGTAAAGGAATACTGAGAATGTGTTTTAAAACAAGGGAGGCTCTTTGAACACCCAAATTAAATTATAGCTGAACTTTTGAGTGGACTGAGGGTTCTAATAAGCAACAAATAAAGACTTTTATTGGCTAGCAACATAATGGGAGCTACTGTGCTAAGAAGACAAATCTGGGTAGTTTATATCCCTGGATATAAGATTTACTTAAATGGTAAATAAATGTCAAAGTAACATCCCTAAAAAGTAATATGTAAATAATGAAAATCAATCACTATCACTGATTATTTAATATAAACATATCACAAATGTTACTCGTTGGACTGATTAACAAATGCCAAACAGGAAGTAAGAAAACATTCAACTCTGATGTCTAAATGTAGCTTATTTACTGATTAAAAATATGCCAAGTTTTAAAATGATTTGCCGTCTATGGTGACAACACAAAGCTTCCTTCTTTTGAAGGAAAGTTTTCTCCATAATCTGGAGTTGTATGCAGAAATACTTGGAAACATCATCCACAGGGAGAAGTAGCTGTCTCGTGACCTAGAGTAGGGTAGCGTGCTCCTCAGTGAGTGGATGGGAAGCTGCTTTTAATGGCACCTGGAAGGTGGGCCTGACAACCTGAGAAGGGCTCCTTCCGCTGGCACACTGGCTACACAGTCTCAAACACTCAGATTGTTTGGTTGCACCTTACAGCATTCAAATCACCTACAAGGTAGTCCTAGAAGCTTAGCTGATTCCTTAACTGTTTTCAATGGAAATTCTGTTGCTTTCACCACTGTGTGTGTGTGTGTGTGTGTGTGTCATGTGTCACCTCCAATCCTAAACTCTAAGCCAGTTATTGTGCAACATTCTGACTGCCAGAGTTCTTTTTTTTAAAAACTGTAAGTATATCTAATAAAATCATGAGGCTCCCAATAGCTCTTTAGAGAGCTTACTAACCAGCTATACTATGTAACTCCTGACCAGCAAGAGATGTTGCAGGAGAACAGCTGTTTTCAACTCTGTTTCTTGTCAGGATGCAGATGGTAAATGAGACCATCTGCAGAGGAATTCAGAAAGCACGGCTCCTTTATACATTCATCACGTTAAGACTATTAATTGCTCCCAACCTAAGCTTTATGTACAAGGGCTCTATAGTGAAACTGTAACCTGTATCAACTATGCGTGATTTCTCAATTTACATTTACTCACCTTGTATAAAATGAATTCTAATCTCAAAAACCAACATGTAAGCATTTCAAAGAAATCCAACTTGTAACCCGCTCTCAATTTTAAAATTTAAAAAAGAAAACCTCAGAGGAGAGAATAACCTGATCTATGAACAGGGTGTCTGTGGAATTTATGTAAAACAAAGATACTGATGGTAATTCATAGAAAAAAATCTTCATGCACCATAATATTTATACACAATCCTGTTAATAACTTTTTTATTGTTTAATCTTTTCAGCAATTCAGTATTGAATATTTGGGAATTGTACTTATTTAGAAGACTATAAATAACATAGTTGCAATATGCCATTGATGTTTTGTCCGTCTTACAATAGCCATAAAAGCCACTATTACCCTGGCAGGTCAAGCCAAGCAAGTGAGTGCAAGCATTGCTAAAACAAACTCTTCATCCTTGCTGAAGCCACCTTTCAAACATTTACAAAATATTTAAAATAGCCCTGAGGCTTAACTCTAAATTTAAAGTAAGGGAAACCGCTAGCTTCATCACCTACTTTGGACTGCCTTAATCTAGGAAATATTCCCAGGAACAACAAAAAAGAATAGCTCCCTCTCCTCTCCCACCGCATCGCTGCGGTCCCCACGTGGGCCGAGCCCAGGCCCCGTTCCCAGCCGCCGCCGCTCGGGCTCTGAACAGGCCGGCAAGTTGGGAAAGCTGCCGCGGGATCCGGCAGCTCCGTGTATCCCGGGTCCCCGCGTCCCGCGCCCTCCCCGAGGGCACCGGGTCCCCAGAGTCCCCGACTGCCCGCCGCTCACCTAAGGCGCGGGGAAGCCCTCGCTCCCGTCCGCCTGCGCGCAGCCGCCTTGAAAACTTGGGGCCAAGTTGAGGGGTGGGGGTGGATTTCGGGAGCGCCGCCGGCTGCCCGCCTCCTCGCGAGCGGCGCTAGAGGAGAACGCGGCCCGCCGCGGCCCCGGGGCGTCCCGCCGGCTCTGTCCCCACCCAGTGCAGCCACAAGCGGAGAGGAGGTGGAAACTTCTTACCTTCTCCGCGCGCTGGTGGTCAAGTGCAGCCCCGCCTCTTGGTCTCCTCTAAGCGGCTGCGCCTGGACCCGCCCCTCGGCCGCCTCAGCTCTCCGCTCCGCCTGCTCCCTCCCCGCCCGGCCGCTCCGGGCCGCGCTGGCCGCCCGCCCCACTCCCCACCCGCCCGCGCGCCCTCGCCTCGGGCCCTAGGCGCTCAGGTGATGGATTTACACCTGCGCCCAGGGTCGCGCTCGCTCCCTCGAGACACAGTAAAGTCTAGTGTTCAAGCAAAAGCCAACTGTTAAAGTTCTGTTTCTTCAAGTTCCAATATAATTGCATCAAACAGAGGTCCCTAAAGAATTTGTTTTTAATCTCCTGTGTTGTCTCAGGCCAAGTTACCACTCTCTTACTAAATTAGAATCTAACTTACCAAGTACATTTTTAAACCTTTACTTTGATAATGTACTTTTAGGCTAGATTCTCAAGGTCTCAGCCTTCGCCTTAGCTAATGACTGAGATACTGTGTATAACTATATATACTGTATATAATTGCGATTTGCTCTCATAGGCTAAGGCATTCATCATTTTGTTGACTATCACTATTCACTTCAATGGAACCTTGACTCAGTTTATGCAGTCTAAAAGACTACAGGAAAGGACACCAGCTATAAAGAAGACTTGCTGCTCTTCCCAAGACTCAGCTCCCAGCTCCCAGGATGAGACCGGATCCCCTCTTCTGTTCCCGGTGTACCTTCACTCACCTGTGCATGCACACTCAGAGACACAAACATAGAAATAAGATCTTTAACAAATTAAAAATATTGCAAGAGTTTTGACTGTGTTTGCATTTGTAGGAGAAGAAGAAAACACATCTCACAGGAAGTAATCTTCACAAGCCAAGAATCAAGTTTGAAACTGATAGTCAGGATGTCCCAGGACTTAAGCTACAAGGCTAAGGGCAGGGTTTATGATACAGTCCTGGGGAATGATCCCATTCAACTCAGACTGAGCTACCAGATCGAGCAGCTAAATTCAACCAAATACCTACAAAAACGCTTGCTCAAATGATGCTCGACTTATATTCTTAACAACCCTATGAGGTAATTTAGACTTCCGCTCGAATGAAGAAATTAAAGCTCTAAGAGCTTATACAACTTCTCCAGGGCCACAGAGCACAAGCAGATAAACTAGAATTGGATCACAAGCTGTCAGCTTCTGCTTTGTCTGCTCATGGGCAACCAAACAAGTTAGACATACGGTCTCACTCATGTCACGAAGGGCTTCGGAGAAGCTCAGATCACTTAGTTGTGGGCATGAACACATACCCCCAGCCAGCTCATAGCAGTTGCCTGGCTCTTTATCTGATCTCCACATATTAAGTACACTGTGTGTGGTTTCCTAAATGTAGCTCTATATAATGGTATCCTGTTTCCTTTTAATTCCTAGATTTATAATAGCCACACTGGTTATGCAAACTCGAAGTCTGTCCTCCTGAATGAACTGAGAGGACTTGCAGATGTGTTCTGGAAAGCCAATAGAAGATTTTTAGGCATTATCTAATGCACTTGCTGAAGTCATTACAAAGCTCAAGATTAGGCAATTTCTTGGGGCAGTGCAGTGCACATGTGGAAGAGGATTTCCCCCAGTGATGTCACCAAGGTTGCTTCATTTGTGTATGCACCTTTTCTCCTTGCTAGGCTCCAGACATTGCTCTAAAGTGCTGGTGATAAGCCTCTGAATAAGGTGCTGCTTTCTCCTCCTAGCTTGCATTTAGTGCAGAAGACAATGAAGAAGTTAGCAAATTAAAAGTGTAGATGGTGACAATTTTCACCAATTTATTTTATGAAAAGAAACTATGGTCTGTGAACTCTGGTGCCTCAGGGCTGTTGATGTCACAAAACTCTGGGTAGACCAATCTAGTCACATGTTTAAGAAGTGATGCGTTCTGAGAAAGACTCATGTATGGATCTTCCAACTAGAGACCTCTATTGAATCGAAGTTACAGTGGACCCTTGGGTACATCCTTCTAAACTGTATCTGGAGGCCAGATTTCTGCCCATTGAAAATCTCCAATTCCAGTTTGATCAGCACTACCTTTCAAGGTCTCTGTAAAAAGCTTGTAGTGACTTTTACAATATATATTCTCTCTCTCTCTCTCTCTCTCTCTCTCTCTCTCTCTCTCTCTCTCTCTCTCTCTCTCCATCCTTCTCTCTCTCTATCTCCCAAAATTATACTAAGAGTAAGACATGTACATGAAGAAATAGCTATTTCCATAAACGTGAAGTGGCTCAACATTCAAAATAAATACCCTCAGACCCAGTTAAGTGCTAGCTAGCCATGTGGTTTCTAAACTGTATTCAGAATGTTCACCTGGCCTTCCACAGTCACTGGTTTTTATTCTGCCTCTCTGGTCCTCTGAAGCCTCCCATGTGCCTTCATCTTCCCAAGCTAATGGGCATCCTTTCCAAGGAACACTATGTGGCCTTAGCAAAAGAGCAACATACCTGTGGTTTGGTACTGAGTGAGCTGGGCCAGGAGACTGGGTAGCCAGCCTTTGTTCCCATCATTGCCAGTCACTCTGGGATCCCAAGCTAATCAAATCCTCTCTGTGCTTTAATTTATACCCATGCAAAATGGAAAACATAATAACGTAATAGTGCGCTGAACATGCACAGCCAAATAAGTTGGGAACAGAATGTTTGGAGTATTTGATTTGCTCCAAACTCAAAGACATGATGATGGGGATATCTTTGGCCGCAGAGACCAGGCACTCTTTTTTTCTTTCTTTTTTCTTTTTTATATTTTTTGTTTACATTCCAAATGCTTTCCCCTTTCCCAGTTCTCTACTCCCCATATGTCCCATCAGCTCTCTTCTCTCCACCCATTCTCCAATCACCCTCTCCCTTTTCTCTGTCCTGGTACTCCCCTACAATGCTGGATCAAGCCTTTCCAGGATCAGGGCCTTCTCCTTCCTTCTTCATGTTCCCATGAACATGAACATATGCTAATTTTATGTCGTGAGTATTCAGAGCTTGTCCCTCAATGGAGAAATGGATACAGAAAATGTGGTGTATTTACACATTGGAATACTACTCAGCAATTAAAAACAATGAATTCATGAAATTTGTAGGCAAATGGTTGGAAATGGAAAATATTGTCCTAAGTGAGGTAACCCAATCACAAAAGAATACACATGGAATGCAATCACTGATAAGTGGATATTAATTAGCCCAGAAGCTCTGAGACCAGGTACTCTTAAGGGAACCTAACATAAGATAGG